>NC_044388.1:19741184-20044550 GCF_006542625.1 Nomascus leucogenys | reverse complement strand
ACAGTTTTTTTCTTCCTTTGGTAAGTGGGAATTTATTTACATTTGCTTTTCTAACTTATCACTAGGAAAGAGAAAATTATTTCAGAATATTTACCTTATGCTACCTAAACATATCTTATGAACACTGTTTTAGTAAAGTTTCTTGAGCTTTCTAATATACATATCATATGATTTTCCAATAAAGATCATTTTGTCTTCCAAAAAATGCTTTCTACCAAAGCCAATCCTTTCTACCAAAGGACAAGAAGGATTACAGTTCAAGGCAAATGTCATTTGGAATGGCTTCTTTAAGTGTTAGGCATTTTAACAACATCTGTTCTTAGAGCAAAACAACCTGAAATCACTTTGGAAGAGAAAACTCACAAGGAAGCACAATTCTTTAGACAACATCTGGCATGAATAACTGTATTAATTTTCTTTTATTTACTAGTCTTTATTTGATGGTGGCAATACTTTTTTCCAGAGCAAGAATCGATACAGCCGTAACTCTTCTCTCATCTGTGGTTCATTTTCCTCTTATAAGACAAAGAAAGGGTTTGAAGGAAAGTTGCTTTATGTTTTGCTATATTTGCAAACCCTTTGTTTTGTTTCAGGGGCCTCCAGGACCCGGAGGAGAGGCAGGGAATCAAGGCCGTTTGGGAAGCCAAGGAAATAAAGTAGGTCACATTCTTTATACTCACCAAAGTTGAGGTTTTCTGCTCAAGAGAACTGTGTCTGATTGTATTAGCCAGGGCCCTTTCAACACAAATGAGAACACATTTTCTGGTCCTTAAACCCTGGCTTGATTCTTAGAGAGCCAGCAACCTCTAAGGACGTGGGTGTGGACCTGGATGAGATCAGGGATTCCAGCTCAGTGTAATTTCAGAGGGGAGGGATACACCCTATTGGAGCTGAGGGATCTCAGGGAACAAGGGATATTCTGGGGCAGGCCTTCCTTTCTCTCTTCTAATCTCTCTTAATTTCCTACCCCCGCCCATCTTTTTTTTTTTTTTTTTTTTTTTTTTTTTTTTTTTTTTTTTTTTTTTTTCCCTTTCTTTCCTCCATTCACACAAACTTTTGGTAAGCACCTTTTAATACCAAGGCACTGTACTGAGCATTCAGCTGGGCTGAAGAATCAGCTCTAGGAGAGACATCTTTGTTTTGGTCATTGATTGCACCCTCCATGCTTAGAACAGTGCCTGGCATGTAATATGTGCTTAGTAAATATTGAATAAATGAATTTGTGGGTGGCGTAATATATATGACATGAAACCAACCCCAAAGAATATTTTCATAACAATCTATGACATAAAATAGAGATAAGGGGCTAAAATGGAGGTTTAAATAGCATTATTACAAGTATTTCTGGGATGGGAAAAGAGGCATCATAGAAAATACAGACTTCGAGCCGGGCGTGGTGGCTCACGCCTGTAATCCCAGCACTTTGGGAGGCCGAGGCGGGCGGATCACGAGGTCAGGAGATGGAGACCATCCTGGCTAACATGGTGAAACCCCGTCTCTACTAAAAATACAAAAAATTAGCCGGGCGTGGTGGCGGGCACCTGTAGTCCCAGCTACTCAGGAGGCTGAGGCAGGAGAATGGCGTGAACCCGGAAGGCGGAGTTTGCAGTGAGCCGAGATCGCACCACTGCACTCCAGCCTGGGCAACAGAGCGAGACTCCGTCTCAAAAAAAAAAAAAAATACGGACTTTGAGTAGGACTTAGAAGATAAAAATTTCGGCAAGCAGAGAAAGGAATGGGGGGACTGTAATGAGAAAAAATGGTGTGAAGGAAGGCACAAGGTTGGAAAATCCTGAGAGAAGAGGAGGTATCTAGGCATGAAAAATGATCCTGTCTGGCAGGCCAAAAACAACAAGAAAGTCTGTGGTGAATTTATTCAGTGGCCAGCACAGTATTATCTAAAACTTTTGAATGGAGTGGATGAACACAGCCAGACTTTGGGAAGATTTTAAATAGGCAACTCAGTGTAGAAATATTATGAAGCCTAGGCCGTACGTGGTGGCTCACCCCTGTAGTCCCAGCACTTTGGGAAGCCGAGCCAGGCGGATCACTTGAGGTCGGGAGTTCCAGACCAGCCTGGCCAACATGGTGAAACCCCGTCTCTATTAAAAATACAAAAATTAGCCAGGTGTGGTGGCACACATGCCTGTAATCCCAGCTACTCAGGAGGCTAAGGCAGAGAGAATTGCTTGAACCCAGGAGGTGGAGGTTGTAATGAGCCAAGATCCTGCCACTGCACTCCAGCCTGGGTGACAGAGTGAGACTCCATCTCAAATAAATATTATGAAGTCTGAGAGATTGAAAGCTAGGAGAACAGTTGGTATACTCTTATAGTCTCCAAGGCAAATAGTGATTAGGTGACTTAACAGGGTGAGGACTTAACTTGTGATGATTCCACAGAACTCTTCCAATAGGGGACTGAGGCAGAGAGGAGTGGGCTAGATGACTCAGGGGCTTTGTGTATGAGGGGTGACCCTATCACGGACATAGGAAAGTCATTAGGAAGAGTGGGTTTAAGAGGAAGGAAAATCACTTGGGGGATAGAGGAAAGGGTTTAGGTCTGGTTGGAGATGTAAATTTCAGAGTCATTTGGATTAAAAATAACTCTTGGTGATGCCTCTTTGTAAGAAGTCCAAGAGGAAACAAGACAATGAATTATTAGGAAGGAAGGAAAATCAACAAAAAAGCACACTGGATTTTGAGTAGAATTCAAGAAGGGAGTTGAAGAGTACCAACTGGTATAAAGAAAAGTTAAGGAGGGGAGGAGTGGAGAAGCCATGATACCTGGTGGCTAAGACATTCTAAAGAACAGTTTCAAAAGTGTAGCAATTGAGAGGACAGAAAGGGAGACAGACTGCAAAGGACCGAGAAATGTGTGAGGAGAAAATGGATAAAAAGCTGTAAACTACTCTTTGGAAAACCTAGGCCTTTAAGGGAAAGAGGAAGACATTAACTACTCATACTGGCAAGGTCTAGGAAAGGTTGACGTGGGATGTTGGTTTGTGTTTAACGACAGGAGAGACCAGCATGTTTATAACCAGAGGAGAAAGCCAGGGAGAAAAGAGAAAATTGAAAATGTAAGAAACAGTAGACAGAGTAGATGATTAACGGAGAAATTTGGCAAAGAGGATGAGCTTGAGGGCATAAAAAAAGGAGTTAACTTTGTATTGAAGAATTGTTCAAGGCTGATATGATGGAGTCCAGCAGTTGAATGTTGCAAAGACAGTTAATTGGAGGACGTAACAAGATAAGTGGATGATAAGAACAATCAACTGCAAAAGGAAGGGACTTCTGTGGCATGTAGTATAGCAATATATGGCATGTCATCGGGAAATCAAAGTTTGGAACAAAGACAATGCTGCCTTCTTGCCCCTGAAGAAGGCTCTAGGGGAAGTGGTATCACTGGTAAAAATCAAGTTTATCTTACCAGGGGTAGACATAGATAAAGGGACCCTAGAGGTGACCTTGGGGAAGTAGATAAACAGGAGCAGGGCAGTTGTGCCTTAGAAGATCATTATTAATACAAAAGACTTGGTGGGGGGTCGGGGGTGGTCAAGAATTTAGATGGCAAGTGCCCCAAAGAAAACCCAAATCCTCTGTACTGCCCCAGGGTGGACTGGGCACTCTAGACTCATGATTCACTGAGATAAACCTCAAACACTTACCCCTACCTTACTCCAGTAAGTTCACATTTCCAGGAGGCAAGCAACCTGGCAGTTAATCCTGGGCTCAACACTTGACTCTACCAATAACCAAACATGTGGCCCTAGACAAGCCATATGACTTTCCTTGCTTCCTTACCGTAAGGCAGATGTTCTTAAATTTTAGTGTGCGTATGAATCAGCCGAGAAGCTTATGTAAAAGCACATATTGTTGGGTTCCACTTACCAGAGTCTAATCCAATGGGATCCAAGAATTTTCTTGACACATGAACCCTGGATGCGGCTGTGGTCCCCACAGCACACTTTGAGAACCACTGTCCTAAAAGGCATCAAGGCAGATGATCTCCTGCTTCCCTTTCATAGAATCCTATTCTTCATTACCCCCAGAGTTCAGTGCTGGTGGTCACTTGTCCATTTTCCCTTATGTTGGTTTTCTGTCCTTAAAAAAGATGTACTGATTCCCCACCTTTTAAGTGTAGGTTGCACATACATTCAAACTCTTTCTTCCAAAGAGTACAGTATAGAAGGGAAGGGAGATGGACAGTAACTTGGCATTAGGGAAACTTGACTGCCATTATCTCAACCAGAAGATCAAGGTTACTGTCAACAGTGATGTCGTGTTGATTGTATATACCCTTAATATGATGTGATGAGAATGGCCTTTTACCTGTGTAATCTTCCTCCCCCAAACCTATAAGCCCAGTCTAATCAGAAAAACAGCAATGGGGGACATTCTACAGAATGCCTGGCCAATACTTCTCAAAATGGTCAAGGTTATCAAAAAGTCTGAGAAACTGTCCCAGTCTAAAGGAGCCTATGGAGACATACCATGTGGATCCTGGATGGGATCCTGGAACAGGAAAGGAATATCAGGTTAAAAAAAAAAAAAAAAAGAAAAAATCTGAATAAAGTATGGGCTTTAGTTAATAATAATAAATCAGTATTGATTCGGTTGTGACAAATGTACCCTAAAAATGCAACTAGTGTAATGTAATGTTAAAAATAGGGGCAAATTGATGTGGATATATAGGAACTTTCTGTATTATGTTCACAACATTTCTGTAAATTTAAAACTATTCCAAAATTAAAATTGTTACCTTTTTATAAAAAGGAGTTAACCTTCCTCTGTAAACCTGTGTTGATTTCCCATGTAGCTGAACTTTCCTCAACATAATACTGAGATTGATTAATAACACACAGTAGATGTTCTACTAGTCAGAAGTTAGAAACTATTGCCAGGATATCATGCTCCCTTGGTTAACTTGATTCTCCCTCAGAATATTAAAACTAGATTAATCAATCTGCCATCTTTGCAGAGGCCAGATGATTTGCATGAATCATCCTGGAAACGATTTTGTTAATTTTTTTAAAACAGTACAGAGCTTTTCTCTCGACTCATTTTCATGGCATTGAGCTGCTAAGATGGCAACTTGCACTAAACAATAAATCATGCTTGCTGAGGCTTCACTGATCAATGGAGGACACCTCCCTGGCCAACAACAGCAGTTCCTCTTGTATCACTTGCATGACACACAGTTCCGGGCACAAACCCATTGTTGTGTGTGATCCACACAGATGAGCTGAATTAGTGCCATCATTTCCAATTTCCAACCTAAAAACAATCTTTCTGTTTAACAGGGAGAACCTGGAGATCTGGGAGAAAAAGGAGCTGTTGGCTTTCCTGGTCCTCGTGGCTTGCAGGTTTGTATGTTGTCACTAGTTTTGATCTGGTTCTTGGAATCTTTTAGTTCAGTAGACATCTGGTGTGGTTCTCTGAAGAGAGTTTTAAGGATACAATCCTGATGAAGTTTTATAGTTTTCTAGAAATTAAGAGGGATATTGTCTTCATCTTAGTTCCTTGTCCAGCTTTCCCAAGGTGGCAATTCCCCAGGTGCCAAATATCATGGCCAGAATGCTCTTGAAGCCAAATAGTAAAACAAACAAAACTTGTCTTCAGCAATCCCATAACGCTTTTTCCAGCCTTTCCTTTTATCAGAGCCTCTTTGTCAGAAACCCGTTCCATCCTTCCCCCACTGCTCAGGGTTTCTACAAGGGTCAGACAGTAGCCAATACCGGGGCATTTACTTCTTGTTTTTGTCTAGCAAACTGAAAATGGTATTAAAATACAAGTGTTATCAGGGAGAGGTAATACTACTATCTCCTCTTATTGAAAGATTATTATATGCCTGATTTTTTGTTCATTCAATCCTCATAACAACCCATGAGTAGGTATTATTCCCAGTTTACTGATGGTAACACCTAGGGACAGTGCATTGTCTGTATCTGTTACTAACAATTACCTTTAGTACTACTATCATAAAATGTTGGTGGCCTGCCCCAGAAGGAGGATCGTGTGTCCTGGTTTTCCTTTATCAAACCAAAAAGCTGGCAATCTTGTCCTCTTGAGGAATAAGCCTGTCTCTATCTGTAGTCTGGGATGTTGGTAATCAGTTGCTCTGTTCACAGGGCAATGATGGCAGTCCAGGTTATGGTAGTGTCGGACGCAAGGGAGCAAAGGTAAGTCAAGTCTGCTGGAAGCTGGACGTTTTCCATTTATTTTTTGTTGCTGGTTTTGTTTGCCACATTTAAGAGAAACAGGGAAGCAAGATTGTCTAAGGCAATCTTGGACAGTTAGAAATATATTTCAATAATTTATTTGCTGATATCCCATGAGGAATGTGGTAGAAAAGAATGTGATGGTTTGAGGTGCAGGCAACAACTGAAAGTTGAAAATAAATTTTCTGTTTTCTGCAGTGATATATGGCCCTAGTCTGACTTGTTCCAGCCTGAACAGTGCATGTAATCTTAGCCGCTCTAGGCTCAAGTTTACTCACGGAAGCATTCCAAAATTAGTCCTCTTCTTACTATGTTTGATTTAGCCGGTAGTGAGAGATTGTGCAGGAGTTTTCTAAATGTACTGGGCCAAGCAATAACTTAGAAATAAAACTGTGCATCAGAATAGTAATTTGATATTGTCATTGAATATTTAGGTGGCTGGAACTGAGGGATAAGTTTACCAAGACCAGTGATTTCTGTATACTAGCAATTACCACTAAGAAGTCATAATGAAAAAGATCCCACCATAATTACAAAATACAAAAAAACATAATAGAGTTAAGGATATCATGTCTGCAAAATGTTTGAGACCTATGACAGCGAATTGCTGAGACAGAAAAGAGAACTTCAATAAATGGAGAGGCATTCCAAGATCTTGTTGGAAAGTCTAAAATATTGAAGGATGAACATAATTCAAAGTGAAATACCAATGGGAATAATGCAAGAGGCCATCTGGAAGAATAAAGAACCAAAAACTAGAACTGTTTGAAAAATAAAACTAATGAATGAGGGATTTCCAGTGAAATGTTCATTAGAACAGAGAACAGTTAATATTCCATAATATAATCCCTTACTATCTTACAAGAAGGGAAATATTAAGTAGCCTATGGCATTGGAACATTAGCCACCCTATAAAATGAATGTTTATGAAGTTTATAATTATGTAAAGAAATTTTTATGTGACACTTTCAAGTAAAAATTTAGAATATACTCAGAAAACATTTATCCCAATTGTGTTACATTGCATTTTTAAAAGCTAAAAGGAAATAATAAAATGTATATAATCTTTCTGGGCAGTTAGATTTTGGTGATTTTTCTTCTTTCTATTTTTTTGATTTTATACATGTTTGAAGATTTATTATAATCAGGAAATGAACTTTATTTTAAATTAATTATATACTTTTTTATCCAGTAGGGATTATTATATCTCTTCAATTATGGTCTTTGAACAAAGTAAGGTAAACAGAGGACACTAAAATGAATGATCAAGTTTAGACTCTCCATAGGCTTTCCAAATTTCTCCACTGAAATTGATTTTAAGATCGTCTCAGAGACATATGGCCAAATGACCACCTATGCTGTTACATGCATACAAAAGAAGGAAAGCCGAATTGTAACTCTTCAGATGTATACTTTTAGCCACCTAGGTAGTTATGATATACTGATGAAACCCTTAAATACTTTAACTTATAATTTAGTTTGTTTCTCAAATACTGCTATTTCACTTCCAGATTTCAATTGTTTTGGCCCTTCCTTAATTCAGAGGTACCAAAACTACACAGGGCAGCAGGTAAATTGAAAGTCAGTGTAGACTTCATTGGGTGATGTGTGCCTGTATTAATCTTCCCTCCTGTCCATTACAGGGACAAGAAGGATTCCCTGGAGAAAGTGGACCTAAGGTACCGTGTGCTTCCTAGTAACTAGAGATCAGTCAGAAATACTCCTGGGAGTTATGAAATGTATCCTAGGCCAGTAGAAGAACAGTTAATGATAAATAAATGTCCTACCTTTGTGGGGAGAAGGAGGGAAGAAAGAAATAGACCAAAATTTTTTCAATTTTTAAGATTATACATTTGTTTAGGACTGTAAGGCTTAAAAAGTATTTCTAGTTTTTTAATCAATATGAGAAGATAGAAAACTTATCCTTTTAATTTTTTTTCCTCAAATTTACTCCTTCGCTCTATCATATATATTTTCTTATTTACTCAAAGAACAGTATAATGTAAGGCCAGGCACAGTGGCTCATGCCTGTAATCCCAGCACTTTTGGAGGCCAAGGCAGGTGAATCACTTGAAGTCAGGGATTCGAGACCAGCCTGGCCAACATGGCAAAACCCCATCTCTAAGAAAAATACAAAAATTAGCTAGGCATGGTGGTGCATGCCTGTAGTCCCAGCTACTCAGGAGCCTAAAGTGGGAGGATCACTTGAACCCAGGAGATGGAGGTTATAGTAAGCTGAGATCTCTCCACCGCACTCCAGCTTGGGTGACACAGCGAGACTCTGTCTCCAAAAAAAAAAATAAATAAAATAAAAGTAGAAAGAAAAGTATAATGTAAAGAAAATCAGAGTTATTTGATTTTACCTATCTCGATTTTCCCAATATGTTTATAAATCATCTTTAGATAACTAGTTAGCAATGACATCTTCTACCTTGGAGATACCACTTTTTCTAGAAACCCTTACTGAACTCAGTAAACCCATACTGAACCCAGGTCCTATGATAGAGTCAGAGGATAAAATAAAGAACAAAGTTCATTTCTCCAAAGAGCCAGTGTTCTCACTGGGGAGACAGCAAAGTGAAACAATGCTGATGCAGTGTGCTATGTAGAGAGTTACACAAATGGAAACACACACACACACACTCTTCAAAGAAGACTGTTAAAAATGCATATGAAAAATCTCTTCGTGTTAGAATCAGTTTAAAGATGCAAATATGTTACATATGTATATGTTTGATTTTAATAACTATTTTACTTTAATGAATGTATTTAGGGTGAGATTGGGGACCCTGGTGGTCCAGGAGAGACTGGGCTGAAGGGAGCTAGAGGCAAAATGGTAAGCTTCTTAGATTGCAATTGCTGACAACCTCACTACATTGGGAAGTCCTTCTTCGTGCATTTACAATAATTTGAGTAGTCTTCTGTTACCAGTGACTTGCAAAATGCATGTGTTTTCTATGAAGGCAAACTTGGGGAAGGGGAATGGATATTCATCTCTCAATGCCAGTGCAAAAACAATGAACTGTTTGCTTTTAGTGAGCAAGTTCACCTGTTCTTGCTGCCAGGGTACCATACTTAACACTGGTAATAAGATTTTTAAAAAGAAATCCTTGTGATTCAAAACAGTTTTTACACTGCCAAAATGTAGTTAGTTTAATCCGGTCTCCCTGGCAGGTTTACTGCAACCTAATGCCCACTGGCATCTTGTCTTCACTATTCAGGTTTTATTAATCTACTTTTAATGAGATATATGCAGAAAGGTCTTCTCATTTAGCTCAAGGAGCTCTTGAGCTTTGTGAGAAAGTTTGCTTACTATGGAACTGAGTAGGTCTTTATTCTGTAGAGGGTCTTAGATATTGCCTAGTGCTTTGAGTCACTTGGAATAAACACAGGTCTCCAGTACAATTCATCCTGTAGGCTTGCCTTGGGTTCCTGTGGGTTAAGAATGGATTTCTTGCATTTGCTGACTCTCTGTGTATCTTAGACTGTGTATAAGTGAGAATGCTGTTTTAGTTTTTTAAAAGACAGTCCTAAGATAATTGTCTCTTGATACAGCGATCATCTTTTTTCTTCAGAACAGCACTGATCAGGCAAACTGGTCTTAATTTATCATGTCAATTAGCAAGAATTTTAAAAGTCTGATAAAAATGTATACTTGAAATGGTTTTCCAGTTTTGTCTTCATAGCTAATTTTGCTCTGATCTATTTTTGTTTCTACAAACTATACGATCTTTATGTATAGATATTACTTGTGTAGGTTTTAGGGGTACAAAATAAGGAAACTCCTCTTCTGCCTCTTCCTCCCCTCACCTTCCTCCTACCCCCCTTCCTCCTCCCCCAACCCCCTCCCCCTCCTCCCCTCCCCCACCCTTCTCCCTCCTCCCCCTCCTCCCCTCCTTCCCCCTCCTCCTCCCCCTCCTTCCCCTCCCTTCCTCGCCTCCTTCCCTCCCTTCCTCGCCCTCCTTCCTTCCCCTCCCCTCCCCCTCCCCTCCCTTCCCCCTCCCCCTCCCCCCCTCCCCTCCCTCCCCCCCCCTCCCCTCCCTTCCCCCTCCCCTCCTCCCTCCCCCTCCCCTCCCTCCTCCCCTCCCCCCTCCCCTCCCCTCCCTCCCCCCCCTCCCCCTCCCCTCCCCCCTCCCCCTCCCCTCCCCTCCCCTCCCCCCTCCCCCTCCCCCCTCCCTCCCCCCCCCTCCCCTCCCCCCCCTCCCCCTCCCCCTCCCTCCCCCCTCCCCCCTCCCCCCTCCCCCTCCCCTCCCCCCTCCCCTCCTCCCCCCCTCCCCCCTCCCCTCCCCTCCCTCCCCTCCCCCTCTCCCCCTCCCCTCCCTCCCCTCCCCCCCTCCCCTTCCCTCCCCCCCTCCTCCCCTCCCCTCCCCTCCCCCTCCCCCTCCCCTCCCCCTCCCCTCCCTCCCCCTCCCCTCCCCTCCTCCCTCCCCTCCCCTCCCCTTCCCTCCCCCCCCTCCCCTCCCCCTCCCCCTCCCCTCCCCTCCCCCCTCCTCCCCCTCCCCCCCCCCCCTCCCCTCCTCCCCTCCCTGCCCTCCCCCCCTCCCCCCCCCTCCCCCTCCTCCCCTCCCCTCCCCCTCCCCCTCCCCCCTCCTCCCCTCCCCCTCCCCTCCCCCTCCTCCCATGAGAACTGCTTCCCAGCTGTAATACTTGTCCTCATACATGTTTTTGGATGGCTATCCATTAACATTATACTCTAAAAAAAAGATGACAGGTATAATTAGAAAAATAATTGGAAAAGACCTTCAAATTAATCCAGATGTTATCTGCATTGAAGTATCTCTGGATCATTTATTTCTCTTGGCTTATTAATGAAGAAGTTTAGCCTTGAACATCAGAAGCACGCTAACAAGTTCATGGTTGGATCCCTCCCCACAAAGGCACATTAATCATTTTTAAAGACAATAAACGAATGGGAAACATAAACTTTTTCTGTTGGCCTTTGAAAATATTTGAAATTCTTTTTTTTGTTCTCCATGTTGGACAATTTATTACTGTTCTTAACTTGCTCTTTCCACCCACCCAGCTACTTTTTCCACCTTTACATTAGCGTTTTTGGATTTCAAGTTGAAGTTTAGATATTGAAAAAATCCAGGTTTTCTCTCTGAAAGAGCTGAAGTTTCTATTGGAAGATTTTGGTAAAACTTCAACTTAAATTCTGAATGCTTCTTCAGTTCTCTTCGAATGATTATACTCCTTGTTTAAATTCTCTAAATCTTCACCTTGATTTTTTTCTTCAAAAAACATTTTTTAAATTTTGCCATGATTTTTAACCTGTTTTATTTTGTGTATATATATATGTTTGTATGCATTTTGTTTTTCTTTTTCCCACCTTTAAAAGCATGCACATAGTTTAAAGCAGGGTTTCTCCATATCAGCACTGTTGACATTTTGGGCTGGATAAGGCTTTGTTGAGGGGCTGTCCTGTGCCTTGTAGAATGTTTATCCATATCCTTGGCACCTACCCACTAGATTCCAGCATCAACTACCCTCTGTCCTCCCCACACCCCAGGTTATGACAATCAAAAACATCTTCAGACATTGCCATATGTCCCAGGGAAAAAAAGGAGTCAAAATTCTCTCTTGCTAAGAACCGCTGGTTTAGAGAGTCAAATAACAAAGTTTGTTATATTAAAAAAAAAAAATCCTTCACCCCCTCACTCACTCCCATTTCCTTCTCCCCGGAAACAACAGCTGTCACTTCCGAACTGATTTGTTTCAGAATTGACAATATGCCTCTAAATGTCATACTTACATTCTTACTTTTTTGATTTATAAATTTTAAGCATTATGAACTGATTCCTCCTGCTATAAAAGTTGCTGATATACCTTTCTTGATTTTCCCTTTATCTAAATCCTGTCTGAAAACATTTAGATGAGGCAAGTATTCTCTCCAACTTAATCCCGACCCAGAGCCTTCCAACCTGACCCACCTGATGGAGGTTCGTCTGTGGCTGGTGCCCAGCTGCCATACTGCAATCATCCTTCACCCTTCCCTTTGCCTCTCTTCTGCGTTGGATCTCTGCTTCTCATTCTTATTCTCAGACTCCTCCTGTTGGATTTCTCCCTTGTTTCATGGAAAACTCATCCAGTAGCCTGCTAAGAAGGGCTAGTTTTTGAAACAGCCAACATCTGAAAGGGATTTGTAGTACCTTGAGATGTGATTGGATATTTTGGCTGGTATACAGTTCTGGGTTGGAGTTAATTTCTCAGAATTTTGAAGGCAGTCATTCCTCCATTATTTCTAACTTCTTTTGTTGCTTGGGGAAGTCCAAAGCTATTCTGATTCCTGATGTGGCCAGTGTTCTCTCTCTGGCACCTTATTGCATAATTTCTCTGTCTGCAGTGTTTTGATATTTCCTGGGTTTTATGAGTTAGTGTCCATTTTTATCCATTTCCCAGGGCATTAGGTAGGTCCTTCATAGGCACTAGGAGCCTGGAAATATGTGTCCTCCAAAGAAGTGTTGGTCAATTATTTTGATGATTTCTTGCCCTCTATATTCTCTATTCCCTATTTATAAAATACCTATTATTGGGTGTATTAGTATAGCCCTTTAATTTTCTTATTTTTTCTGTTCTATCCTCCAGCTTTTTGTCTTTTTGCTCTACTTTCTGGGAGAGTTCGTTGAGTTTATCTTAGTGTTTCATACTTGAATTTTCAAGAGCTTGTTTCTCTGAATGTTCCTTTTTATAGCATACTGTTTTTGTTTCATGATTAAAATATCTTCTCTAACCTGAGAATATAAATATTTTTGTCTTTTTTGCCCAACATAGTCTGTTTCCTGCATTTGATTTTCCTGTTTTGAACTCTATTACTCAGATGTTTCAGGAATGAGCTATTTCTTCATATTTAAGAATTGAAGACAAAAAGACTGATTGGGGTCAGGCGCAGTGGCTCACGCCTATCATCCCAGCACTCTGGGAGGCCTAAGCAGGCAGATTGCTTCAGCCCAGCAGTTTGAGACCAGCCTGGGCAACATGGCAAAACCCCGTCTCTACAAAAAATACAAAAATTAGCCCAGCGTGGTGGCATGTGCCGGTAGCCCCAGCTACCAGGGAGGCTGAGGTGCGAGGATCACCTGAGCCCAGCAAGTCTTGGCTGCCTTGAGCTGAGATTGCACCACTGCATTCGAGCCTGGGTGAGACTGAGACCCTGTCTCAAAAAAAAAAAAAAAAAAAAAAAGCGACTGATTGGAAGCTCTGAGAACATGAGTGGGGCTTATCAACTACCAGTTTCCCAAAGAGAGTGATCTAGCTAAATTATTTAGCAAACCTCTGAAATCAGTATCTTTTGGTCTTTCTTCTTTGTCTAGTGAAGTTCTCCTGAAAAACTTCTTACAATTTCCTACCTGGAGAGTAAAGTTCTGGCTGCCAGCTTTCTAGGAGCCATACAGAAAAAGAGAGCTGGAGACTCACATTTACTGTACATACCCTCATTTACTCTCCCTGACTCAGATACTGTAGGTTCTTAACTCAGCCTAGAGTCCCACCTCGGTTTTACCTCTCTTTGTTGCTAGGGTGGGAAAAGGGACATTCACCCAACCCTTGAGAATGGAGAGGAGATTTGGGGATTCCTAAAATGATTTTCAACTAAACATCTTTACTTCACCTTTTTCCCTCACCTCCACTTCTGGAGGTTCCCGGTGCTGCCAAATCCTCAGCCTTCTGGGACGTATGATATAAAACACATTGGTTCTTGGCCTTCCCTGCTGCTGGCTTAGGATTCAACTTTCTCAGGTCTTTTCAGTCATTTAACACTTACACATTTGCGTTCCAGACTCACATTTTATGGCTGTCATCTCCTTTTTCATTCTCCCCACCCTTGTTTTTTGCCTTTAAAATAATCTACTTACTGTCATTTTAGTAAGATATTGGAAAGGAATGAAAGTAAATACCTGTACTCAATCTGCTCTTTTCTCCTTGGAGGTTAACCTTTATCTTCTAAATAAAAATATTTTATTTTTCACTCAACCAAGCACACTGTCAATATCATTGGAATGCCCAAAGGATATCAATCATCATTTACTGTTCTGTAGGTAATGCTTTTACGAATTAAGTTGATTTTAAACTTCATTTTTTATTCCTATAAAAGTTGTAAATCCTGTGGCATTTTGAATGAAGAAATATCCCAATTTTTAAACTAAATCCTAGCTTTATGATAAACTTATTGTTGAATGTACATGAAAATATTTCTGACATCTAGTAAGCAGATAACAACTGTTATTATTGCTGTTATTCCCCATTTCATTACAATGTTTCCAACTAATGATTGTGTTTCTGTTGTTTTAAAAGTTTTTGTATTTCAATTTTTTCTAGACTTTTTGCTTTTTGTTTTTTCAGTTTAGTTACCTACCACTCCATTTAGATAAAAAGTTTTGCTTTGACCAGCAATTCTAGTCCTAGCAATCTTCCCTAAGGAAATAATCAGAATTATGCATATAACTTTATAATAGCATTGCCTTATAATAGCATAACCTAATAGTGAAATCAATCACTTGAGAGTCACATGGAACTTTTTAAAAGATGATTATTAACGCCTGACAGTGACTGACAGAATTGAATTCATCTGGTATGAAAGAAGCAGCTGTGATAATAGGGTGTCCTGGCAGGTGGGAGTCCTATTACCTATTGCCTATTACAACAACAAACAGTAAGGGACTAACTAAATTTCCTATTGCCTATTACAACAACAAACAGTAAGGGACTAACTAAATCATGGTACAACCATGTGATGGGATACTATGCAGCTGTGAAAAATGATTTTGCCAAATAACGTTTAGTAATTGAAAATGTCCTGAGATATATTTAGTTTAAAAGGTAACAGAGAACAGTATGATTCAAATGAGTTTTAAAAAGGAATATATGTCTTAATACCAAAAAAAATTAAGAAAAGACATCAAAATGTTAATGAGGATTATTTGGGGAAGAAGGGATTGCTGGGAATAGTTTTTCCTTCTTTATGTTTTTCGGAAAACTCAATTTTCTAAAATAAAAGTGAAATTTTCACCTTTGAATTTTAATTTTTTTAATTTGAATTTACACACACACATACACATATGTATAAATAAAATTTTAAAATAAATTCTCCTTTGAGATATCTGCTGGGCTTCCAGGAGAGATGGGATCCCCTGGGGAACCAGGACCTCCTGGACGTAAGGTAAGTAGAAAAACTATAAACCACACCAGGTCCTTTTCCACTAAAAAAAAAAGTCAGTGCATGAAATCTTCATTGTCCAAATGTGCATGCCTTCTGTCTCTGCTTCTTGGCCACTATTTTCCCACCTTTATGAGGGAGAAAATACTGATTAAATATTTAGAGGAGAAAAAATACTGATTAAATACATCTCTTGAGAGAGCGGGGAAATTGAAGGAGGAAATCAAAAGTATTTAGACTAAAATGGTATTTCTCAATTATCATATTCTGTATCCGTGCAATCTTTCTACAAGTAATAAATGATCATTAAATGAATGGAAGTGAAAGGAAATAGTGACTGTGATCAATGTTGCGTTCACCTGGAACTTATTTGCCTCAGGAGTTCAGGTGGGGCTCTGTTGCATTTTTTTCTTGGGTGTCTCTCTTTGAAAGAAGCCAGACACTCCTCTTCTGAAGATGGGATTGAACACATAAAATTAAAACCAGTTCCATTTGTTCTTCTATCCCAAACTCTGACAGATTTTTATATGTGTGTGTGTGTGTGTGTGTGTGTGTGTGTGTGTGTGTGTGTGTTTATATATGTTTTGTTTTGGGAAGGTAGTTGAGATAAACTTTCCAGATGTTCAAGTTGAGTCCGATCCTTTTGTCAGCTAACCAATGATGGGAACAGATTAAGGTTCAGCTCTGGCTGCTGTTCAGTGGCTCAGTCAAAGAATGGGGGTTGAAGATCTTGAAACTTCTGCTGTGAAAGAGGGCAACTGCACATGTGTGGCTCACTGTAGCTAGTCCTGAGGCATAGGCGTGCTCCAGAGCTCTGCGGCAAGTGTCAGGTTATCAGCTCCATCCTGGTAATTCTGGACAACGCTTGTTATCCAGAGATGGACCTGGAGGAAAGTGGCCTCTCAAGGCTTGTGTGCACCAAGCTTGCTGCTTAAAGTTTGTTCTTTCCATAATGTTACTGTTAATTAGGTAATGAGTATCTACCTGCATTCTTTTTTGCCTCTTACAATTTAATGAGAATAAAACTTTTAAAAGTTATCACTTTCTGAGGGCGATGTTGGTGCACACTGGCTACTGATGTGTATGTCTAGAGGCATTAAAACAATGTTTTGTTTGTTTTCCTAGGGTGTGAAAGGAGCCAAAGGCTTCGCTTCATTTTCTGTACGTATCTCCCGACTACAACAGAGTGCTCTGAGTGCTCCATTAAATTTACTTATTTTTAAACTTCAGGGCCTAGCAGTTTGTTGTTTAATTGTTTCTGTTTTATTTTTGAACTGCAGACATGTGAGCTCATTCAGTATGTGCGAGACCGCAGTCGTAAGTACCCTGCTTAAAATGATCACCCAAGTTGTCAGCATTCATACAAGAAAAGCAGAGAACTCTACACTCAGATTTGAAACAATTCACCAGCCAATTTCTTAAAGTTAGATATGTCACTGCATGTATTTTTGAGTCAGCATAGACTGGTGACTTTTAACTCCCTCTCTGGCTGCTATCATGTCAATTGAAACCCATGTCAAGCAGTAAGAAATAATCTATTGAGTGCTTTTAATCTAATGAAAATTGAGATTTAATGTCTGAATTCACCTAATAGTGAAATCAATCACTTGAGAGTCACATGGAACTTTTTAAAAGATGATTATTAATGCCTGACAGTAACTGACAGATTGAATTCACCTGGTATGAAAGAAGCAGCTGTGATAATAGGGTGTCCTGGTGGGTGCGAGTCCTGACTTTGGTTTATTGTTTGTTATTCCTCTCCTGGGAGGACATGTTTGATTATTTTTTGTTGGACTGATTGATTTGCTTTAAAAATTCATAGTAATACTCATTCTGCCAATGTTTTTTTTCTTTCTCAAAATTTTAAAATCAAAGTGACATTTTAATTTGGCAGATGCTGATTTGAATTTGTTTTAAACTCTTCTAACAGCCTGTTCTATCAAAATATGTGTTGATACAATCAAAAAAAATGTCATGTGCAAGATTAGGAGAGAGTTGACTCTTCAGTGTTCATCTACAAATGCATAATGACTTTCCAAATAACAATATGACAGAAAAGAGGAGCCAAAAGTTTCCTCCAGATATTTTGGGGGAAGAAAAATAAATTAGAGCCTATTTCTGTAGAGAACATTGGTCTCAAAGACAGACATTTAAAAGCTTTGAATGCAGTATCTGTTGGAACTCTGTCTTTTTGTAGCAGAATAGAACCATGATGGGAATCAAAACACATATATACATTGAGTCATGAAGATGGGTTGTTTTGGGGCTCAATTAGCGCGGTAGGTTTTATGACATAGGAACCATGTAAATTGTAATGACTGAAGGGCAAATCCAAGTATGTTGAGACCTGATCTTTTAAAATTTAAGGGACTCAATACAAAATCGCAAATCTGAAAGTGGGTGCAAAGGTATTTCAAAAGTAAGTGTTATTTAGAACAAAAAAGAGAAATCATAAAACCATTAACTTTTGCATATTTTATTTTATAAGAGTATGTGATTGTGCGAACAACATGGCTAGGGTTCCTGCCAGGAAAGGCATTGTAAGGGGCCCCTGCAAGAGAGAAGTCTAAAGCAGCATTGTCCAATAGAAGTTTCTGCAGTGATGGAAGTGTTCCCTGTGATGTCCAGTACAGTAGCCACAAGACACATGTGGCTTTGAGCATTTCAAATGTGGCTAGTGCAACTGAGAAGCTGAATTTTTATTTAATTCTAATTAATTTTAATAGCTGCATGTGGCTTGTGGCTGCCATGTTGAACAGTACAGGTCTAAAGCAAGTGTTCATTTAATTCAGAGTAAATCCACCTCGGATACTTACATAACATATAAATATGCATATAATATACATATAGTATATACATATATACTATACATAGATATGGATATATTTGTGTGTATGTGTGTATATAAATGATAGTTATAGATATCTACATGGGAAAAATTTAGAGAGAGGTTGGATCTTTCAGCTTTCCAAATTCAGCGCACCTCCCTGCAATGTCATGTTCCCTCCCAGGCAAAAATTCTTTGTTTCTTGACAGCCGGCTGCAGGCCGCTGATTTATGGCTGTATATTGTCCCATTTCCTTTGGAAGGAATAGTGCTTTTACCAAGATGTTAGACTCTGTCTGCATTTTCTCCAAACTCTGTTGCCTTGATTTTTGAGTCATCTACAAAAAGCAGACAGGATAGAACCTTTCTTTTCTGCACGATACAGAACTCTCTTCTCCTACCAAATAATAATCCAATCTCCTTTGTTCTTCTTCCCCAGCTGGCGGGCATGGTGAGTAATCTTTATTTACAGCATGCTTTAATCAAGCTCTAAAATGTCATACATCTGGAAAGATGAGTTAGAGCAATGTATTGGCTTCCAAATGACACAAATTTTATCTGGGCTTTCTTTGCTGCTGCCTTACACTGGTAGCAGAGTCTTGCCTCCAATAAATCACTCAGTTGTAGCTGAGCTTCACAGCTATTTCTCAACCAAGCGATTTGCTTTTTTATGAATAAAAAATCATTAAGATATTAATATCTTAATGACTAACATCACCATTCACCTTTTAAAGGTTTTAAAAATGTGTTGGGTTTTTTTTTTAGACAGGGTCTGGCTCTGTCACACAGGCTGATCACTGTTCATTGCAGTCTTGACCTTCTGGGCTCAAGTGATCCTTCCACTTCAACCTCCCGAGTAGTTGGGACTACAGGCACATGCCATCATGCTTGACTAATTTTCGTATTTTTTGTAGAGGCAGGGTTTTGCCATGTTGCCCAGGCTGGTCCTGAACTCCTGGGCTCAAGTGATCCACCTGCTTTGGCATCTCAAAGTGCTGGGATTACAGGTGTGAGCCACTGCGCCTGGCCAAAAATAGTATTTCTTACTCCCTTCATTTTCTCCCTGTGTCATATCATCTCTGTCATCCAGTGATTAATTAGGGATTAAGATGCAGAAGGCAGAATAAAAGTGGGGATAATCAGATAGCAAGTAAGTGGAATGTGCAACTCAGATAATGCCAGAATCCATGGAGCTCACGCCTGATGTTAATTGTCAAGTCAGCTTCATATTTTTCAGTGCTAGTTTTCAGGTAGCTTACCAAACGCTTCTTACATGATGTTTTTGTGTAAACTTATCACCCTCTTATACATTTATACACTTTTACCTTTTGTATAAGCCCACCAACCCATGTCCTCTGATTGCTTATCCATGCATTTAAGAATATTTGTTGAAGGCCTAGTAAGTGCCAGTATCTGTAGCAGGCATTAGGGATACAGAGTTGAATAATAAACCTGCTTCCTGTGCTCAGAAACTTCCATTCTTATGGAGGATCCAGATCACAAACAAACAAACAAAGGGAAGCCCAGCACATTAGGTGCTGTTTGAAAGAGATAAAGCATAGGATGCTGTGTCCTGGGATAATGTAAGGGGGGGAGATATTTTTGGACAGAGGGCTCTTTTTGGGGGCAGTGAAATTAAAGCTTAGACTGAAGAACACAAAGGAGCTGTCTTTCGGCTGGGCACGGTGGCTCACGCCTGTAATCCCAGCACTTGGGAGCCCGAGGCAGGCGGATCACGAGGTCAGGAGTTTGAGACCAGCCTGGCCAACATAGTGAAACCCTATCTCTACTAAAAATACAAAAAATTAGCTGGGCGTGGTGGTACACGCCTGTAATCTCAGCTACTTGGGAGGCTGAGGCAGGAGAATCGCTTGAACCTGGGAGGCAGAGGTTGCAGTGAGCCGAGATCACACCACTGCACTCCAGCCCAGGTGATAGTGTGAGACTCTGTCTCAAAAAAATAAAGAAAAAAAAACCCAAAGGAGCCATCTTTCAAGAGCTGGGCACAGGGAACTTTAAGTGCAAAGGCCATGAAACAGAACAGACCTGGGCATTTCGTAGGAACTGATGGAGTCCAACAAGGTTGAGACATAGGGAGCGGGGGAGAGTAGTGCATAAAAACATGGGGAATAGGCAGAGGCCAGAGCAAGCTGAGCTTTGCACATTATGAGGAGGCTGGATTTTATTTGAGTTGTGATGGGGAGGGTATTAAAGAGTTTGTTGAAAGTACGTAGGGGAGGAGCATGATCTGATTTTAAAATATTACTTGGGCTGCTATGGGGAGAGTGGATTGTGGCAAGGGTGAAGGGTAGGAAATGTCAAAGCCAGAGGCCTAGTTTAGAGAGGACTGTAGTATTCAGGCAAATATGATGGTGACCTGGATGAGGACCATCAGTGTTGTGTTTAGGTTACATGGCAGTGGTTTGGGCTGATCCTTGTCTCCCTGTTCTTTCTTTCACCTCCTCTGTGGCAAGTAGCAGTCCTCAGTACATAGTGTGAGGTCACAGAGCCATGTTAGTTGGGGAACCGCACATGGCAATCCCTCCCTTTTTGAGGAGGGCCTCCTAGGTACCACTGCAATCCAGCCTAGGCTTCTTCAGAATCCTTGGGACTCCTGGCAGCTTGCTGGGTTTTTAGGGCTTATGTTTTGGAAGCTGAATTAGTCCTTAGGTTTTTCCCCTAAAAACTTGAATTTTTTTCATATCTTCAGCCAGTGCTGTGAACCTTCCCCCACCCTTCTCTCTAAATTGTATCTGAAGCATTTTTGTTGGTGGTGTTTCCATGTGCAAATAACCACCCCCCCAAAAATCAGAAGAATCACTTTCACGTTTAGTTCTACTCACTTTTTTAAACAATAAAAGTGACACCTCAATTTATAAAAATCTGTTCACCCCAGTAATTTAGACTTAGAGACTAATAAATGATTTCCTGTCTCCATCGAGATGAACAGTTTGATTTGGGTTTGAACATTTATTCTCACTGGTACTTCTTTTGCCTTTGAAGGACGTGGAGTCAAGGACGGGAGGAGGTCATAGTTTAGCACCAAGGTGGGCAAGGCCCAGTTGGCCCATGGCAGAGGGATGTCTCCTTGCCAGCCTGTGTGAGCCCCAGCAAGTCTGAGTTCCTGAGCTTGTCGTAAAGCAAGATGGTCTTTGCTGTGTTTATTATCTCTGAATCTGACTTGCTGATATCTGAATGAGAGGAGGCACCTCTCCAAGAGAAACACATCACTGGGGTGTCCTTTTACCAACCAAATCCCAGCACTGGGCATCTCACGTATTATTAAACTTTTGTGATTTCTATACCTGTTGCAAAGAACTGCCCTTTGTTGAGCTCTTTCTCATTCATTCAGCATTTGTTAGATATCTGATATATGGCAGGGACTAATAACTTAGAAGATCAGCAGATATTGTTCCTATCCATGCATCATAAACTAAGATAAATGAACATTAATCAGATAATCAAAAATAAGTTGTCAACTGTGACAAGTGCAAAGTACTGAAATTAGAATGAATTGGAACCAATGAGTACGGATGCATAAATATGCAATTAACACTTACAGTAGAGCTTACCAACCATAATCAGTTTCTCTAAGTAATAAGGCATATTTATTGAGTAAACTTGCATTTGTAACTTTTAAACAAAAATGTATCTGTTAAAGCTTTCCTCAGTCTCCTTTTAGTGATGTATTTCTCACAGTGAAAAAGTCTGGAATGATAACAGCAATGGTTGACATTTATTGAGCACCTACTATGTGCCAGGTTCTGTTATTCTAAGTACTTTACCTGTGCTGATTCATTTAATGCTCACCTCAGGCCTATGTAGCAGGTGATGTTATGACTCACATTTTACAGATGAAGAAACTGAGGCACAGACAGGATGAGTAATTCAGACAGGGTCACATGGCTGGTTAGTGATTGGGCCAGGGTGCTAAACTCTACCCTGTATTGCCTACTCTCTTTGCGTCTCATTCTTTGCTCTGTAAACTATGTCAGTTTTCTTCCAATTTTTCTAAAATTATCAGAGCTTTCACAGCCTTTCCTTTTTAACTCTTATTACATTTCCTTATTAAGTAAAAAAAGAAACGTGTTTAACTGAGTAAAGTTCCAGCAACAAAACTCGATACTTTTGATCCAGTCTCTGTAGGTGAAGGGTATTTCCAGGAGCTCTCTATTGTTTAGAAGGAATTTGATAATGAACTTTAACATTTCATATAAAATAAAACTGAATTCCAGATGTTTTCCTTTTGTGCTTGATTCAAAAGAGCAGACTCAGCTTTTGGAATAACATCTATAATTATTCAAGATTTAAATATATTTTACATGTTTGTTTTAATACTTAAATTATTCTCTTTAAGTATTTGAATGGTTAACATTTAAAATTACTTTGCCTTCTATGTATCTTTTTTTTTTTTTTAAATAAGGATGCTATGTGATAAGGGATATGCTCTTTTAGGAAAACCCGAATGCCCAGTGCACCCAACCGAGTTGGTGTTTGCCCTAGACCACTCCCAGGATGTCACTGAGCAGGAATTTGAGCGGATGAAGGAGATGATGGCTTTCCTGGTGAGAGACATTAAGGTCCGGGAGAACAGCTGCCCCGTAGGAGCGCGCATCGCCATCCTGTCCTATAACTCCCACGCCAGGCACCTCGTGCGCTTCTCAGACGCCTACAAGAAGAATCAACTTCTCAGGGAAATTGAAGCCATTCCTTATGAGAGATCCTCTGCCAGCCGGGAGATTGGCAGAGCAATGCGGTTTATTTCCAGGAATGTCTTCAAGCGGACGCTTCCGGGGGCGCACACGAGAAAAATCGCCACGTTTTTCAGCAGCGGTCAGTCTGCGGATGCCCACTCCATCACCACGGCCGCCATGGAGTTCGGCGCGCTTGAAATCATTCCCGTGGTGATCACTTTCAGCAACGTGCCCTCGGTCAGGCGCGCATTTGCGGTATGACGGTGAAACCTTTCACATGACAATTCTTATTTATCTTGCCTGTGTTCAGAAGCCCCTATACTACCTTGCCTTCAAAATCAGGGCCATTTGTTAGGAAGTTTAAAAAATTCTGGATTGGCGGAGTAGAATAAGTATTTCTTACAGTGTACTGGGAACATGTTAAGTTCTTTCTATTAAATGGGATAATGTCTATTATTAACCTGTTTAATTTTCACAAGTAGTATGTATAAAATAGATGATGAGAAAACTGAGCATGCAGAAGTTAAGCCACTTTTCCCGGTTCCCACAGCTAAGAAATGGCAATGTCACAACTTTACTCCAAGTTTGCTGTTCTAGTGCTTCCCCAGGCTACTCTTTGAGTTGTCTCTGAATCTAAAGATACTGAATCAGGAGGCCGGTAAACATACATGTCACTTAGTCAGGGTAGTAATTGTTCCTGTGTGTTGAGAGCCAATTTGCTGATTTTATAACTTCACCAATTATGTAACGACCCACAATTTATAAAGGAAAAGCCATTCCAGTTATAGCTTCTTAGCTTGAGGAGTAAAATCTCGAGTGTGTTGCATTCCTAAATAAATTCCCTGGGATTAAGACGACTGAGGATAACTTTAAAATATCCCGTTAATAGTGGCTCAGTGGCAGGGCTTCATCATTGGGGACCTGCTGGGCCCAGCAAAGGGTCCTTCCAGTTGGCCTCTTGGCACCACATGGTGTTCTGTTCTCCATGTGGAGACCATGAAGGGGGGGGCCCAGGGAGCAGCAAAGAGGCGTTGGAAAATTTAGCTTAAATAAAAAGTCCAGTGTCGGGAACAGTGGCTCACGCCTGTAATCCCGGCACTTTGGGAGGCCGAGGAGGGTGGATCACGAGGTCAGGAGATCGAGACCATCCTGGCTAACAAGGTGAAACCCCGTCTCTACTAAAAATACAAAAATTAGCTGGGCGCGATGGCAGGCGCCTGTAATCCCAGCTACTGGGGAGGCTGAGATAGGAGAATCGCTTGAACCCAGGCGGCAGAGCCAAGATCGTGCCACTGCACTCCAGCCTGGGTGACAGGGTGAGACTCTGTCTCAAAAGGAAAGAAAAAAAAAGGCCAGCCATTTGAAAATTTATTTAGAGAAAATAAGACAAGAAACAATCATTGTCTTCAAGCCTATGAAAAAGTATTACTGGAGAAAATTAGCCAGCTGAATTCCAAATTTGCAAAATCTCTTACTAGAGAAACTAGGGGTGACAGCAGTAGGAAACCTTAGGTTTTAAAAAAGAATTTTTGAAAGGCAATGTTGATTTACTGGGCATGGATTAATGCCAGTAGTCAAGATGTTACCTTTTTCTGCAGGTCT
This sequence comes from Nomascus leucogenys, assembly GCF_006542625.1. Classification (NCBI taxonomy): domain Eukaryota; kingdom Metazoa; phylum Chordata; class Mammalia; order Primates; family Hylobatidae; genus Nomascus; species Nomascus leucogenys. The sequence continues at coordinate 20,020,059 of NC_044388.1, read as the reverse complement.
TTTATAAGGGCGGTCACTCTTCTGTGGAGGGTGACTTCTATTTTTCCTAGATTAGAGGCTAAAAGTGGCCTTTTGAGGCCCTTTCCACTGCTCTAAATTTTCTGTGAAAGTGTTGAAATAAGCATACAGAGTTGGAATATATTTCTCATCTGTAAAATATGGAAAGCAGAAAGCACCTGGTTCCTAGAGTTAGTGTGAAGATTAATTCATGCAACACTGCATTAGTGCCAGTACATAGTGAGCAATCAAGAATGACAGCTTTTGGCTGGGTGCGGTGGCTCACGCCTGTAATCCCAGCACTTTGGGAGGTTGAGGCAGGCAGATCATGAGGTCAAGAGATCGAGACCATCCTGGCCAACATGGTAAAACCCTGTCTCTCCTAAAATTACTAAAATTAGCCGGGCACGGTGGCATGTGCCTGTAATCCCAGCTACTCAAGAGGCTGAGGCAGGAGAATCGCTTGAAGCCAGGAGGCAGAGGTTGCAATGAGCCGAGATCGTGCCACTGCACTCCAGCCTGGGTGACAGAGTGAGACTCCGTCTCAAAAAAAAAAAAAAATAGCTTTTGCTTTATTAGCATTCAGTTGCTTGATCCTGAACAAAAATTTGCTTAATAATAATAAAATCTAGGTTGTAAAGGAGCTGAAACTGCTATTATTAATAGTAGCATCATTGAAATAACCTTAGAATTATGCAAATGAAAGACTGATGGATCAGGTTCAGATAGGGAAATGCAATAAAGTAGAAAAGGGTGGCTATGCATGGCTATGCAAATGGAGCTGCTATAAGAAGTAGCAGTAGCTAAAAAATTCTGTAAGTGATTTTGGTTACATAGTCCTTGTAATTCCCTCATCCCTTGGTTTTATTTAGTCATAAAAATAGACAACTTTCTCTCCAGATGCAAATTGTGATATAAACTTAAACTGACACAATTCCGCTCACCCACTCAAAGATGTGTGCACAACATTTAACTTCTGAAAATGTACTTTGTGTTTTAAATTTTTGAGTGTTCACAGTCTCACCTAGAAATTGATGAATCTGGTTTCTTGATTCTACTCAAATCTTCTAGAAACTCTTTACTCCTTTTTTGAAGAAGTTCATCTCAAAAGAGCACCAATGAAGGTTTAAATTCTTGATAATGACCCCCATTAATGTAAGCAGCATTGGCCCCCAACACTGCAACTTATATGTGATTATCTGATTAATATTTATTTTTCCTAATTTATGATGTGTGGCGATAGGAACAGTAACTGCTGATCTTCTAGGTTATAGGTCCCTGCCATATATCAGATATTTAACAAATGTTGAATGAATGAAAAAGCTCAACAAAGAGCAGTTCTTTGCAACAGGTATAGAAAGAACAAAAGTTTAATAATGTGTGAGATGCCTAATGCTGGGATGTAGGTTGGTTAAAGGAAACCCCAGTGATGCGTTTCTCGGGGAGAGGTGCCTCTTCTTATTCAGATATCAGCAAGTCAGATTCAGAGATGATAAACACAACAAGGACCACATTGCTTTATAACAAGCTCAGGAACTCAGACTTGCTATGGAGTTAGAGATGAAGTCAGAATTGCTCCCAAGTTTCATCCAACAGATGTTTAGTGAGTGCCTCATTTTATACACCAGGTACTGTCCTAGGGTCTGAGGATACAGGAGCAAACTGGAAAACCAAAAGGCCCACCCTGACGTTGGAAGATGAAACCAAGCAGGGTTGTCTGGAAGGGCTCAAAACAGAGCCATATATGCAACTTGGTTAGAACCCAATGTCTGACATTACAGAAGAGAAATTACATTACTACCTCTATTTGCCACCTTCTTTCTTTTAGCCATTCTCTTCCATTGTGCTTTACCTACATTTAAACTGTTGTCCATTATTTTTTAAGAACAGAACTTGAAAGTCTCATGATACAATGCATTTTTATTGTGGGTCCACATTTTAAAACGCTAGTTTGTTTCATACCTACCAAGGCTTTTCTAAATCTTGATCCATCTGGGAGTTAAGTAGTCCAGCATGAAATTTGGTACCTGTGCAGCCATGTGTGTTGGGACTCAGAAGTACCCGCTCTGACAGCATGTACTGATTTCCCTGTTTCTTAGCAAATGGACTGTGATCACCGTCTTGGAAGTTTTTCATGATAGTATGAAGTTGAGTGGCAAGCTGTGCCTTCCTTCACAAATGGAGGACCATTTTTTAATGGAAAAACATGTTTTTTGTTTGTTTGCTTATTTTGTCCCTAGGAATTTGCCTTTAGATTTGTTTAGCAATTGCCTCTTCTGATAAAATTTTACCTGCTGCACATTGAGGCTTCTAATGTAGGGTGAATCTCCCTTTCCAATATTTTGATAAGAAATATGTCTTTTAGCTAGCCTGGCTTTTTATTTTACACTGCTGTATGGCATCGCAGGTAAGAGGAAAATTAAGTGTAGTCTTTGACATTATAGATGATTCTCATGACTGGAGACAGAGTGGAAGTGAACTACAGAAACAGCTTGACTGAGACAGTTCGGCCTTTGCCTCATTTGAACATGGTCTAATCAGTTGGCCACTTGTGGCTAACTGAAGCGTAGCTGCTATGATTGGCTAAGACTCGGCTATTTGTTTAAAAAAAAAAAAAAGAACAAACTCCTAAGATAGGTTTTCAGTTAGTACGTACTAAGTTAGGTTGCAGTTGGTTACATGAGGACTCAAAGTACAGAGATGTCCTCAGGCCAAATTTACTTTAACACCATATCTAGTCCAGTCAGTTCTGGTTGAAGACAGAGTTACGCCATACAAACAACTGATGAAGTTCTACCTCTGTGGATTAATTATGGTGGCAGGGGATCTTCCCAGAGAAAGAGGGTAGTCATTAGCTTAGGACAGGAGAATCACAGGGAAAAACTAAAATATCATCTGACTCATCTCTTAGGCATTAGATCAGGTCATGCCTACAGTTTTTCTTTAATTATCAATGATCTCTGGGTCAATTAGCGAAGCTCATAATTCTTGTTCAGAGCCTCCTTATCTTCCCCCTGTTCTCTACCCTCAAGCTCCCCAGGTGGGTTACTAACAATGGGGCCAAGTTGGGAAAGGGTTGGGAGTTGTTCAGAGAGCTGCATGGACGTAGATCTGACAGCTTCAATGCCTAGTTTATAGTAGAAACCTAAAGATAGTTTATAAAGGGCATCCTGTGATTTTACATGGGTCTCTAAGACAGGTGGGGGAGAGGAGGTCTCTGATACTCTTTCTTAAATGGCTTCAGTGTCTTTTGATCGGTCCTTTTAACATTTCATTGAGCTTCAGTTTCCCCATCTGTAAAATGGGGATGATGAGCATAATAACTCACTGTATTGCTGCAGTAATAGATATGAAAATGTTTTGTGATCATTAACCACCCACACTGTACCCAGTCTGTGCCAGTAAGTGCTTTACAAATATGAACCCATTTAATGCTCACAGTAGTCCTGTTAGGAGGTAGTAGTACTCTTATTTTACAGATGAAGAAACATGGAAAATACCTTGCCATATAGTTAAATTGAGAGTCAAGGTTTAAACCCAGGCAGAGCTCTTAGCCATGCTCACATGCTGTGCCTCCCCCATACCTTCTTAGAAGGAGCAGTGTTACTCTCTCCAGATGTGAGTTCTCTATGTGGTCCTAAGAGGTTCTTGCAGCCCTACCCACTAAGTTCCTTCTGTTGCTTCTGCTGCTTTTAGATTGACGACACTGGGACATTTCAAGTAATAGTGGTTCCCTCCGGGGCTGACTACATACCAGCATTAGAGAGACTCCAGCGCTGCACTTTCTGCTATGGTAAGACCCACAGAGAGAAGATAATTTGGTCAGGCCTATTAAGCATGATGAGTCACCTCTGGCATGGGCAACTGGAACTTGGCAGCAGGGATACTCATGGCCTTGGGAGGACCTCTCTGGGGTTCTGGGCGTACCCTGTCACACTTCATCTTCCACAGATGAATCCTCTCAGCTCAGCAAACATAATCTCTTCCTATATATCCCAGCAAAAGAGTTGCATTCCAGGCCTTTCTACATAGTGCAGCTTACAGGAAACAGTAACGATTCTTAGAAAACCTCAGCCTATTTCATTGCCAAGTTTTTATGCTATAAAGTATATTTATGTGTTTTCTAAATCTCAAATGTTCACAGCCACAAAGAAATGCTTGAAAGCAATTCAGCACCCTCCTACCTGCTTGGGAATATTTTTTAGCATAGTCAAAGTGGAAAATAGCAGAAATTCATACACTTCTCATTGAAAAAAGGCTTCACAGACTCCCAAATATTAAGCATCAGAAAGATTTGCAGTGTTGATTTATTTGTAGTGTTTTATACATAATGTATAGGTCTAACTAGAAAACTGGACTCTAATCTTCCATTTGAGTGTTCTAATAATTACAAAGACAGTGGAAGCCACTGGAACCATTGGTGGCTGTAATAGCTAAGAGATATAAAGCATTTTCTATAGGCCATGCACTGTTCTAATTCATGTAATATCAATGATGGTGATAATGACAGTTAATACTTAAACTATTGTGCTTATGTTCCAAGCACTGTTTTAATAACTTTAAAGGAATTATGTAATTCAGTCTTTAAAATCACCCTAAAACATTTGAACTACTATTAGTTCCATTTTACAGATGAGGAAAATAAAGCTTAGAGATAATAATTTGCTCAGGGCTTCACAGCCATATCAAACCAGGAAGGCTGACTCTAAACCATCTGCAGTTTATCAAAAACAGGTCTCATTCTTCTGCTCCCTAAACCTCTCCATTTGAGCCTGTAGAAAATGCCTGATTTTTCTCTTTCACATATATCAGTGAGATGCAAGTGCCTGCCATATAAATGACCTAAACGAGGAAGGTAGTAATTCTGAGGGAGAAGTAGGATTTCTGGTCTTCTAATAACCCCTCTTCATTCTGTCTTCCCTCTGCTCCCCTCTATCAAATTTCCCTCTTTCCCTCTCTTTCTCTTGACTGCATAGAATTGGTTTAGGTGCTGGCAATCTTACTCAAAACAGTTAAAGTGCTTTACATACTGTGGGGAGATACATTCCACCCCATGTATTCTCAGTCGCTTTTTCAAACATGTCAGTTATAACAGTGTGATGGTATGTTGCATAGTCAGAAGTTGCACATGTGTGACTGGGGATAGATTTTGACTTCATTTCTTGGCTTAAACCCTTGTTTTGTCTCTTAGGCATATAATAAAAGAGATTTTGGTTGTTGTTTCCTGCAATTAAAAATCCTACAAAACTGAGCAAATGGGCAGCCTGCTGTCCCTGATTTTAGAAACTGCTTTGCACACAGGTGACTGTTCTATCATCTGACCATTATACAGGACCATAAAATTTTAGTAAATTTCAGTAAGGGAACCATAACTTATCCAAAGTCACATCTTTATTGAGTCCATGAACAAGACGGTAGTGAGAATTTTGTTACATCCCCTAGGATCAGCACTCTGGTTTTTAATCTTTCATCTAAGTTTTTATTTGTGGCCCATGCCTATATATCTAGTACCAGCTGTCCATACTCATGTTACTCCATTTTTCTTTCTTATCTTTGGTTATTAAAGAGGCTATTTTTATCCTCAGCCATCAACTATTATTGAAAACCTAGGATTACAAAATGTCAGCCCTGAAAGGGGTCTGTAGGTGAGTCTGGTCCTACCACCTAATTTTGCAGAACTATGCTGAACTGAGGCCCAGTGGTGACTTGGCTAGGGGCACACAGCTTGTTACTGAAACGAGACCAGAACCCAAGCATCCCAGCTCTCAGGCCAAGGGGCCTCCCCACTACTATACCACCTGCATAGTCTCTAACAATAAAATGCTGACTTCCTATATAGAAACTTCTCATCTCTAACAATAAAATGCTGACTTCCTATATAGAAACTTCTAGAAATACTGGTGTGTCCTTTGGCAAAATTATTTTACTATCCTGGCCACAGTCTCTTCTGTAAAATTACAAGATTAAATGACCTTTAAGAACCTTCCATTTCCATTTTTTTATTCCTCTGAATATTCATTGTCATATTCAATAAAATCCCCTCTGTTATTACAGAGTAATAAAAGGAATTACTATGCATTCTTTCATTAAATGAGATAAGCATATTTATAAAATGACCTCATTTAGGAAAGTCCATTAATATCCAATATTCATTTAACAAACATGTATTCAGTTTTCAACTAATGAGCACTATGGAAATGCAAAGATGAGCTTTGTCCTTAAGGATCACTCATAGGTAGACATTGAGTTATAAACTTATTTAAATTGAAATAAAAGATACATTACTTTGTTCACTTTTACTTTGTAAGCACTTCTTCATAGTAGAACAATACAAGCATAGCAATAATATTGTCAATCTAGAGGGATCAGTCACTGTTATGTTGTGATACAGTATACCCTTGCATGCATGAGGCAAATTGTCCACTTCAAATGACATAAACTTGAGACACAGCCAAGATTAAACTTCTGTTGAAAACAGCCTAATCTTTAAAAGTCTGATAGCATTAGTAAATGGAGTCCAAGACACAAGCTGGGTATAAAATCTGTACTTTTGGGAGACAGATGCAAACCGTGTACTAGGAAATCTTCCTGTTACTATAAAAGTATTTAGTCACTATTTTAACATCAAAGACTATGCAGTTTCTAAATGTCAAAATATTTGACATGCTATCTTCCCTCTTCTATTTCTACTTAGTAACCCAGAGTGACTTTTGGTTCACAGATGTATGCAAGCCAGATGCTTCTTGTGACCAAGCCAGACCACCCCCTGTGCAGTCTTACATGGATGCTGCTTTCCTTCTGGATGGCTCCCGGAACGTGGGAAGTGCTGAATTTGAAGACATAAGAGCCTTCCTTGGAGCACTGTTAGATCACTTTGAAATCACCCCAGAGCCGGAGACTTCTGTCACTGGAGACCGGGTGGCCCTATTGAGCCATGCTCCCCCCGACTTCCTACCCAACACTCAGAAGAGTCCAGTTAGAGCTGAGTTCAATCTTACCACCTACAGAAGTAAGCGCCTCATGAAGAGGCATGTGCACGAGTCAGTTAAACAACTAAATGGAGATGCTTTTATTGGTCATGCCTTACAGTGGACTCTGGACAATGTATTTTTAAGTACACCCAATCTGAGAAGAAACAAAGTCATATTTGTGATATCTGCTGGGGAAACCAGCCACTTAGATGGGGAAATCTTAAAGAAGGAATCCTTGCGAGCCAAATGTCAGGGATATGCCCTATTTGTGTTTTCCCTTGGCCCTAACTGGGATGACAAGGAACTGGAGGATCTCGCCAGCCACCCTTTGGATCACCACCTGGTCCAGCTTGGCCGAATTCATAAACCTGACCACAGTTATGGTGTGAAGTTTGTGAAGTCCTTTATCAACTCAATCAGGCGTAAGTCATAAAATCTGTTGTTCTCTGCACTTTAAGAATACACTTGGTATTACTAAAAAAAAGGTTGATCAGCTAACATGGATACTTGGAAACCTCTTGTCTGTCCGCAAGGGCACTTCAGGGCCAGAAAGGAAAATATATAATGACGGATGGTAGAAGGGAGGAAACCTCTGATTCCTACACATTTAGTTTTCTGGCTCATTTTTTTTTTTTTGCCTCTGGTTCCTATAGAGAAGCAATCATAAGCAGCTGTTCACACATCTGTCTTCATGGAGCCGTGCAGTCCGGGGGTGTGAAGTCACAGCCTGGACTTTAGCTACAAAGTAGAAATCCTTGTCATGTAACCTTAGCACACTGCCCTTTGATGGAAAGTTTCATCTGTTAAGGCACCAAAAAAGCCAAAGAAAAATTAAACAGTTCTTGGCTTTGCTTTCACAAGTTCCTGAGGCAGAGTTTGAAGTGTTAGGAGATACGATTTTACCTGTCAGAATGAAAAATAGAGCCTTGGAAAACTTTCTTAGCCTTGTTAATGGCTCTTTTATGATGCCAGTAATTAGTGTAACTGGTGACCATAAAAAAGAAACATAGGCTGCATTTCTTGGAGTAAGTTTGCCTTGAAAATATGCAATCCATTTTGAATGCAACAGGATGGATAAAAAGAAGCTGTATCTTAATATGATTCTGAAGGGTGAAAAGCACTTGGTAGGACTTGCAAACGTTTTCATGGTAAATGATCCCTTGCAGTCCAGATACAGAAAAATGAACACACAGGCAAAAGAGTACCCAGTGTGGCTCAACTGAGGTCCTGATTGTGTCTCAAATGTGCCTCTGATATTACGTGGCAAGCCCAGTTAAAGCTGTAGAGACAGACTTATCAGTCAGTGTAGGGTGAGGTCTAAAGAGCCTTGGAGATTGTTGTTGGGGCTGATAGTATATCCCCTACGATTCAAACTGACTCTAGGATCAGTAGTACCAGTGTCACTTGGGAGCTTGTTAGAAATGTAGAATCTTAGGACCCAACCCAGTCATTCTGAACCAGAATCTGCATATTATAAAGATCCCCACGTGACTCATAGGTATATTATGGTTTGAGAAACACTTGGATGGGAACAATAAGCTCCCAGAATGAAATGTATGTGGATGTATTCTGGAATAGAAGCCAGAAAGAAGAGCTGAGGAAAAAAAGAAAAAAAATGGGGATGGGGTCATTCTGAAGAAAGGAATCATAAGGCATTTGTAAGGGTAAAAAAAGTACACCTCTAAAGACTGATAAACTTGTAAAGAAACTCTCATCAGGCAAGAAGTTGGAAGAAGTCTTATGATGGAATTTCCTTCCTCACTCCCCCAAAATTCTTGGTAGTGTTTCATGGGTTATTAGCCAAATTATATTATTAGATAAATGGCACCACCCCACCCCCCAACTGAGGAAAGGTAAAAAGATATTTTAAGAAAAAAGTACTTAGGGTACATGAGAGATACATAAAGTGCTTTGGGAAAACTATAACCATGATGAAATTATACAACATTCTTCTGGAACTTAGATCTATAAATCTTCAATCTTTAAAATGTAACTATAAAAGTACAAGTCAAGAAAGACTTTGCATAATCATGTTCAAGTCTACATGCTTAATTCCGTAGCAGGCTCACAGACTTGCACTAACGCATTCAACATTAACATATATTTACTAGGGAACTTCTCTGAGCCACTCACTGTTCTGATGCTGGGTATCAAGGAGTGACCACAACAGTCTTGGTTACTGACTGGTCTTCTGGTCTAGCTCCCTCGCTTTGTGGCTCTTATTTAAATATACTGTTATAATAGAGTTGACTATCAAGCACAGTTCACATCAAAATCAACACATTTTCTAAGAGAAAACTGCTGACAAACCATCTGATACTTAACACAGATAAAAAAATTAAAAATCAGGTGTACAATAACAGAAGCATCACACAGTCTTAGGCCATTCAGTCCAGAGCACACAGTCTTACCTACAAAAGCAGCTCTGGAGACAGTGTTGGGTCACAGTCCAGGACAAACTGGCTACTTATGATGACCCTGGGTGACCAGGAAGAGATCTAGTCGTGTTTGGCAAATCTATTTGATTTACTGCTTCAAAGAAATATATGATACATTTTTAAGAATTCCCATCAAAAATGGCTTTTAAATCTTTACATGGTATAAAAAGAGGCATGCTTCATTGTTATGAAAAATTAATACACTTCCAAATGAAATGAGCCACTAATGAACTGAACCCAAGATGTTAGTGCTATTGTTGCTGTTGCTAGTGATTCAAAGATCATAAAGAAAATGTCTTTTTCCCTTTGCATTTTGATATTTCACAGAAGCAAATAACTACTCTTGTTAGTTTATATCAATTAAAAGCCAGACCATTAGGACGGGCTCATGGTATCTCCTCTAATGGTTGACCCGCTTTAGCGGCTAAGAGGATCTTACTGAAAAGTCAGTTGAATTCACCTATAAATTCAGAAGGGATGTGTTTTCTAAAGTCAGTTTTAAAGATTCCCCTGAGAAATCTGCTTTCATTTCATGTGATCACCTTAGTTGGTATTTTTCTTGATGGCTATTTAAAACAGTAAAGTAGCACTTTGTGTACAGAGCAGATTTCAGTAATGTTAACAGTCATGAATACAAGACTTATCACAGACTTTTCTCTTCTAGGTGCAATCAACAAATATCCACCAATAAACTTAAAAATAAAGTGCAACAGACTTAACTCAATAGATCCAAAGCAGCCCTCACGACCGTTCCGAAGGTATTGTCTGCTTGGTGTTACTTGATAAATGAAAATGCCCCCTGCTTTGCTTCTATTTTCCTCCTCCTTTTCTTGCTTTTCTTCCTCCTTCATCTTATTTGGACAAAAATCTATTGCTACATGATATTAAAATATAATTCGAAGGAACAAGGGATAACTTTTTAAAATAACCATGCTGATCTGAAAAACAAATTGCTTTTTTTTTTTTTTAATGGAAAAGCTAAGTGTTGAAATAAAACACCCAAACGGGACACCCCAGTGACAATGAGCATGCCTGATAACCACACTGTGGTTTCTAAATACCTTTAAAAGGAACCAGGGTTTCTTAGAGAAAGTCCTAATTCTAGATTGCCCCAGGGAAGGTACAATATTAGCCTGGAGAAACTTGTTATGCCAGAAAGCAAGAAAATAATTAAAAACCAACAATGTCTTTTCAAAAGGACAAAGGAGTCATCTTGATGGGATTCCCACTGGCCTAATTTTGAGTAAGTTGAACGTTAGAAAGTATAAAGATAATGAATTATAACACTTTGAATTTTTAAAATCCGCAAGTCTATATAGACACCTCCAAAAATGGAGGAAGAGAGAAAAGGTTCTTCTTTATACAAGAATGCTAGCTAATAAATGGAGAAGGAATGGTAGAATTAGAAAATCACCAGTTTGTGGTTCACAATGTAATAACAGCGTTAATAACAAATATAATAACTGATCATTACAGGGTGCCAAAACCATCGCGTGACAGGTTGTTGGGGGAACAGGCTGTTTAAACAGTCTCACAGAACCACTCACATGTTACTTATTAATTACAAACAGGAAAATGTGCCTTTACATGGTGAGATCTAGTGTTATGTGCCTCCTGAGGGGATGCAGCGGGAGGTGCGCAACGTCACCTAAATGAGCGTCTTGGTGGACCTCAGATGGGATGTTTAATCCAAGTCTAATAATGAGGAAACCATTGGACAATTCCAGAATCTAGAATGTTTTTCAGAACACCTTGCCAACACTGTTTATAGGATTCATATCATGAAGAATAGAGGGACGTGGGGTACTGTTCTAGAATGGGGGACAAATGAGACAAAATGGCCAAGTGTAATTCTGTGAAACTTAATTCGATCCAAGATTGGAAAAAAGCTAATATAAATGATATTTGGGGAACAAGAGGGAAAACTTGAGTATGAACAGTATGTTGGATATTATTGAATTAATGTCAGTATCCTTGTATGTGGTAGTAGTATCATGTTTTTATAAGAGAATGTCTTTGTTGAGATAGGTATGCTGAAGTACTTAAGAGTAACATGTATGATGGCTGCAGCCTACCTTCAGATGGTTTTCCTAAAGGGAAGTAGGATAGGGTATGTGTGTGAATGAATATATGTGTACATTATATACATATATACATATAAAGAATGGCAAGACAGTAACAGTTGGATAATATAGGTGAAAGATATACAGGTTATTTATGATTCTGTTCATTCTAATTTTCTGTGAATTTCACAATTAAAACTTGTAAAACTTAGTGAAGGAGTAAACAGTAATAAATGTGTCTGAAGAGAAACATAATGAACTATAGAAAATGCTGAAATAGAATGCAGAGATGATTGAGAATTTTAGAGACAAAATGAAATGGGAAGATCTAACCTATATCTAATTGGAATTCTAGAAAGATAAAATAGAAATAATGAGAGCCAATATTCAAAGACATAAAGAGATTATCATTTTCTAGAACTTATGAATGACATGAATTCACAGATGTAGAAAAAAGATATAACAGGCAAGCTAAACAGAAAGCAACAGTTGGACATAGTATGGGGAAATGCAGGACACCAAGACAAAACTTAAAAGCAGCCAAAAAGAAAGGGCAGATCATCTACAAATAATTTATAATTAGGCTGGTAGGTGATTTATCAATTCTAACAGTGGAAACCACAAAACTATTGAATAACTTTAGTGGAAGAAAATTTTATCAACTTAGAAAAACTGTCTTAAGACAATTTAGACTTAATAGTTTACTACAAAAAAGTCTTTACTAAAGAAACTTCTACAGTATGTACTTCAAGAAAAATAAAAAATAACCACAGAAGAAGGGAATGAGATGCAAGAGGCAATAGTAAGTGATAAAGTTTGTCAGTATTTAGTTAAATCTAAACAAATGTTTTTCTTGTTTGTGAGACAGAGTTTCACTCTGTCGCCCAGGCTGGCGTGCAGTGGCACAATCTCAGCTCATTGCAACTTCCACCTCCCAGGTTCAAGCAATTCTCCTGCCTCAGCCTCCCAAGCAGCTGGGATTACAGGTGTGCACCACCACACCTGGCTAATTTTTTGTATTTTTTAGGATAGATGGGGTTTCACCATGTTGGCCAGGCTGGTCTCGAACTCCTGGCCTCAGGTGATCCACCCGCCTCAGCCTCCCAAAGTGCTAGGATTACAGGCGTGAGCCACCGCACCTGGCCTAAACAAATGTATTTTTAAGTAATATATCTAACTTGTGGGATTACAAAAAAGCTGTACTTGTTAACAAAGCTATGGAAATAAAACATTTCACCTGGTGGTTTTAACAGAAAAAGTTCTAAGACTATAAATATTAATGAATATTTTTGATTTATTTAAATATGAGAAAAGACATCAAACAAAAATAATGTATTATTAAAAAATGAAGTCTTGGACTTTAAGGAAAGAAAGGTGTTACTAAAAAAAGGGTAATAATAATGTAAGTCACAGGGAGATAAAGGGAGTTAAAAGATTCTAGGAGCTTGTATCATTTGGGCCAGGGCTTAGGCTATTGAAAAACCTGAGATGCTTAAAAAATGCATAACAAATTTTAAGGGCACACATGAAAAAGAAAAATAGAAATTAGCTAACTACCAAAAATCTAGTGAGGGAAAACAGGATAAAAAACAATAATGTAATAAATATTTTTAAAAAATAAAAAGCCAAGGAAGTTTCTTTAAAAAGGCCAAAAAAAAAAAAAAAAGACAAGTAGAAGGCACAAAGACAGCAGAATCTAGTCAATTTAAATATATGAGTAATCACACACAAAAAACATAGATTAAACATGCCAGTGACAATCAGAGATTGATGGATTTGATTTTGAAAACAAAATAAAATGCAGCTTCGGCTGGGTGCAGTGGCTCATGCCTATAATCCCAGCACTTTGGGAGGCCAAGGCAGGTGGATCACCTGAGGTCAGGAGTTCGAGACCAGCCTGGCCAACATGGTGAAGCCTCATCTCTACCAAAAATACAAGAAATTAGCCAGGCATGGTGGCGGGCATCTGTAATCCCAGCTACTCGGGAGGCTGAGGCAGGAGAATCGCTTGAACCCAGGGGACAGGGGTTGCAGTGAGCCAAGATCACACCATTGCACTCCAGCCTTGGGGACAAGAGCAAAACTCCATCTCAAAAAAATAAAATCCAGCTTCAACTGCTTTCAAGACACACATCCACAATATAAGGAAATGGAGAGGCAGAAAGTAAAATGATGGAAAAAACATACCAGGCAAATATATCAAAAATAAAGGTAGAATAGCTATATTTATATCAGATAATATATACTTTTAAATAAAACCATTTTGTAGAATAAAGAGGACAACTACATGATGACAAAGTGTTCAATTTATGAGGAAGATAAAACTTTTAAATTGATGAGGGTCATAAAATCTTAAAATATACAAAAGAGAAACTGAAAAACCGCAAGGAGAAATTGTCATTGAACCATCAAAATTCGAGATTTCAGTATACTAGTTTGAATATTGATAGGTCAAGCAGACAAAAATTAGTAACGATATAAAAGATGTAAACATAAGTAACAAATGATTTAATAGATACATGAAGAACCCTGAACAGAAAAATTAGACATTCTTCTGAAGAACATATGGAATATTAACAACTGTTAAATCAAGATGGAGTGTTTACAAGTGCTCCTTGTGCAACTTCTAACTTATAAAGCAAGTGTCAACAAATCTCTGAGAACTGGTGTCATACAATCTACATTGTCTTACTGCAATGCAATTAAGTTAGAAATTAATAATATTTTAGGCTGGGTATGGTGGCTCACACCTCTAATCCCAGCACTCTGGGAGGCTGAGGTGGGTGAATCACCTGAGGTCAGGAGTTCAAGGCCAGCCTGGCCAACATGGCAAAACCCCATCTCTACTAAAAATACAAAAATTAGCTGGGCGTGATGGCACACACCTGTAATCCCAGCTACTTGGGAGGCAGAGGCAGGAGGATTACTCCAACTCAGGAGGCAGAGGTTGCAGGGAGTCAAGATCATGCCACTGCACTCCAGCCTGGGCAACAGAGTGAGACTCTGTCTCAAAAAATATATATATATATAAATAAAAGTAAAATATTTTAAAAACCTATACATTTTAAAGGGAATAAATAAATAATGGGACAAAAATTATAGTGAAAACTTAAAAATACTTAGAACTGTGTAACAATCAAAGTGCTATATGTCAAAACTTGCAGGATGCACCAAAAGTCATGATTTAGGAAATTTTATCTTAATTCTCATGTGAGAAAAGTTATTTAAATTCAAGAAGCTAATGAGCTAAGCACTGATCTGAAGATGTTATATATTTGAAAAAACAGACTATGTCCAAAGAAATGAATGAGTAGAACTTAACATTTTTTAAAAATTAAGATAGTATCAACAAAGGCAAAAGTCAGTTCTTTCAAAACTTAAGAATGTGCACATATATTGTATCTTTAGCACGTATGAATATTACTTTTTAAAAATTAGAAATAAGTGAAATCAAATGGGAGTGTCTTTATTTCTGTGGTAAATTATTCTGTACAAACACACATATACATTACCCAGCCACCCACCACAATCAAATGTGCACCAGCACCTGGAACCCACACTTAGGCAAATACCTTTGGTGATGTGCCTACTTTTATTGTGTGATGTGTGCATTTCTGCATGGTGATCAAGGCCAGGGAGGCACTCCTAATGCAGAAGCCCCAGCTCTGTCACCTCTGAGAAGCCTCCACCTGGAATCTCTTGCTTACCTTGACAGGTGAGCTGTCCAGCAGCAAATAATTCCTGAAGTCAAGCCTAAAACAGGCCTGTGAAGTAAGTTGAAGGAGAGCAGGGCTCCCCCTGCTGCAGGTGTCTGCATAGACAAGATGCTGTGCATGTGACTCTTGCCGAGGACAGCATCTTTGGCATGGAGGGTACATTAAAGCTGGTGTTAAAGCAGTGTTTTCACTGAGTCAGGCGAAGTGCTACAAGCTGGTTAGCTTGCACAAGGCCTGGGTGCTCAGTAGGCACAGCACTTGGGGTTTAGTGCTCTACAGTCACTATTAATGTTATTTTTGAATTTGAGTTTTACAGTGAAGTCCAATGGGATAATAAAGCATGTGTTGGGGGAGTTGGAACCTAGAGACTTGGTTCACTTGCCAGTCAACCTCCCTCCACTTCCCCAGGACTGGTTCTCACAGACCACTGTGTACCTCCCAGCTCCCTGGGGTTCCCCCACCCCACCCTACCCTCGACTGGGAGGCTTAGGGTCAGTTATGCTCCCACAGTCTTGGGACAGGGAAGGCAGTGGCCATCCACCCCAAGCTGGCAGTGCCACGCTGCATTTGTCTTTTGCCCACCTACATCTAGGCACCCAGGATGTCCCAGCAAAGAGGCTGCAACACTCTAGAGCAAGTTTGTCCAATCTGTGGCCCACAGGCTGCATGAGGCTCAGGACAGCTTTGCATGTGGCCCAACACAAATTTGCAAACTTTCTTAAAACATGAGATTTTTGTGTGATTTTTTTTTTTTTTAAGCTCATCAGCTATCGTTAGCGTTCGTATATTTTATGTGTGGCCCAAGACAATTCTTCCATTGTCGCCCAGGGAAGTCAAGAGACTGGACACCCCTGCTCTACAGGATCACCCCTCTGCTGTAAGTTAGGATGGCCAGCCAAGGGAATGGAGGAGATGCCTGGCTCGACTTCTGGCTGTTGAGAAAAGGAACTCAACAGCTGGCCACACACCAAGTAAAGGGGATGGGGAAAGCTTATTGAATGACAAATAGAAACCTCCATGGTAGATGGAGAGATCGCAGAAGGAAGAAAGCTTTTTTCCCTGCTTTTAGACTTAAGGGCCTGAATTTGCATTTTGCTGTCAGCTCTCCACATATGTAGCCAGCCATGACTGCTACAAGGACACATGTGGGAGCCAACCTATGCAATTAAAAGGCATTTTTGAAAACCACTCCAACCATGCTTTACGTTTGCAGAGAAATATGAGTGAGAAGAGGGGATCTACAGTGCTTTTGGACAGGAAGTTTCTTCCTCTTTTGCCACACTGCCCCAGATTCACTGGATGCTCAGCTTCTCCTATGCATTTGAAATGGTGAAATGTCAGCAAATGGCTGGGGCATCAAGGAATTGAGACATGAAATCCATACCACTGTCTGTGCATTCGCCAGGCCTTCTCTAAGTGACCAAAGACTCTAATCAAAAGTTATGAGCCACACAGCTGCTTCTGAAACTCCTTACCTGAGCCATTCAAGAGAGGTGAGGCAGAATTGAACACACAGGATTGAGGGAGATGAGAATACCTGCCAGGGACGAGGTCTGGATATAAAGATGACTCATCAGGTCCTTAGAATGACTTGCATAGGAATGAGGTCATTCTGTGAGATTATGAGAAATACATGTAGAAGCTGGTGCTTATCAGACAGAAAAGGAGCTGAATCAAACCACAAGCTACCAAGGAGACAGATGGCCCATGAGGGTGAGAGAGCAGGGCACCCTCTTTATATAGGCACTTAGATCTACTCAGAAACAACAAAGGCAGAAAGCCACCTGTTTATTGCTTCATCCAGTCAGGGAAGAACCTGTGCCAGACTTTAAAGCAGTGACAGGCCAGAGCCAGAAAAATTGAATTGTAAAAATGGACACAATCACTATTGCCATTTGAATAATGCATCTGTTATAATTCCGCTTTCCAACGTACGTTTTCTGGGCACACCAAATGTAAAAGAATTCTGGAAATAGAAGCAATCTTGTCTGCATTTTCTATTTCAGTGCATCCAGTCAACTAATAGATGCAGCATGGCTGACTCTTGAATATCTGCATAGATGGAGGAATCTACACAGAGAACTACAATTACTCCCACCTAACCTTATCTAGAATTTGTCACATCCATCTTTCCACAAACTTTACTGGAGCTGAGCAGAAGTTGCAAAATAGATGATTTCATTCTTTGTCTTGACAACCTATTGGAGTTACCAATCAGCAAAGAATTATTTGAACAATATACAGTAGGATAA
Organism: Nomascus leucogenys; assembly: GCF_006542625.1. Lineage (NCBI taxonomy): Eukaryota > Metazoa > Chordata > Mammalia > Primates > Hylobatidae > Nomascus > Nomascus leucogenys. Next base: position 20,002,622 of record NC_044388.1, on the reverse strand, counting down.
AGAGAAACAAAGTCTTATAATTCTCAAATTGAGTAATCAAATTTTTTTTGTTTGTTTTTCAGAGACGGAGTCTTGCTCTGTCACCCAGGCTGGAGTGCAGTGGCGTGATCTCAGCTCACTGCAACCTCTGCCTCCAGGGTTCAAGTGATTCTCCTGCCTCAACCTCCTGGGTAGCTGGGATTACAAATGTGTACCTGATGACACCTGGCTAATTTTTGTATTTTTAACAGAGACAGGGGTTTTACCATGTTGGCCAGGCTGGTCTCGAACTCCTGATCTCAAGTGATCCAACTGCCTCAGCCTCCCAAAGTGCTGGGATTACAGGCATGAGCCACCGTGCCCGGCCCAAATGATTTTTATTAAGTGATTATTGCCAGGTGTGGTGGCTCACGCCTGTAATCCCAGCACTTTGGGAGGCCGAGTCGGGCAGATCAGGAGGTCAAGAGATCGAAACCATCCTGGCCAACATGGTGAAACTCCATCCCTACTAAAAATGCAAAAATTAGCTGGGCGTGGTGGCACACACCTGTAGTCCCAGCTACTCGGGAGGCTGAGGCAGGAGAATCACTTGAACCTGGGAGGCAAAGAATGCGGTGAGCCGGGATCGTGCCACTGCACCTCCAGCCTGGCAACAAAGCGAGACTCCGTCTCAAAAAAAAAAAAAATTAGTTGGGTGTGGTGGTGGGCACCTGTAATCCCAGCTATTCGGAGGCTGACATAGAAGAATTGCTTGAACCTGGGAGGCGGAGGTTGCAGTGAGCCGAGATCGCGCCACTGCACTCCAGCCTGGGTGACAGAGTGAGACTGCATCTCAAAAAAAAAAAACCCCAAGTACAAACTCCTACATATAACATAGTGAAAAATGGAAATTCAAAGATATGGTATTAATGTTCAACCTTTTGAGAATAAAAATATTTGAGAGGGGAAAAAAGACAGCAATATCATGCTATACAAGCACTTACTAATTTAACAATTTTTTTTTAACAAACATGGGGAGAAAGATAACAATAACTAAACCTCCCATAAAAGAAAACAAAGGACCTAATGGAAAAGGCGGGGAGGTGGGGAGAGGTGCGGGGCAGGAGGAGGCAACATGAAGGGGCTGGGGAAGAGTCTAGTAAAGATAAGACCATGAAAACAGCGTGCTTCAGACCCAAAAGAATGCCCTTCCCATGATCAGTGGAGCCATGTTCTATGCATACGATCGTCACTTTGGGGAATTTGAGTTCATAATGTTCACTCTGCAAGATAATAAGGAAATGCTGGGATGGCGCATGGGTGGCTCACTCCTGTAATCCCAGCACTTTGGGAGGCCAAGGCAGGAAGACTGCTTGACCCCAGGAGTTCAAGACCAGCCTGGGCAACATAGTGAGACCTCAGCTCTCCAAAAATAAAACAATTAGCCAGGTGTGGAGGCACATACCTGTAGTCCCAACCAATGGGAGGCTGAGGCAGGAAGATCACTTGAGCCCAGGAGATCTGGGCTGCAGTGAGCTGTGATGGCAACATTGTACTCCAGCCTGGGAGATAGAGTGAGACCCTGTCTCAAATAAATATATATTATATATACAACTAGTCTAGGGGACTTCAGTTGTTGCTCACAGCAACAGAAGTTATTTTTCATTCCCATTTTACACCTGAAGAAACAAGGGTCACTCTAGTTAAATGATTTGCCCAAAGCTGCTCAGCTAGGGGCTAGAATATAAAAATGTAAGAATGTGTTTGAACCCAAAACTCTTTCCACAATGTCCCTGTAAAATAGGATTGTCTGAAACAGCTCCCTTTTTGTACTGGCCAATACAGTAGCCACCAGCTATATGTGGTTAATTAAAATCAAATTTCAGTTCCTCAGTCACACTACATTTCAAGTGCTCAAAAGCCACATGTGGCTCATGGCTGCCATATAGGCAGTACAGATTCTAGGACACTTCTGTCAGCAGAGGTTTTTTCAGACAGGCTCTAAGTTCTACTTAGCACTTGGCTTCCATGATTCCCTGATTTCTCAACCTGTCCTGCAAGCCCTTCCAGAGTCTGACTCCAGCTCCTCTTTACTGTTGGGCTCCTCGTGACTCCCAGCCGGGCTCTTTCTGTGCCTGCCAGACTGGGCTCTATTTCTATGTCCCCCATTGTACTAACACCATGCCTTCTATTAAGCAGATAGTAAACATATGGATGGATGGACCTATGGAAGAAAGGAAGAGATGAAATAAGGGAATACATGGCATACATTCGTGCTTTCATTAGACAAATACTTACTGAGTGACTGCTATGTGTTAAGCACTTTTAGGTTCCTGGGATTACTATAGTGAACAGACAAGATCTCATGAACCTTCTGTCTGGTTGGGTGGAAAAGTGAGGAACAGATCATAAAGAAGTTTACAGGTAAATAAAAGTTCAGATAGTGCCAAGTGTTATAAAGAAAATAGCATGATGTGCTGAGGGACTAGAAGTAGGAGTGGATCTGGGAAAACTATAGATATGGTGGTCTGTGATGAGGTACCATTTGAACCCAAATCTAAATAATCAGAAGGACCAACCATAGGTAGAACTGAGTGGTACATATTCCATGAAGAAACTTTGCTGCTGAAATAATACTTTTGCATACTTTGATGAGATGAATCATTTGTCAGCTTCTGATATATGAGCCAGTGTAAGTAACCAGTTTAATTTTAAAATTACCCTGGAGGAAGGCTGCAACAAGGAAAATGGGTGAAACAATTAATTTAGTAAGACAGATTAATATGTAGTCTATTAAAGCTGAAATGGCATTTATCTTCTATGGTGTTCTCTTTTGTTGTATAGCTTTGTTCCTGGACCACTTAAAGCTACCCTCAAAGAAGATGTATTACAGAAGGCAAAGTTTTTTCAAGACAAAAAATATCTTTCAAGAGTAGCAAGAAGTGGCAGAGATGATGCTCTTCGAAATTTTATCAGAAGCACCTCCCATACCTTTAAGAATGGAAGAAGGATAGAAAGCGCTCCCAAACGACATGATTAAAAAAAATGCTTGAACAACTTAGCCTTAGGAAGCATGGTAAGACTCTGGACTTAAATAGTAACTAAATCTGCTGCCAGAACTCAAGCGACAGTTTGTAGGTTATCAGGTGACTTGACCCCCTGCATTCATTGGTATTAAGATATATCTTGTTCATTTATTTGACCACTCCTGACAATTCTAGCACTCTACGACTGATATGTCCAAGAACTGTTTCATTAGAAGACAGAAGAATGAAAGAAGTGTTTTGAAAAGTTTAACGGAGATATAATTTGAAGGTAAAATTTATATGATGTATGCATAGGTGTACATGGGTCAATGTTAATCCTTTTATCTCTGTCCAGTTCATTTTCTGCAAACCCATCCTCCTTTCCTAATTTAGTAATGTCTAATGCTCATCTTTTTAATCAAAGTTATTTTTTAATGTTTTAAGCTACTCCAGAATTTACCCTAGAAATGGATGCTGTTTATATGTCGTATTTTTTTAAAATTTGACCTTCTATTCCATTTAAACACACCACTATGGGAGTTGTTTGCTTGGACTGATGAGAAGAGGGTAATTTTCTCCATCTCTAAATCCTCCTAAACTCACTGAAAAACTCATTAATTCCCGCAGAACATAAATTATTGCTTTTGAGCTGGAAGTTTTCTCTTCATTAGGAAGCTTACTGCCATTTTGATGGAGCTTGAAGCCCCCATTTTGATGGACTTCTAGTCTGTCTTTCCTGTTATGGTCATTTATTAATTTTCACTAATCCATATATTCTTTAGACAAGGAGAGTCAAGACACAACTTGTCATAGATAAAGCTCTGAGTTACTTTTACCCATCAGGTAGCTGTTTAGTCAATAATAAACAACACCAAAACAGGATTGGCAGAGCTCTTAAAAACAGCCTTAAATACACACTGAGTTTAGAAAAATGTAAGAAAATCATTGTTTTAATCTACAAATTCATAGGCAGTTGCAGAGATGCAAAAGAGATCAGAGTAAGTTAAAGTCGGAAAGGTTTTATAAAAGTATTGATGACTGTGTCCTCATCTGCATTTTTGTTTTTATGATAGCGCTGATATTTTCAACAACGAAACACTCAAAGTATTATAGCATTATTTAATTTAAACACAATGTTCAGACCTTACCTCAGTCTAAGAGCTGGCTCCACAGTTGGTAGCAATGGCCCTGTTAGGCAGACTGTCCCCCTCTTTGGGAATGGAAAGAAGCCCTGCCTGAATGCATGGAGCAGATGGATACTGACACCAAGGACATTCAGATTTTCTTTCCTATACCTATTTTCATAAAATTTGGAAAGAAAAACTATCCACAGTATTTTTTTTAAAACCACTTCTGCCATTCTTACTTATGGAAATCCAGAGATAGCACCTCATGTCTTCAGAGGAGCAAGAAGTTCAAGGAGTTAAATGTCACATTCACATTCATACTCAGGTAATAGAGAAGAATAAAACATATCAGGTTTGCTTCATCTATCCTAAGTGGTGCTTAGGGGTTCAGAAAAAATGTTTCAAGTACAGGAAATTAATGAGCAATATTTATGATGGGATTTTTCTAGTTAACTCTGAGTTAAGCACAAACTCCTTTCTTTTGTTAATTGTTGGAAATACCATTAAGATGTATTTGTCTGTTTTTCTGCATTGGCAAGTAAAGAACATCAAATATTCCCTTGGTGAGATTATTTTTAGCATTTTGGGCCATTTTTTGAATCACTAATAGGTGACAGCTCTAAAGCATGCTGCAAATAGAAGTTCCTTTTTAAAAATCCCTAATATTAGTATTTTCCCTGATTTACCTCTTTCTCCTAAAAGTGGAAACAGCAAAAATTAAGTTGAATATAAATTTAATAAAGCTATATTTAAGCCAAGAATCACACAAGCAGGATGCTTCTTGGTTTAAAAATGTGAATTAATTGACTGTAAAGGAACTGCCTCCCATTATCTCTGCACTGAGCTATGAATCAAACTTTTTTTTTTTTTAAGTAGAGGTCAAAAGGAGATGCAACTGTAACACGGCATCAGATTGTAATACTTAGAATTCAACCAAATAACTTTTTTTCAAAACTGGGGCTTTTCTGTGGGGCAAGGGGACAGATAAGAATGGGTGGTAGCAGGAGATATGAGGAGAAAAGGATCATATCTCTGTCAGCCCACTCCATTTTTTTTTCCTTGGCACTTCCCACATTTATCATCAGTCTTACAGCTTATCTAATGGCTCCAGGCTGAAGTCCAATCTCAGCATTACAGTTTATATATCAAAAAAAATTTTCCCCAACCCCCTGCAGACTCTAAATCTGACTTAGTAGCTAGAAACCCTGTAAATATGGTCTTAGCAGACAGACATTAAGGGAAACAAAGGCAAGGCAACATGACAATGCCAAATTTGCAATTTCTACTAATCCACTAAGCTATCAGGCCTAGTTAGTCCATCATTCCTAACTTTGACATTTCTGAATGACTGGCATTTTCTGACAGTTTTGTTGTTTACCTGTCTAAAAACTAAGTACAGTTGGCTCTGTATCTGTGGGTGTTCCACATCCATGAATTCAACCATGGATAAAAAATATTCAGAAAAAGAAGGATGGTTGTTTCTGTACTGAACATGTACAGACGTTTGTCTTTTCATTCTCTAAACAATAGAGTATAACAACTATTTATATAGCATTTACAGTGTATTACGTATCACAAGTGACCTAGAAATAAAGTATATGAGAAGATGTGTGTAGATTATATGCAAATGCAACATTTTGTGTAAGAGACTAGAGCATCTGTGGCTTTTGTTATCCTTGGGAGGTCCTGGAACCAATGCCCCAGAGATACCTAGGGATGATTGTATTGAATCATGAAACTAGATATATGCTTTGTAAACTATATGTACTGTAACTTATATAATTATAAAAATATAGAAAATTCTTAAGAGTATTTCTAAGCAAGTAGGCTCTTCCCTTGGCTGAGATTTTTATAGACTCATATAACTAATTTTAAACTAAAATATTCTGAATACCATAAACCCTTCTGCAAGTGGATAAGAATTAAATACGGAGAGAGTCTGTCTGCAAATAGTAATTCATAACCTTGAAGGGTTTTATCTTAGTGGAAAAGACCAATTTTGGCCTTTTAAAAATGTGTATTTTTGGTGTACTTTTAACTTTATTTTTCTTTCTCATGCATTCAATAGTCTATACTGAATAAAAGCAACCTCTTGGGCCAAGTGTCAGAATTTATGGTACAGCCCATAAAAAATAATGATGGCCAAGAGGAGGCACACTTGTATAACTAATATGCAGGAAATCAATTCTACAGTGTTAAATAACTAATAAGACAGACTGTAAAACACACAAGAAATATTAGAGCAGAAAGAACACAGTATTTAGAGTCCAGAGATTTGGACCTAACACCTGGTTCTGTCGCTGATTCCTTGTGACATCAAGTCCATTTCTTCACCTTAGAACAAGTGCTGCTGGAGAGATTATTCCTCTGCTTAAATTTACCATTTAAAAATACCACCAAAAACACAAACTCTTAGGATGCATGAATACCGTTTAACTGCTTTGAATAGCATTTTTAATAGCAAAAATGTGTTTATACTATAATAGCTTACAACCTTATCTCTTCAACCATCTTTTTCAATACAAAATAAACATATTCATTTTCATATTTTACATTTCTCACCTTTGTAACATATACAATAAAAATCCCAGACATTGTTGGCTGGCTGATTCTTGCAAAGAGATGCATAAGTAAACTAGTCAAGTACATCTTTCTTAACCATTTTGGGTGTCATTTAGTCATGAAACAGTAATATAGAGACATAATTTTGAAAATTAAGCAAATGAATCTGTTCTCTAGAAATGCCTTTTCTCTTGAGTTATAGTAGTATATTTATAACTTTATTACAATTTATACAGATCAGTAGGTTTTTATTTCCACACCTTCACAATCCCATCTCTAGAAGCAGTTACGATGAAGCCCTGTGTTGTCTGGAATGTGGCGACATCGGTGATGATGTCGTGATGTCCCACGGGCAGGGACTCTGGGCCCCTTCGAGGGGTGTCATCACTTGGTCCTACTTTCTGCTTATTCTGAATTTCCTGTTTGGTGATTAAAAGTCAGGGAGCAAGCCAGAAGTTAAAAGTCTGTACCACATTCTTCCTCTCATCAGTAGTCTTGCTTCTGAGATACTGTTGTTGTATTTAAGTTAACACCTTTTGTAGTCATGCTTTCACAAATACACTGAGCAAAAGGAGTAGAGGAGCCAAAATGACATTCTAGGGTCCTAGTCATTGGATTTCCCTAGTCATTGGATTTCATGAGTAGCCACTTATAAATATGGAAAACTTATTTTAGGTCAATATTCTGTGCATATTAACTTTTGCCAACATCAAAAGAAAAAAAAAAGGGATAGAATATAATTAAAAGAGGTATAGGCCAGGCGCAGTGGGTCATGCTTATAATCCCAGCACTTTGGGAGGCCGAGGCGGGTGGATCACAAGGTCAGGAGATGGAGACCATCCTGGCCAACATGGTGAAGCCCCGTCTCTACTAAAAATACAAAAATTAGCCGGGTGTGGTGGCACACACCTGTAGTCCCAGCTCCTCAGGAGGCTGAGGCAGGAGAATCGCTAACCTGGGAGGCAGAGGCTGCAGTGAGCAGAGATCATGCCACTGCACTCCAGCCTGGCGACAGAGCAAGACTCCGTCTCAGGAAAAAAAAAAAAGGTATAAATGACCAGAATATAAAAAATACATAGCAGATGTTCTACCACTTCTAAAGCTCATGAATATTTGTCATGAAGGAAGCACACTTTCATTTATAGAGCACCTACTTTGGCCCAGGTGCTAAAGGTATATTCTCTCACTTGAAGTTTTTGCCTGAGTCAAGAATACAAACTTTACAGTCCCAAAGCCAGGTTTGAATCCCAGCTTTCTGTTTACTAGCTGTGTGACCTCGAACAAGTTACTTAACTTCACTGTGCCTTTTTCATTTGTAAGAGGATAATAAAAGTGCTTCCTTACAATGTTATAAAGTACATACTGGTCATTTGAGCTATTACTTATATGCACTTTCTTTATGCTTATTTTACCTTAATAAAAGTTAATTTTTTTAAATACAGAAAATTCAAGAAAAAATAAATTTCCTAAATTCAAAGTACTCCTCACTTGGTCAAGCCATTTGTTTTAATCAATTCTGTTTACAAAAGCCATGTTTGTGCTTACAAAAGGTGAAAGGAATGAAAAGAGTACAGTACCTGGACAACTTCAGTGCCTTCAATTATTTTCCTGTAGTAGGACACAGATGGGGAACTAGTACTTCCTGCAACAACATAGGACCTTTCTGGGTAAGCCAAGTCCCAAAACCTAGGGAAGAGGAAATAAATGATGACAATCTCTTTAGAACAATGGGAGGAACTAATAATCATTGGCTTATGTTTATCAATGCATTTTTTCTTTTGCATTAGGAAAAGAGGTTTTCATAGAACAGCATACCATTGGTTACAAATAAAGTATTAACAGCTGTCCTTATAAGATGATTTTAAACATTACAGTGCCATCAGTATCTATAACAGCTTGTAAAAGTATCCATTTTATTCTTTTATTGAGATAGTGTACCTTATTTTCATATCTGAGCCAGCTGTTAGCAGGATAGGATTTCCATCTGCAGGACTACAGTAGATACCATGGACGCTATGAGGAGAAGGCTTAAAAGAAATAGATGTGGAGTCAAATAAAAGACATCCGTGTATTCCATAAATGATGGTGCTATTTCTAGAGGCAAGTTAACTGTCAGTAGCTTTACAAGCACCTGGTTACCTGAATAAATGAGAGATCAGTTATGTATGCCCTATCTACTTCAATCTGGCCTTTTCCTAATTATGCTAGATCTTACTGGGGTTCCAAAGAGACATCACAAGCTTTATGGGCTAGCAACTTATTTACCCAATAATGCAGAACACTAGCAAGGAAACACTCATGTAGCAATGGCCACATGATACTTGATGTTATTAAAAACCCAAATTTAAACATAACCCAAAAGCCCAACAGATACTAGGTTTGATTAAATGCCTGAAAGTACTTAGGATATGGGGAATATAATATCATCCTTTACAGTAAAAACTGAAGTCAAACCTGTAATTCAGAAAGTGGTGGTGCACTGCTGGCCCAGAGAGTAAATCTTCTGTCACCAGTCTCCATGTCCCACATGGACACTTCGTTGTTGCCCTGAACAGCTAAAGGAAACAAAGGCCAGAATCTTGACTCACACAAAAAGAGTTGGGGAAGATTACAACAAAACAAATGGCAGTCCTGAGAGAAAGACAAACTTCTTTCTTTCAGGGGGAGAGACAACAATATAAGATTCACTTAATATTTACTGAGCCAGTAAATACAGTAAATATTTTTACTATGGGCTAGTCACTGCACTAGGCACTGAAGAAAAGATGGCAAACAAAGCAGAAAAATTCCCAGTTTCATGGAACTTCCATTATAGTGGGGACAACAGACAAAAATGCAAAGGCCCTTCTGAAGCAGGAGCGTGCTTAGTTGAAAGAACAAGTCAGTGTGGCAGGAACTGACTGAGAATGGGAGATAAGCAGGAGAAAGGGCAGTAGTGCTGGTCATTTTCCATTTGCTGCTGTAAATCTGACCTGAATGAACCACATCAACAAGCTTCTGTACCCCCTCTGACTGGGTCCGCCAGCCTGTGGTAGGCTAAATAATGGCCCCAAAGGTATCCAAGTTCTATCCCCTGGAACCTGTGAATGGTACCTTATGTGGCAAAGTGACTTTGCAGATGTGATGAAATGAAGGACCTTGAGACAGATTATTCTGGATTACTCAGGGGGCCCCACATGCAATCAATCACAAACCTCCTTAGGCAAGGGGGGCAGATTTGGCAGCAAGAACAGAAAGGAGTGTAACAATGAAACAAGATGCTATGTTGCTGGCTCTGAAGATGAAAGAAGAAGCCAAGGAATTTAGTTCTAGAAGCAGGAAAAGGCAAGGAAATAGATGTTCCCCTAGTGCCTCCAGAGGGAATACATGTCTGCTGCTACCTTGATTTTGGTCCACAAAACCCATTTCAGACTTCTGGCCTCTAGAATTATTAAAAAAATAAGTTGTGGGGTAACAGGAAACTAATACATGCCTATGAGAAACCGCAGCAGGAGATCAAAGGGAGGGAGGTAAGAAAGTCAAGTCATTCACATAAGGCTGGTCGTATCCCTCATCTCAAAGTCACTGCTCCTTTCAAGGTGGCCTTCTCTACTCCCTTCCAAATTCAGTAACCATGCCCTCCTCCCCTCATGCCTTCTACTGCTACTCTGCTGTTACCACCCCATATTACTGTGCTATCTTTTGTAATACCCCTACACCCAAACCTTTGTAAACAATTTTATTTGAAAATAAATTCTTAAATTATCCTACCTTGAGTGTGCTACTGTTTCCTGTTAGAATTCTAACTGATAAAGGTCAGAGAAGTGGCAAGAAGGCCGGTCCCATAAAGTCTTTTGGACCAAGAAGCCAATGGAAGGTACTGAGCAGAAGAAAACAATGGTCTTAAGAGGTACAGACAGAAGCAGGCTGTGAAGAAAATATCACATTAACAGAGGAAAGAGACTATAGTGGTTTGGACTAGGGAGATAGTGATGGAGGTAGTGAAGAGTGATCAAATTCTAGCTATACTTTAAAATAGAACTTACAGGACTGGCTAATGGACTGGAAGTGGGATGAGAAAAAGAATAGTCGAGGATAATTTCAGGCTTCTGCGCACCTAGCTGCCATTTACTGAGAGACCCATAGGAAGAGCGGGGTAGGAGGCAGTGGTGGAGACACTTAGTAAAGAGGAAATCAAGCATTCATTTTAGTTAGACATGTTGAGTTTACAACATTAAGAGAGATTTTAAATAGGTATGAGTCTGAATAAATTTAGTAGTTAAAGCATGAGATTGCATGAGATCACACACAGAGCCCGTGTAGGAGAAGTGGTTGAGACCAAAGACTGGGTCCTGAGGCAGACCACAATTTAAAAGCCAGGAAGATGAGAAGGAACTAGCAGATCAAGAAGTAGGAGAACCAAGAGAAATGTCCTTGAAACCAGGTAAGGAAAGTATTTGAAAACAATGGAAATCAACTGATCAAATGAAAGTCAAATAAGAAAAGGGCTCACAGTAATAGCCTTAGAACTTGGCAACATGGTGACTTTGATAGCAGCAGTGTATGCGACGGACTATGTGTACAAGAAGGGACCACAAAGAGCCTAGAGGCAAGAGGGCTGAGGGGAAAACATAAGAATAATAAGAGCTATTATTTATCAAGCATTGTGTGCTACAGTATGTACTTTGCATGTTTTATCTCAGTTCCCTATAACTCTACAAGGTAAGTATTTCTAACTACATATTAAAGATGAGGAAAATCAGTTTCAAGACTTGCCCAAGTGTCATGCCCAGGAGCCATACAAGAAAATTTGAGTGCCCAATGAAGGAAGGGAAGGGAAGCTTTCAAGCAACACGAAGCAGAGCAACAAGAAATTGCAACAGAGAAGGATGAGTCAAGGTTTCTAACTTAGCTCTCTAGGAAGATGGTGGCAGCTGTAACAAAAATAGGGGACACAGGAGGAAGAAAAAAAGGATAGGAGATGGTGGTGGACAGTTAAGAATGGAGAGTAATGATGGTGACTGATGAGATCATTTTTGACATAATAAATATTAGATGACAGTGAGGTATCAATAGTGGCAACCTCCACAATCAGAAGAGAATCAAGCATTCAGTTCATATGTAAAATAAAACTAAAAACATCAGTTTTGGCAACAGGTTATTATGTACTTTCCAAGAAAATCTCCCAACACATGAAAGCCCGCCCTCCATCTTACCTGCAATCACCCAGGACTGATACAGAGGGTGCATTGAGAGGCGCCTGATTCGAGCCCTGGAAGGATGACAGTGACTTGAAATTGGCAACTGGAACCTCATGTCCCAACAAGCCATGGTACCACTGCTTGTACCTTAAAGAGAAAAAGCACAAAAAGATTACCATCTAATGATCAAAGTATATCAAGCTGCATTTATACAAATGGTAAATAGTATTAGCTTTTTATGAATTTATTTGAAAAATGCCTTCATTACTTAAAAAAAACTTTTGTTCTCATGAAGCTGTCTCACCAGTTTCAAACAGTACCCCTTTGGTTGTTAAATAACTGAGATATAAAGTGCTTATCATGATGCTACTACTAATAATGTAAATTGAAAATGAATAATTTATTAGTTGCTGACATTGTTATTAATTGCCAAAGGCACCCACAAAAAACAAGCTATTGAGAAGATATAAAATTAATTTGGTAAGTCAAAATGTTCAGATTGCCTTAAATACCCAAAGATGTTTTACTGGTATTCAATGATCACTTTACCAATCCCAAAGTAGCAGCAGCTTTGTTGCTATCATCAGATTTCAATTTTTTCCATTTGCCCTTCCCTCTTAAACATTCTATAGACAAGTATGTTACATCCTTCTGTCCCTGTGCAGTTCATTCACACAAAAGGCAAAAAAATGCATTCCATATAAACTATATAAAAAGTAATAAAGCAAAGGGCACACACTTAACAGTGTAACAAATGTAAGTTAGGGAATCTAGAAAACCTAAATTCAAGCACAGCAGATAATTCCTCTGAATAAGCATGCCAACTAAAAAAGAATAAGATGTGGTAGTTTCTCCAGTGGCAGGTTCAAAACACCAGGAGGGAAAAACGTGAAACTTAAAGAAAGGGGCAGATGGGAAAAGGGGAAATGTTGATCAAAGAGTACAAAGTTTCAGTTAGGAGGAATTAGCTTTAGTGATTACTGCACAGAATGGTGATTATAATACAGTGTATATTCCAAAGTTGCCAAATGAGTAAATGTTAAATGTTTTCATAAGTAATAAGTGCGTAAGGTGATAGATTTGTTTAGTTTGATTTAATCATCCCACAATTAATACACGTATCAAAACATCGCACACTGTACCCCATAAATATATACAATTGTTTGTCAATTAAAAAAGAAATTTTACAAAAGCAGCAATCCCATTCTTGGGTATATATATGCCTGAGATTAATGGAAATATATGTCCTTACAAAGACTTATTTGCAAATATTTACAGCAGGTTGACTCCGAAAAGCCAAACACTAGAAACAACTCAGCTATCCATCAACTGAGGGATAGAGGGATACATAAATTGTTATCTATAAAATGGAATATCATGCAACAATACATTTTTTAAAATCCTGCTTAAGCAAGCTGGATCACTTGGTTCATCTTTAGCCTTTGGAGACAAGGCAAACAATAAAGTAAGAAACCATTGCTTAGCTCTTCTCTCAACACCAGGCACTGTGACAGATCCTTTTACTTCATTAAATCCTCAAAACTGCCCTTGAAAGGATTAGCCCCATTTGAAGATGAAGATAGCTGAACCTCAGAGGAGTTAAATAACCTGCCTAAAGCTATTGGAATTTAAACCATATCTGCCCAAACTCGGATGCTGTTTTCCTTAAGTCACGTCTGCTGCTTCACTGGCAGAGTAAGAGAATGCCAACAAATCTGATCACTTAATGATTATAAAGTAAGGAGGCTCATTTAAGAACAAGGACAATGAGGAAACTGTTTTATGCCTTAGGATACTGATTTCACCCTTTCAAACCTGTTTTTTAATGAAAAAAAAATTGCAAGTTATTTTAACATGACTATGAATAAAAAAAGAGATGGGAAAAATTACCAATGAACAAAGAGGAAAAAACTGATTTCACAAGACAGCAATTGCAGGCATTAGTGGCATTCAAAAACCAGCCAATGACTTGAAAGTTAGCTTACCAATGCAGAGCCAGCATTGGTGGATGTCCACAGCAAAGGAAGTGATGAGGCCCGACTTTAAATCATGCTTTAAAGTCCACGCATTGCTTGAAGACCTAAGGTCCCAGCCAACCAGAGAGCCATTCACAGTGGCATAGGCAAGAACAGACTGTGCCCCAGAGTTGAAGTGATGCATATCCACAACACAACCGTCCTCCTTCTGATCTAGAATTCTAGAGAAATACACAAAGCACAGACGTTTCCAGTCACTGAAAACATAGCACTAGTCTCCCTTTAAGATGACTTTATATCCTATCCATAGTCAAGAAACAAGCACTATGTGACTCCATCAAGAAAACAAAAGCCGACACATTAAAAAAATTCCAGATGTAGAGAAGAATTGCAAAAATAGTAGAGTTCCTGTATATCCTTCACTCAAGCTTCCCCTTAGGTAAACAACTTATATAACCATAGAACATTTATCAAAACTAAGAAATTAACCTTGGTATAATACTAGTAATTAGAGTACAGAACGTATTCTGATTTTATCAGTTTTCCTCAGTCTTTCATGACCTTGATATTTTTGAAGACTACTGGTTATTTTAGAGAATGTTCCTCAATTTGGGTTTGTTTGACGTTTTCTCATTATTATCCTGAAATTATGCCTTATTGGGAAAGATACCACAGAAGTGGTGTGTCCTTCTCAGTGCATCATTGAGATAGACAGGTTAGCATGTACAGGTTAATTATCACTTAGCCAAAATGCTCGCAACCACAACTGTTTCAGATTTTGGGTTTTTTTTTTTTTTTTTTTTAGCATGAAATATTTGCATATACATAATGAGGTATCTTGGGAATGGGACCCAAGTCTAAACATGAAATTCATTTGTTTCATATATACCTTATACACCTAGCCTGATGGTAATTTCGTACAAAATACTTTTGTGCATGAAACAAAGTTTTAACTGCAACCTGTCCCATGAAGTCAGGTGTGGAATTTTTCACTTGTGACATCATATTAGCATTCAAAAACTTTCAGTTTTTGGAGCATTTTGGATTTTCAGATTAGAAATGTTTAACCTGAATCACTTATGATGTTAACTTGAATCATGTGAATTAAGCTGGTGTCTGCTAGGATTCTCCATTGTAAACATTTTTTCCCTTTATAATTACTCAATATTTGGCAAAAATACTTTGAGACAATGCAAAAATTCTGTTTCTGCTTTAACTCTGGCCCCCTAATTTTAACATCCATTTGAGGGAGCATGCCTGTGGTGAGCCAATGGTGACTTTTTGTTTCCCTCAGTCCTTCTACATTAGTTGACTGGGATTCTTCTGTAAGTTGTCACTTCTTCCCCATAAACTTATTTATTCACTTATTTATATCACTATGGATTCATAGATATTTATTTTTTTCTTTGAGTTACAATCTAATACTACAATTATTTATTTTGTTGCCCAAGTTGTTCCAACTTTGCCCACTGGAAGCTCTTTCATGTTAGCTCTTGTGCCCTTTCAATGTACTTTTTTTAATACTTCCTAATTTTTTGACACCACAAGACGCTCCAGGCTTGTTTTATTTTCCCTGCCCCACACACCTGGAATCAACCAGTTCTAGAAGTACTAGTTCCTTTTACTGAAGAATGGTATTTAGAAACAAAAATCTAAGCCCTATGTGTTCATTGCTACGGCAGTGTGCCTGCTTCTATGGCCAGAGCTAAATGGCCAGAGCTAAAAGACATATTATGTATACTACTTCAGGCATGTGGACACATCTATATTTCTGTACCTGTTCATGTGTTTGTATGCATGTATATATTTATACCTATGCATACAAAAATATCATGAGTCCACACTGATAATCTCCAACTCCTATCTAGCACCAGCGTTCATTCATCTGTAATACCTTTCTCTAACAGTGACAAACCTGGCTCTCATAACTACAATACATTTACCTACTTGTTCAACCTAAGTATACAAACGAAGGGTAAAGTTTCAGAATTGTTAAACCTGAAACTGTTAGAATGAAATTGTTAACCCTGTGAAAAACAACCAACTAGAATACAATGTTTGAGTTGAGTTCCTTTTGTCATTAGCCTCCCAGTGTCAAATTTAAAAACTGTTTTCCAAAGTTACTCCTTTATTCGCCATGCCCTTCAATGTGATTATGTGATTCACTTGTAAAACAGATTAATTTGTCACAGACTGCATTCCATCTTTCCTCTTACATCCTGGTTAACTTTTTAAATTTTACATACATTTAAATTCACTTTTTGTGGTATACAGTTAAGTGGGTTAATTAGCAAAACACATTTAAGATTCATCAATGTTGTTGCATGAGTCAATAATTCATTCCTTTTTAATGCAGATTATTATTCTACTATATAAGTGTACTAGTTTTTTTCAAACTGAGGCATTTTTAAAACTAAAAAGAACATCATAAAACACTGGCCAGTATCCTTTATTCACACATATCATGCATTCATACAGGCAGTTTTAGTTTTATCTTTTAGATCAGAGGTCAGCAAACATCATCTATAAGGAGTCAGATTGTAAATATTTTAGGCTTTGTGAATCACATACATTCCTGTTGAGTATTATTTTTATTTTTGCAACCCTTTAAAAATGCAAACATCATTCTTATTTTATGGACCATACTGCAAGCTGTAGTCTGCTAACCCTTGGATAAACAATTGTACTTACAAATATTCTGATTTTTACCATATTTTCCCATTGAGGAGTGATGAAAAAATCCAACTGCCAAGTAAAATGTAAAATAGTTCCTTCCACAAATTCTAATTAGTAAGAGCTATCTATGACAACAGTTGATATAACCAAAACAATCAAAAACTTATGACCTTATGGCAAAGTTTCTTTGAAGCACACACTGTGAGGCAGAGTAAAAGCTAAACATCCTGCCAGTCTCCTTATCTAGGTAGTTAGGTAGTTATCTAGTGTTTGCTTTAAGACAGTAACATTTACAGTGAAAAGTGCCGTTGGCTGAGAGACAACCGTGCACTGAATGTGCATGTCTCTCTGCGTGTGTGGCCTGTGGGCTCAGTCATCACACAGGGCACCATGCCAAGTTATTAAATAATTTACATGAAACTCAATAGACATGTTACTATACAGACATCATCTGCTGAAACAGATTTTCTTAAAAATAGGTATTTGTTATTCAATGCCATAAAGAATATGTCCTGGACAAAAGCTGCTTAAATCTGTTCAATGAATGTGTGGAAAATCTTCTTAAATGCAAAAGCAAAACAAAACAAAACAAAAATCCCAGGTGACCCAACAAATATCCCTTTCTGCCTTAAGCTACCTAATGGCCATGGCTTATCATCCACTAAACAACTCCTCATTTTGCTTTCTTCTGTGGGGTCCACCACCTCCACCTGGCCCTTCTTAACCACCTTGCTTCACCTGGCTAACTCACACCTGGTCTTGCCTGTTGTCTTCCCTTTCAAGCTGGCTCCTGTTATCTATGCAAAAATTACCACATTACACTGAAATTGTTCACTTGTCTATTTCTCCCACTAGACTGTAGATTCTTAAAGCATAACATATCTTGTCTTTGAAATCTTCAGTGTGTAACACATATTGGTCAAAAATCGTTCTGCTTTGTCTTTAAATATCTTACCTTGTATGCATTTAATCTGCAAGCAACCACAATTTATAAAAAATGAAGAAAATTCCTAAATAAAACCACTGCTATTTTGTTTTAAAATGATAAGCAAATCATCTGTCTAAATGCTCTTCTCCATGTCCCCATCAACTTCAGAGATTTTAATGCCAAGCAATGGAACGCTGACATTTGAGTTTTCCTTAATGAAGAACACTCACATTCTCAAAATCAGGCGGAGTTGTGTTTTTAGTAGCTGAGACAGAAGATATAACTGGTAATTTTAGGTTATCCAGACAAATTCTAAACTGGGATGCGCTGCAAGTTCAAAGCTGCCCCTTTGACCTCTTGACAAGTTTGCAGAAGACAAGATACATAGATACCATCTTCTGAGACTAACCACATGTGACAGTTTTGAGCTGGAAGCACATTTTTTAAATTTTATTTATTTTATGGGCTTAAAAAAAGAAGTGCAATGTAAGAGGCCCTCAGTTGATCCCAACTACATTGCAGGGTAGAAAGGAGACTTAAGGTACTGTAGTGCACTAAATACAATGTTTAAAAAAGACAAAAGATAGATACCTGCTTTGTAGAGGATGGATTTTAGGAGACTTGGGCAGCTTAGAAGCCTCAATTCCAAGAAGCTGGACAGCACCATTATCAGATGCTATGGCTAAATAGTGAGAGCCTTGGCAGAATGTGAGCGTCTTGACTCGTCCTCCAATTCGGCTGTATGTAAGAATAGATCTGAATGAAAGAAAAATAAAATTCATTTATGAAACAATGTCACTGCCAATGTTAAATATCCACATGGCTATTAGCAAGCAAAATTATTACTCTGAGGTCCATTTAATCTCCCTGATCTCAGGACAAAAACAAGAATTT
This sequence comes from Nomascus leucogenys, assembly GCF_006542625.1. Classification (NCBI taxonomy): domain Eukaryota; kingdom Metazoa; phylum Chordata; class Mammalia; order Primates; family Hylobatidae; genus Nomascus; species Nomascus leucogenys. The sequence goes on along the minus strand of NC_044388.1, from coordinate 19,984,295 downwards.
CCTCTCAAAAGAACTGTTACAAAAATCGACTTTTCTTCCGTTATTTTCAAATGGCCATCTGCACACACTTCTCTCTCCTATCATAAACTGTCCCTCCTTCTCCTCTCCTTGTTTTTTTTTTGAGACAGGGTCTCACTCTGTTGCCCAGGCTGGAGTATAGTGGCCTGTGGTGGGATCACAGCTTACTGCAGCCTCGACCTCCCGGGCTCAAGTGATCCTCCCACCTCAGCTACCCTGGCAGCTGCAACTACAGGCGTGCATCACCATGCCTGGCTAATTTTTTGTAGAGATGGGGCTTCGCCATGTTGCCCAGGCTGGTTTTGAACTCTTTTCTAATGAGAACTCCCATACTTGTGGTCCTGATCCTATCTCCTTCAACTCTTAGAATATCTTAAACCCTCACTCTTAACACCCTTCAGCTATCCTATCACACAGCTTGGCACAGAAGGAAAAGCACTGGCTTTGGAATCAAGGACTTCCACTACCAACTACTTATATGATGTTGGTCAAGCTACTTAACCAGTTGTATGCCTCAGTTTACTCTACAAAACAAGGACTGACCTACTTCCCTAACTGGACCATAGGGAAAATCAGGTAATATGTAAACCATAAAACATTCATAAATGCAAAATTATAATATTCAGTCTCTCCCACACATATGCTGACCTCTCAAGCTGTGTTTTCTACTCTCTTTCAATTCACTGCCAAACTTCTTGAATATATCATCTACGCAGGGGACCTCCATTATCACCAACTCCCTCCTCCATTACCCTCCACACAGACTGCAACTTTATGCTTCTAAGGGGCCATACCTCTAAAACGTCAAAAGCCCCTAAACACCGAACACATTCATCTATCTTGTGTAATTTATTTCACTTTATTATAAAAGTTAATGCATATTAAGTGTACTAAATACAGAAATGTAAAAACATTTATAATAATACCACCCAGAAACACTATTAACATTTTGTTACATATCCTTCAAAAGGTTTTCTATACATATTACAATACATTCACACTTGTTTTTTTTTTTTTTTTTAAATCTGTAATATTTCATATATTTTATCCATATCTCTCTCTAGTTGTTTTTTTTTCTTTTTTTTCTGAAATGGAGTCTTGCTCTGTCGCCCAGGCTGGAGTGCAGTGGCGCAATCTGGGCTCACTGCAAGCTCTGCCTCCCGGGTTCAGGCCATTCTCCTGACTCAGCCTCCTGAGTAGCTGGGACTACAGACGCCCGCCACCATGCCCAGCTAATTTTTTTTGTATTTTTAGTAGAGGCGGGGTTTCACCAAGTTAGCCAGGATGGTCTCAGTCTCCCAACTTAGTGATCCGCCTGCCTCAGCCTCCCAAAGTGCTGGGATTACAGGCATGAGCCACCGCACCTGGCCTAGTTGTTTTTCTTAATAACAGCTCTGCTGAAATGATTTTCAAATACCATAAAGTACATTTTAAAGTGCACAATTCAATGATTTTTAGTATATTAACAGAATTCTGCAAAGATCACCACTAATTCAAGGCCATTTTCATTAATTATAAGAAATCAAAAAATAAGCTGTCCTCATACCCATTAGCATTCATTCCTTATTTGCCCCTCTCCCTAGCCTCTGGCAACAACTAATCAACTTTATTTTCTATGAATTTCCCTGTTCTGGACATTTCATTTAAATACAGTCATACATTGTGTGGTCTTTTATATCAAGCTTCTTTCACATAACATAATGTCAAAGTTTATGTTGTGGTATGTAATACCTCATTCATTTTTAGGCTGAATATTATTCCATTGTATGGCTACATCACATTTTGCTTATCCATTCATCTGCTGATAAACATGTGAGTCACTTCCACCTTTTGGCTATTATGAATAATGCTGCTATAAACATTTGTGTGTAAGTCTTTGTGTGGACAAATGTCTCAAACACAATGCCCACAAAGGCCCCACAGGGGCCCAATCAGTACTGTAAATGAGTAAAGACAGCCAGTGACAAGCAATGGCAGAGATGGGAGTGCCAATATGCTTGGTCTCTCTCACACACTTAGGCTTTCTGTCCCCATCTCTTTTAATATTGACATATAATTCACATATCACCAAATTCATCCTTTTAAAGGGGTTTATAAAGTCACCACATTTTATAACTATCACCATTATCTAATTCCAGAACATTTTCAGCAAACCCAAAAGAAACCCTATATCCATTAGCTGTCTCTTCCAATGCTCCCTTCCCCCAACACCTGGCAATTACTAATCTACTTTGTGTCTCTATGGATTTATCTATCTGAATACTTAATATAAATGAAATCATACAATATGTGGCCTTTGGATCTGGCTACTTTCACTTAGCATACTGTTTTCAAGGTTTACTCACATTATAGCATGTAGCAGTATTTCATTCCGTTTTATGGCTAATTTTCAACTGTATAGATATACCACATTTTATTTATCATCATTTCAATTTTTTGCTATTATTATGAATAATGCTGCTATGAACATTTGTGTACAGATTTTTGTGTGAATATATGTTTTTAACTGTCTTGGGTATATAGCTAGGAATGGAATCATAGGGTCATATGGTAACTCTATGTCTACCATTTTGAAAGGCTACCAAACTGTTTTCCAAAGTTACTGCATTGTTTTTACATTTTCACCAGCAATGTATAAAGCTTTCAATTTCTCCACATCCTAACACTGGTTACTGCCTTTTTACTATAGCCATTGTACTGGGTGTGAAGTAGTATTTCACTGTGGTTTTGATTTACATTTCTCTAGTGACTAAGGAGCATCTTTTCATGTGCTTATTGGTCCTATTTGGAGAAACATCTATTCACATCATTTGCTTTTTAATTGGGTCATTTGTCTTTTTATTGTTGAGTTGTAAGTGTTCTTTATACATTTTAAATAATAGATCTTTATCAGATATATGATATATAAGTTATTTCTCCCATTCTGTGGATTGTCTTTTCACTTTCTTGATAGAGTCCTTTGAAGCACAAAGGGTTATAACATTGATGAAGTCCCATTTGTCTATTTTTTCCTTTGTTACTTGTGTTTTTCATGTAATTTCTGAGAAATCCTTGCCTAATCCATGGTCATGAAGATTTACATGCCTACGTTTTATTCTAAAAGTTTTATGGTTTTCATTCTTACATTTACTCTGTGATCCATTCTGAATAAGTCTACTGAAATTCATCTTTTTGCATGTGGAAATCCTGTAATCCCAGCACCGCTTGTTCTAAAGGCCATTCTTTTCCCCATTGAATTATCCTGACACCTCTGTCAAAAAAAAAAAAAAATGACCATAAATGTACTTCTGCATGTCAGTTCTATTCCATGAATATACAACACAAACATAGACATGATCTATATGTCTATCCTTATGCCTGTAGTACACTGTCTTGATTTACTATAGCTTTGTAGCAAGTTTTGAAATACAGAAGTGTGAGTCCTTCAATTTGGTTCTTTTCTTTCAATATTGTTTTGGCTATTCTGAGTCTCTTGTAATTCTTTATGGGTTTTAGGATCAGATCATCGATTTCAGGGGAAAAAAAAAGGCAGCTAGAAATTCCACAGAGATGGCATCACATCTGTACGTTGAGAGGTCTGCCATCTTAATGATATTAAGTATTCCATTGCATGAACATGGGGTTTCTTTCTATTCATTTGAGTCTTCTTTAATTTCTTTCATTGATCTTTAGTATTTTTCAGTATAAAATCTTATACTTTCTTGTGTAAAATTTATTCCCAAGTATTTTTTTCATTTTGATACTACTGTAAATGGATGGTTTCTTAAATTCATGTTTGGACTATTCATTGCTACCATATAAAAATTCAAATGATTTTTATATATTCATCTTGTATTCTGCAACTTTGTTGAACTTATTAGTTCTAGTAAGTTTTTAAAACAATTATTGTTGAATTATTGCTAATTCTCCACATACATGATCATGCTGGCTACTAACAGATAGTTTTACTTTCTCCTTTCCAATTTGTATGCCTTCAATTTCTTTTTCTTACCCAAATGTCCTGGCTAGAACCTCCAGTACAGTATTCAAATAAGTGGCAAAAGTGGACATTCTTGTCTAACTCTTCATCTTAGGGGGAAAGCTTTCAATCTTCTAACATTAAGTACAATGTTAGCTGTAGGGTTTTTTGTTGTAGATGGCCTTTATTCATTCTTTTCTATTACTAATTGGTTTGTTGAGTTGGTTATAATCATAAAATGATACTGGACTTTGTCAAATACTTTCTGAGAGTTTGTTGAGATGACCATTTGGTCTTTACCCTTTATTCTATTAATATGGTACATTCATTAATTGATTTTCATATGTTGAACCAACCTTATATTCCTAAGATAAATTGTACTTGGTCATGATATTATTTTTTACATGTTGGATTCAGTTTACTATTATTTTGTGGCAGATTTTTACACCTATATTAATTATGGGTATTGGTCTATAGCTTTCTTGTGAACTGTTTATCTGGCTGTGGTATCAGATTGACATCTGCCTCAAAGGATGAGTTAAGAAGTGTTCCCTCATTTATTTTTTGGAAGACTTTTTGAAGAATGGATGTTACATTAGTCCCTTCTTATCCACAGTTTCACTTTCCCTGGTTTCAGTTACCTGTGGTCAACCACAGTCAGAAAATATTAAATGGAAATTCCAGAATAAACAATTCGTAAGTTTTGAATTGTGCACCATTCTGAGTAGTGTGATAAAATCTCACTGTCCTGTTCCCTCCTGCCCAGGACTTTAATCATTCCTTTATCCAGCTGAATACATTAACTGCTAGTTGATCAGTCAGTCACTTAGTAGCTGTCCCAGTTATTAGACTGATAATCACAAGAAGGGTGAGTACAGAACAGTAAGACATTTTGAGAGACAGAGACTCTATTCACATAACTTTTATTAAAATATATTGTTGTAACTGTTCTATTAGTGTTGCTGATCTCTTACTGTGCCTAATTTATAAATTAAACTTTATCATAGATATGTACACATAACAAAAACGACAGTATACATAAGGTTTCGTACTATCCGAGGTTTGGGACATCCACTGGGGTCTTGGATCGTCTCTTTCACATATAAGGGAGAACTACTGTAATTCTTTAAACCTTTGGTAGAATATACCATGAAGCTATCTCAGCCTGGGCTTTGTGGGAGGTTTTTTGATTACTAATTTCTTTATTATTATAGGTCTATTCAGATTTTATATTTCTTCTTTAGTCATTTTCAGCAGCTTGTGTCTTTCTAGGAATTCATCCATTTCACCTAGGTCATCTAATTTGTTGGCATACAATTGTTCATGGTATTCCCTTCATGGTACTCTTTTTTCATTTCTGTCAAGTCAGTAGTAATGTGTCCCCTTCAATTCCTGTTTTTAGTAACTTGAGTCCTCTCTTTTTATTGATCACTATAGTAAAGGTGTGCCAATTTTATCTTTACAAACAACCAATTTCTACTTTTGACGATTTTTTTTTTGTTTTTCTATTCTCTATTTCATTTATTTCCTCTTTAGTCTTTATCATTCCTTTCTACTTGCTTTAAGTTTGCTCTTTTTCTAGTTCCTTAAGGTTAGGTTAAATTACTAATTTGGGATCTTTCTTCTTTTTTAATATAAATGTTTACAGTGATAAATTTCCCTTTTAGTACTCCTCTAGATGCATTATCCAAGTTTTAGTATGCTGTTCCCATTTTTATTCATCCAAAGTATTTTCTAATTTCCCTTTGAAACACTGGGTATTTAGCCATATGTTGTTTAATCTCCATGTATTTGAGAATTTCCCAACTTCCTTTCTGTTACTGATACCTAGTTTCATTCCAATTTGGTTAAAAAACACACTTCATATGCTTTCAATCCTTTTAAATTTATTGAGGTTTGTTTTGTGACCTAATAGATGGTTAAATATAGAAAAGATCACATGTACACTTAAGGAAGATTTATATTCTGCTGTTCCTGAGTGGAGTATTCTACTGATACCTGTTAAATCTGGTTGGTTTGTAGTGTTGCTCACATTTTCTATTTCTTTGCTGATCTTACGCTTAGTTGTTCTATCCATTCTTGAAAATAAGCTATTAAAGGCTCCCACTATTATAACTGAATTATCTATTTTTCCCTTCAGTTCTATTGGTTTTTGCTTAGTGTGTTTTTGGGGCTCTGCTGTTAAGTATGTTTGTAATTGTTATGTCTTCCTGATGAACTGATCCTTTTGCCATTATAAAAATCTCCTTGGTTGTCTCTAGGAGTAATTTTTGCCTTAAAGTTTATGTTCTATCTGACATTGGCCACTCCAGCTTTTTTTTTTTTTTTTTTGAGAAGGAGTCTCGCTCTGTCATCCAAGCTGGAGTGCAGTGGCACAATCTCAGCTCAGTGCAACCCCCACCTCCCGGGTTCAAGCAATTCTCCTACCTCAGCCTCCCGAGTAGCTGGGACTACAGGCACGTGCCACCAGGCCTGGCAAAATTTTTTTGTATTTTTAGTAGAGTCATGGTTTTGCCAGGTTGGCCAGGCTAGTCTCAAACTCCTGATCTCAGGTGATCCACCGCCTCAGCCTCCCAAAGTGCTGGGATTACAGGCATGAGTCACTGTGCCCGGCCTAGCTCTTTCTTAGGTACTATTTGCATGGTTTATCTTTTCAATTCTTTTACTTTCAGTCTATTTATGTCTTTAAATCTAAAGGGTGTCTATCATACATAGCATATAGTTGGATCATGTTTTTTCGCCCTTTCTACCAACTCTGCCTTCTGATTACATTTATAAGTTGTGGTTGCTCTGAGAATTCAATGAACATCTTAAAATAATCAAATTACTACCAACTTAATTTCAGTAATACTGAAAATACTTTGCTCTAATATGTCTCTTCCCTCCTCCCTCATATGTATAACTATTGTCATACAAATTACATATCTACACGTTATAAGCCCATTGACAGTCTTCTAATTATCTCTTTATGCAGTCATCTTTCAAAATCAGATAGCAGGTAAAAAGAGTTACAAACAAAAATAATTTGTACTTTTATATTTACTTATGTTATCTTTACTGGTGCTCTTCATTTCTTTATATGGATTGAAGTTACTGTATCATATTCTTTCATTTCAGCATAAAAGACTCCCTTTACTATTTCTTTTAGGGCAAATCTGCTGGCAATAAATTCCCTGTTTTTATTTATCTTGAAATGTCTTAATTTCTCCTTGGTTTCTGAAGGACAATTTTACTGCCACAGAATTATTGGTCGACAGTCTTTTCAACACACTGACTTCTGGCTTCTATCATTTCTGACTTAAAAATCAACTGTTAATTTTATAGAACATCCCTTGTATGTGATGAGTCACTTTTCTCTCTCTGCTTTCAAAATTCTGTCTTTGTCTTCCAACAGTTTATGATGTGTCCCGGTATGGCTCCCTTGATTTTGTCCTATTTACAGTTCATTGAATTCTTGGGTCTGCAGATTAATGTTTTCCATCAAACATGAAAAGTTCTCACCCATTATTTCTTCAAATATTCTTTCTGTCCCCTTTTCTCTCTCCTCTCCTTCTGGAACTTTTATTATGCATGTGCGAGGATGCTTGATAGTGCACCACAGGTCTCTGAGGCTCTATTCATTTCTCTTTATTCTTTTCTTCTTTGTACCTCTGACTGGATAATATGAACCATCTTCGAATTCTCTGATTTTTTGCTCTTATCAGTGGAAATTGCTACTGAAACTCTCCAGCAAATTTTTTCAGTTATTATACTTTTCAGTTCCAGAATTTCTATTTTATGATTTCTACCTCTTTATTGATATTGTCTATTTGGTTAGACATTGCTCTCATACTTTCCTTTAAATATTTAGACATGGTTTTTAGTTCTTTGCACATATTTTTAATAGCTGATTTAAAATCTATGTCTAGTAAGGTTTTTTCCTATGTATAAGCCATCCTTACTTGTTTCTTTGCCTAACTTGTAATCTTTTGTTCAAAACTGTGCATTCGAAATTAATATAATGTGTCAATTTTGGAAATAAGATTCCGAAGTGTTGCTATTTGTTTAATGACTTTCCTCCACTAATTCTATAAAGTCTGTATTCTTTGTCATATGTGGCCACTGAAGTCTCTGTTCAGTTAGGTAAGCGATCACTTAATAACTGGCAGGTATTTCTTTCAATGCCTTGAACAATTAAGTGAGGGTTTTGTTTATGTTGTGGCATACCTTCAACACTCCATCAAGCATTTTACATCTCTGCTTTAGTCTTCAGTTCTTGCTTGCACAGAGTCTCAAAGCCAGCCAGACATGAGAATTTGGTCTTTTCAGTTCCTTCCTGGGTATGTGCACAACTCTACACATACATGTGGTCTTATAAGGACCCAGGAATAGATCAAAACTTTTCAAAGGCCCATATGGACATCTCATTACCCAGTTCTTCCTTTAAAGCTTTCTGTCAGCCTCCTGATGCCACCTCAAGATGACTGCTATGTTAAATAAATGGTGCTAATTAGTTTCAACAAGTGCCCTGTGAGTAAGAGTTTTCTCAAAGAACAAGGTATGAGCCAAGTCAAATAAAGATGGGCCCTGAAAATAGAACTTTTCAGCCAGCTGGCGCAGAGGTCAAGTAATGACAATTCTCTGGAGGTGGGCTTTTGGGGAGCTCCAATGCCATTATGACCCCTCCACTGGCTACTAAGGGGCTAGTTTTCATAGCTACCATAGTTGTGAGGCTGTTTTCCAGACTGCCACAGAGCTGGTAAAGGGGGATGAGATTACAGTAAGTTAAGGACAACATGGCTCCCTATTCTTATTGAGCGTCAGGTGTTTTTCTTGAATCCACTTTAGATTGCTGCAAGGTGTTAGCTGATTTCCAAAGTTCTCAGAAAATTGACTTTGACAGTCTTTGCCAGTATTCTCATTGCTTTATGGAGGAACAGATTTTTGGAGGTCCTTACTCTGCCATTCCAAAATAGAAACCCCATACGCTCTTCTTAAACCTAATTTTAAAAAACACAATTATCAACATCTTTCATTGATAACTGCTGCTGAACTTTGTTTGCTCCTAATTTTTTGCTATTATAAAGAAAGTCAATCTGAACAGTCTTGAAACGAAATCTGAGTTTATTCTTAGTTAATTCCTTAGGATATGTACATCATAAAGGCTTGTGATACATATATTGTAAAAAAAAAAACCTCCAGGAAAGAGGTATCAATTGCATTCCACCAGAGGGCACTGTATGAGAGTGCACCAATGGCATTATGAGGTTTTCATGCTAGTAGGGTTTTTGTCTCATTGAGAGAGGCCTACATATTCTTTTCATAAGTTTTCTCTTTCACTGTAGTTTATAATATTAACTTAAATGGTTTCTTCTCTTTCCCTTTCTCGCCCCTCTCTTCCTGTTCCAAAAATTCAACTTCCTAAGATTCAGACATCAGGCTTTTGTTGCCCTTCATATTCCCTTTACTTCATAGACACTCAAAAACGTTGACTTTCAATACTACCAGTGACTCCAAAATATGTAACTCTAACCCTGACAACTTTCTTTTGTACTGCTCATATTGTTTTAAGTTTTCACTGTGATAGAACTCCATTTAGATATTTTACTACCACCCCAATTTCAATAAATACCAAATGCATCCATCTCCCCTAAAATTGAGAAGCCGAATGAGCCAGAAATAAGGTAGCACAAGAAGAAAACATAGAAAATATAATTTAGAATACCATAAATGAATAAGTTGAAAAATCTGTGCAAAAGTTTAGAAAAACAGCAATTTTTCAAGAACTAGTCCCAAAGGGACAAACAAAATTTAACTCAAATAAGAAAAAAGAAAATGGCAGAGCCAAGATCTAGGTAGCGTAAATCACCAATCATAATTCAGTAAGAAAATCAGGACTGGAAACTGAATGGTCTGCCAACATCACTCATGGGGGAAACTCCTCTTAGTCAGAATGTACTAGTAACATTTCCTAAGAAAACACATTAGCTTTGCTGTTCTTTCCCTGCCACCAGCTGTTCCCCACTTGGCTCTGGCAATAAGAATTGCTTCCTTCTCCCCTCACTAGTCAACAAAGGCATGTGATAAGGGCGACACATTGCATTTTCTTACCCTCTTTCCCAAGCCAAAGCCCATGGCTGGCCACAAACAAGAGAGCAGGTGTTACAGCAAAGCAAAAGAGTAACTGCATTCAGAGGAGATCCAGTCTCCTAACCATACAGACTTTCCAAATTCTATAAACTCAGCTAAATTACCAAAATTTGGGGGATATTATCTGAAATGTGATACCAAAACACCACTGTCTAAAGCATGACACCGGGATACAGAAAGTATGACTGTAATAAAAATCACTTGAGAACTAACAAGCAGGGTTTTTGCAATTTACCATCCTAATAAAGGGGACAATGAATACAACTGATAATAACAAAGAACCATTTGGAAAACAATTATCGGAAGAGGTACTTAAAATGCTAATTAAAATGCTAAGAATGGGCTGGGTGCGGTGGCTCACACCTGTAAACTCAGCACTTTGGGAGGCTGAGGCGGGTGGATCACTTGAGGTCAGGAGTTCAAGACCAACCTGGCCAACAATAGCAAAACGCCTCTCTGCTAAAAAGACAAAAATTAGCCAGATGTGGTGGCACACGCCGGTAGTCCCAGCTACTTGGGAGGCTGAGGCAGGAGAATCACTTGAACCCAGGAGGCGGTGGTTGCAGTGAGCCAGGATCGTACCACTGTACCCCAGCCTGGGCAACAGAGCGAGACTGTCTCAAAAAAGAAAACAAAATGCTAAGAATGGTTAGGAAAAAAATCAAAAGAATGGTAGTAGCAGGGGAAGGAAAGAGCAGGGATATAAAAGAAAGGGATAGGAGGGAACCTCCTGGTATGACGGTCAAATTTTGCATCTTGAGAGGGATTCAGGACGCAATGGTATTATTTGTCAGAACTCATGGAATGGTTCATTTAAGATCTGTGTACTTCATAGCATACAAATTTTATATCAAGAAGAAAAAAAGAGCTATAAATATTGAAATCCTGTTAATGATGTGCATGCTGAAGTTTTTAGAGGGCACATACTGATGTCTGTATCTTATTCTGAAATCATTAAAAAAAAAAAAATGCGGCCAGGTAGTAGCTCACACTTGTATCCCAGCACTTTGAGAGACTTGAGAGGGGAGGATCGCTTGAAGTCAGGAGTTCAAGACCAGCCTGGGCAATGTGGCGAGACCCCATTTCTCAAGTAAAAAAAATATATATTTTTAATTAGCTGGGTGTGGTGGCATACGCCTGTAGTCCTAGTTACCTGAGAGGCTGAGGCGAGAGGATTGCTTGAAACCCAGGAGTTCAAGGTTACAGTGAGCTATGATAAGGCCACTGCACTCAGGCCTGGGCAAAAAGAGATCCTGTCTCTAAGAAATAAAATAAAAATAAAAATTTTAAAGAATAGATTGATGAGAGGTGGATAAATGAATAGTTATAAAACACAGCAAATATAGTAAAATCATTACAAATCTAGGTGGCAAGTACACGGATGTTCACTGTGAAACACTTTCAACTTTGCTTGCATATTTGAAAATTTTATAGTAAAATGTTGACAAAAAAAATTGCTACATGGACCTAGGATTCTTTACTTCTTTTTAAATTATGTTCTGACCAATACAACACAAAGAGAGGAGGAAAAATACAATAATTAAGCATGGTGTAAAAATATAGAGCTAATTGGCACAAAATCTTAGGTTGGTAAGTAAAGAGTAAATTTTTAAATTATTTTAGTTATCAAAGATATTTTGTTGTTTGATGATTTTGTGGCTAATTATGGTCAATGAACTTATAACAAGAAAAGCACCAGAGATTCTCCACATCTTTTTACATAGATGACAATCAATTCTGATTTCTAGTGGCTTTCTTTTCAGACCAAACTAGGCAAAGAACAAATAAGAATATGGTAGAACCAATACAGAGAAAGAAAGAAACAGAGGGAGGACAAACTGCAAATCAGATAGGGACATACTTATAAAGTTGTACAAATCTAAAATATTTATCATAATCACATTTATTAAAATCACATCATGCATATTTAAAGTCTTAGGGATTTGAAATCATAAATTATATCCTTCTTGTCTGCAGGAGTGTGGCAATGGTACACTATTTGTTTTCCTTATACAGTTAGCCATTCTATAATTTTTTTACTTTTTTCATGATCATATTCCATCTAATCCATTCAGCAAATCTTGTTATATCCAGGATCTGATCATTTCCCGCCACCTCATACTGCTACCAAGCCACCAGCTCTTGCCTGATTATTTAATAGTCTTCTAACTGCTTCTGCCCTGCTCCTCTTCAGTCTATTCTCAACATAACAGCGAAGGTAATTCTGTTGACCACTAACTCAGATGACATCTCTCCTCTACTCGGAACTCTTCAAAGGCTCCCCATCTCACTCAGAGTCAAAGTCAAAGTCCTTTACAACAGCCTACAAGGCCATATCTAATTGGCCCCTCTTACTCCTCCATCTAGCTCACTCTGCTCCAGCCACAAAGACCTTTCTGCTGTTCCTCAGCCATGCCAAACATGTTTCTTCCTCAGGGCCTTTGAAATGCCTGTTTCCTCTGCCTGGAATGTTTTTCCAGATATCCATACGGCTTTCTCTCACTTTTTTCAAGTCCTTCCTCAAATGTCATTTTCCCTGTGAGGCATTCTCTGGTTAATTTATTTAAAATTCTACTCTACCCCACCTCTACTGCATTTCCTAGCTTCCTTTCCTGCTGTATTTTTTACCACAATTTTTTTTAACCATCTAACACATTAGCTGTTTTACTTATACTTTGTCTCTCACTTTCCACTAGAAGGTAAACTCCACAGAAGAAGGATTTTTGTCTATTTATTGTTGCTGTATGCCTGGTACCCAAAACAGTGGTTATTATAGAGTAAGCACTCAATAAACATTTGTTGATTTGAATTAATGAACTGATTCATTCCTGAGCATATGGTACCTGGTAGTGGTGGTCTTCCCCTCCATCTTTTGACTGTTCCAGATTTTCACTGTGCCATCATTTGAACATGTTGCAAAAAGTGAGTGTTCATCAGAGACTCTAATTCGATTCACAGCAGATTTATGCTCATGAAGATGGGCAACTAACAGCCCTTTAGGACGCCATCCTAAGGAAAAGCAAAGGAGCATATCATAAACTGTAGTTTAAAAATACAATGTCCCCATCATCCCCCGTTATAATAACCAACAACCAGCTTGAAAACAATCACAAGAACTAAAATATTTGAAAGTACCAATAGTTGCCAAGAAAGAGTGGTCTACTGGACCATGACAGATATTATTTACTGAGAAATCAATTTAGCAATTAAGTGTTGCTTAGATAGCTTCAGAAAGGCAGCCCCTGGGGCCCTTCTCCAGTATCTGAGAAGGCACAGCAGCTACCTGAAAATGAAGGCACAGGAGTACCTGCTACTTCTGAAATCCCTGACTACTGACTCAGTAGCATGAGGTAATGATTAGTCTAGAGAAAGTGGGCACTAGGAGGCCCAGTTCCACTATACATAAAAGTGAGACCTTGAGCTACTTACTTAAACTCTCTGACCTTTAATTTCCTAAATGTAAAATGAGGGGCATATTACTTAACCCAAAGGGAGACTATATGGACAAATGAGATACATACAAGAGTCTAATATTATCCATACCCTATAGTAAACACCCAAATGTTGGCTGATTCTCTTTTTATCTGAAATCATTTATTCTATGGTATAAACACATTAGTATAAATGGTATTATAAATTACAGCCTGAGAATGTTCATGGACTTTCCAGTACTTTGACATCTATAACCTATGTTTTCTTATGTATATTCTTTTTTTTTTGAGTATGATTAATTTCCTCTAATAAATTATACATTCCCTGGGGACAGAAACCATGTCTTATCCATTCATGATTCATTCACAGCACCTAACATAGGTACCTGCACATAACTGTCTTCAATGTTTGATAGCTTCTTTTGTATTAAGTATAACAGTTCATGATATTTAATACCATAAGATTTTAAAATAAAACAGAAAGCTATGCTAAAGAGCATACTGTACTGGGAATCACCACTGTGGTGACCTGAGTGATGATAATGTCATTTTAGAATGATTTCTTTTCACCAAGAAACAAAAATGAAACTGATACCACTGCCAAACCGAGCTTACTTTAAAAGGAAAAACAAAACGTTTCCCCTTAGATCTCTGGCTCACATGTGTGGGAACAGTAGCTAAATGTGATTTTTAAGAATATGCTGGATTTGAAAGTGATCAAAAACACTTTGTCATGAAGTCTAATAATCCACTGGGCTAGGCTGCACATTTCCCTCTGCAGAAAAGCAATTTCACACAGCTACTCGAGTGCAGAAAGAAAAAAAATCAAGAGTCCAACAGTCACTGCACATTTCTTGACCTACAAAATTTGACATCTTTTCTGTGATTTATTAAATAAAATGTGTTACTCTATTAAGTATAATATGCCACTTACAAAGACAGATTCTATCATAAAATACAGCAGTTTATGCTCAACTTTTCACTGTTTTTAAAGTTGCGCTGGTATATAGTATTGACTCATATCACAAAAACAGTTTAAACATTAAACAATTCCAAAGTATTTATTGTGATAAGAAAATTTATGCAACTAACGATGCTACTTGCCACTTAACAATATCTTCTAAATCTTTAAATCATTGACCTTTACCAGCATTTTCCCCAAGTCCAAGTGATTCCCATCAGTAGCCCATGGGAATTCACATGACTTGTAAATATCTATATATAAGCACACTATGCATCTTCTCAATTTCAATTTTTATCATCAAAATGTAGAGACAGAAACTCAAAAAATATTTTTAAACCTACAAATCTAGTATCAAAGACTAACTCTGCTACATTACACTAGGCAAGTCTGTTAAGATAGCTGAGTCAGATTTTCATTTGAAGTATCTCTAAATTGCTTTTAAGTCTTAACAGAATATAGAACTGTTTCCTCAAAATTTTAATGTTGATCATTGTTAAGGTGTAGGGTTAGACATGATGTTGTTTTCTTTTCAATTATTTATTTATTTACTTTATTATTTATTTTTTTGAGACAGAGTCTTGCTCTGTCGCCCAGGCTGGAATGCAGTGACATAATCTCAGCTCACTGCAACCTCCACCTCCCAGGTTCAAGCGATTCTCTTGCCTTAGCCTCCCAAGTAGCTGGGATCACAGGCGTGTGCCACCACACCTGGCTAATTTTTATATTTTTAGTAGAGATGGAGTGTCACCATGTTAACCAGGCTGGTCTTGAATTCCTGACCTCAAGTGATCTGTCCACCTCAGCCTCAAAAAGTGCTGGGATTACAGGTGTGAGCCACCACAATCAGCCTGTTTTCTTTTTAAAAGTACTCATCATTTTCTAAATTTTCTTTTTCTTAAATAATATTAATGAAAGTATGTTAAACCTTCCAGAAATTAAAAGCAGGAATTTGGTCAAAGAAGCCAGACATTCAAATGAGAAAGTGGCAAGGCATTAAATAGGTAAAACCTAGTACTATAAATGGGGAAAATGAAGCACAGATAGGCTAAATTATTATGTGATTGGCCTAAACATGACTTTGCCAGTTGCCCCCACAGCTAAAAAGATCCAACTGCACAAATAATGACATGATTTCTTACTTACTGCTTCTTCCTCTGGGTTTCCCAAGTAACATTTTTGTTCTTACCTCTTTTATCTGGTAGTTAAGTATTCATTTCCTCTATTAGATTCTAGCCTTAAGCACCTAGACTACAACTACCTATCAATGGAACTTTTACCAGGTGGTGGTGGTTTACTCTCCCATTCAGCATTTTCCATCATCTGCTTAGCTATTCTCTCAGCATTGCACTGCTCCCGCTTTTGCTGGATGAGTTGCTGAAGTTCAGTTTTACAAGTTGTAATTCGAATCTGATAGGTGGATGGTAAAATTGTACTACTTAAAACCGGTATTACTGGTTTTTTATTTTGGACAGTTGTCACTTCTGGAACCTACAAAACAAATAGAATTCTAACTATTTACGTCATAAGCAAAGTATATTTGAAGACAGAAGTGTACCCATGTTTTTATCTATAAATTATAACAGCTTTTTGTCCTCATTAATGTACCAATTTTAAAATCCATATAAATACAATTACATTTTTTCAATGAAAACCCAGTTAAAATGAAGTATAACCACAAATGCTACATTTCCATTTTTATATAAATCCTACATTTTATATATAAAAAAACTGATCAGCATGAAAATAACATTAAACAAAAATTATCATTAAGTGAAAAGAAGAAATGGAATTTCAATTCAATTAATCTAGTTCAATTAATATTTTTTAAGATATGATTGACTAGGAAAGAGCTGCCTTAAATTACAAACTTATTTCAAATACAGATGCTCCTCGACTTACAATGGCATTACATCCCAAAAAGCCCATCATAAGTTGAAAATATCATTAAGTCGAAAATGCATTTAATACACCCAACTACTAAACATCACAGCTTAGCCTAGCCTACTTAAACATGCTCAGAACCTTACATTAGCCAACAGTTGGGCAAATTATATAACACAAAGCCTATTTTATAATAAAGTGTTGAATATCTCATGTAACTTACTGAAATCTGTAGTGAACACGAAAAATGGGATGGCTATATGGGTACCGGAAGTGCAGTTTCTAATGAATGAATATCACTTTCACACCATATAAACTCAAAAAATCCTAAGTCTAACCATCATTAAGTCAGGAATGATCTGTACATCAAAAGCATCATGACATTTATCACACACAGGAAATTTGGGACTTCTTCCCAGAAGTATTTTTGCTATTTTATAGATATGGCTATGTTATACTAGAGGAGGAATAAAAAAGATTTAAAAGGTTCACTGCAGCCTAATTATAATCACAGTTCATAATAATGTCTTCAACCCACAATTTCAGATTACTGTATTGCCAAGTACTCTAAAATGAGATCTTTTTAGTACTTTCAATAACTTGATTTCCTCCACACCATAAAATTAAAGATAAACCTGTCTTAGAAAGAAATACGTCCTCCCTAAAAGACAAGTCACCATATTGATTTTTCCACTACAGTACACAGCCTTTAAACAACCAAAATAGCAGAAGAGCGTTCAAAGACATTAGGAGGACTACTGACTGGGTGACACAGTACCTGTGGA
Organism: Nomascus leucogenys; assembly: GCF_006542625.1. NCBI lineage: Eukaryota > Metazoa > Chordata > Mammalia > Primates > Hylobatidae > Nomascus > Nomascus leucogenys. The sequence goes on along the minus strand of NC_044388.1, from coordinate 19,967,129 downwards.
GAAGTTGACAAAGGGACACAAATGCCAGCAGAGGACTCGGAACGAGGAGGTTTCCCAGTCTGAATCACCTCCTGATCACTCCCTTTAGGTAGGGCCTGTGGCATGTTTGGTGGGTCCAGTGACCCAAACATGCTTTTCCATTCTTCATTTACATTTGAGTCTTGTTTTACATGTTTTCTGGCTATGAAAATATATTCAGAATAGTTAGTCTGAAGGTAGCCTTTAAAACCATTATGTACTTTTATTGCCTTTGGAGGGGACAGGAGAGGAGGCAGGGACAGAAATACACTTCATATTCTATTTGTTCCTTAAGATTTTTAATTTATTCATATTCATATATCAATTCATTAACTCTCACTTCATTTCTAGGGCAGATGGAACAGATGTGTTTCCAATGATGTTAATAATAAGACCTAATTACTTCCTACTTTCCCAAAGCCAGCTCAATTTCAAGTAACCACTATATCTAAAGTAGTGAATAGTAAGAAAATAGCATTTGTTTTAATTTGCATTTATTAAACTATTTACCTTTTCATATATATGCATTCTATTCTATCAGTTGTCTGTTCATATCCTTCAATCTTTCTTTTTTTGGCTTGCTTTCTTATTAATTTGTATGTTTTATATATTATGGATATAAACCATTAAAACTTAAGTTACAAATACTTTTTCTCAAATTTGGCAATTAGAAGTTTATTTTAAATATAATTCATTAGCTGCCTTCAAAATCTAATGCTAGAATAGAGGAAATTTTAAAGGCATGTAAATGGCGGTGAATATATATGCAAAAAGGGTATGCACAGGATCCTAAAAAACTTCATACAATCAATGTCAATGTCACAAGAGCTCACAGTTTCAAATCTCAAGACTGCAAATGGTTAAGTCTTGTCTGGTCTCTACTCTTTTGTATTTTATTGTTAATAGCAAGACCTTTCTTTTGAATTCATTGGGCATTACCTACTAATAATAAACTAGAAAACTTGATACCATTTTACACAGACTATTGTTCTTGGGTTGCTGGTTAAAGGGTTAAAAAATAGAATTTCATCTTCAATCATACACCTCCATGGTGACAACATGATTTTACTGTAAAAGTAGAGCTTTGGAATCAGACCTTGGTTTGTCACATACAGAGCTGTGATTCTGGCAAGTTACTTCCTTAACTGTTAGTTCGTTTCCCTATTTTTCTTTCCCAAAATCTCCCTGCTAAGTAATGGAGTCACTGTATTTGAAAGTTCTTTATCTGTGAAATGGGACTTTTTATTTTATTATTAATTAGCTAAAAAACAGTCTTATGAAATAACTAACAACAACAAGCTACATACACACAAACAAGCATACTAACCCCGTTTGTCGTCTGGTTCTTGTTTGGTTTTAACAAGATCAACTTGTCTCCCAGTTATGCCTAAAGCCGCCAAGTCAATTACACCTTTCTGACTACTATCATGAAGATGGCTCTGGTCCACTATATTGGCCTTTGCTTTATTAGATTTCATCATGAAGTCTTTCAGTGCCAGAAGTTTGTCTTCCTCTTCCTCTGTCATTCCCTAAAACCAAATAAAACCATATGTTCTAGTTTATTTTCACAAGTAATAAAAACAAGCCTCAGAATGACTAACAACTGAAGGGACAAATCGCCCAATTTAAAACTGAAAAGAGTCAGAAGGGTGAAACAACCAAGTCCAAGTGAAAAATAAACTTAACAATACAGAATGACATGTCACGACTAAGATCTCCCAGAATACTCTATTAGGGCACTTTGTAATTTGTATCATGATTTATATCTTAACTTTCTTCCTAAAGGACAGTATTCACACATAACTCATCTTTGGAATTTCCAAAGAACACAATTTGTGGTATCTAGTAATATTTAAAATACAACTGTTGAATAAATATTTATTATCTGAACAAAACTCTGAATGTACAATATTAAGCAAAAGAAAGTGTACCTACTTCAACTTTGCTCCTGGTTGTATTGAGAAATTTACATTGAATGAGTATGTAAAGGCATTCTACGATATATAAAATATACTATGCAACTAAGGGATTGATTGGAATGCTGCCTGAATTGCAAATCTGAGCAACAAACCCAGTAGCAATCTAGGATAATGGCTGAAGTCAGACTGCCTAGGTTCAAATTCCAGCCCTAATTACTACTTACTATATCTGTGCACCTCTATTTATCTATAAAGATAATTACTGGCACCCATCTTATCAGATTATAGTGAAATTTACATGTTAATCCACCTAAAATACTTAGTGCACTTGAAACGGACAAATACTAAGCAATCAATCTAAATAATTAATTCATTGGCAACTTAAATATTCTGGTAAATGTGGCAGCTCTGCGTGTCTTTCTTTCCAACCATCCACAGAATCCTCTAGTACATTTTCATCATGCAAAGGAATAAAAAACATTCATTTAATAAAATGTCAGTTCTCCTGAGGCCTCAATCTAGAATCCCACTAGAGTTTAGAGTCATAGTCACAATTCTCAGGCAGACTGTGATAAAACCAACCCTAGGAGGGCACAAAGCTAAAAAACATGAAACAAAATTGCATTGAAGTACAATAATAATAGACATATTCTTGACTAAATCCCAGTGTTAACTTGCAATACTTGGTTTATTTTCATGTCTCCTCCTAAAATTCGCTTTAAATAGACAATAGCTACTTTATAGCTAAAGTAAGAGCTCTCTTTTTGTTAGTCTACGTTTTAGTCCACAAAAGGGAGGGCCACAACAAGGGCTGTAAATAGTAATGAAGTACTGATATATGGTACAACATAGGGGGACCTTAAAAACATTAAGATCAGTGAAAGAAGCCAGACACAGAAGGCCACATATTGCATGATTCCATCAATATGAAATGTCCAGATTAGGCAAATCCATAGAGACAGAAAACAGATTAGTGATTGCCAGGGGCTAAGGGAAAGAAAATGACTGCTAATGGATACAGGGTTTCTTTTCAGGGTGATGAAAATGTTCTGGAATTTAACAGTGGTGATGGTTGCACAACTTTGCAAATGTATTAAAAACCAGTAAGTTGTACACTTCAAGAGTGAATTTTATGGTAGTGAATTGTATCTCAATAAAAAACAAAAAATGTTAGCACTGCACCATGAAAAAACAAATTGACAAGAACATTACAAGAAAGGAAAACTACAGGACAAGGTTGTTCATAAACGCAAATGAAAAAATATCCACTAAAGTAGGAGCAAACCAAATCCAGTACATATAAAAACATTTTATATATTTATATTAAAACTACATTTATATATAGATACAATATGACAAAGCTGTGTTTATTTCAAATATCCAGGGACTAAAGCAAGTTAAAAATATGAAAAATCAATCAACATATTTCAACACATTAACAGAATAGAAAAACCATATAATAATCTCAATAAAAGACATTTGATAAAATTTAACATTCTTCCAATAATCATCTTAGCAAGGCAGAAAGAGGATTTCCTTAATCTGTTCAAAAGATTGTACAAAAAAATAATAGCAAAAATCACATGGAATGGTATAATGTCGAGAGTTTTGCCTCTGATATGAAAAACAAGGATGCCCACTCACACCAACTCCCTTTAATACTATACTAAATATCCTAGTCATTTAAATAAGGCAAGGAAAACAAAGGTATTCAGATTGGAAAAAAATGAATAAAATAGTCACTGTTCACGCATGATACGAATGTACAAGTTCAAAAGAAAATGTTTAGCAAATTATTATAATTAATAAGTTTTATGAGGTTGCCAGATAAAAGGAAATATAAAAATTTTTCCATATACCAGCTACAAACAAAATAATGTTTTAATATGCCAATTGTAATAGCATTAAAAATAATCAAAAGTGACAAGCTGACTTCTATAGGTTCAATGCAATCTCAATCAATATATCAGTAAATTTTTATTGCATAAAGTGACAAGCTGACTTGAAAAAAATCACATGGAAAATGTGTAAGAATCAAGGATAGCCAAGAAACTCTTGAAAAAGAAAAAAAAATGTTAAGAACCAAGGATAGCCAAGAAAATCTTGAAAAGGAAAAAAAAAAAAAAACAAGCTGGGAGATGATTTTTCTACCAAAGATCAAGCCTAAGTTATGGTAACTAAGAAAGTGCAGTACTAGTGTTAAGTCCATAAACATACCCACAAACTTCGGCTTCTGACCATGATGAAATAACAGGGACCAGACTAGTTTTACCCTTCCACTTTAAACAACTTCAAACTGTACAAAACACACACCCACGCACACACACACAGACACACACTTTTCAGACACAGAAAAACAGGCAGACAGGGCTACAATGCCTAAAATATTTAAAACTGAGTCCTATGACTGTCCCAGCAATACTGTCTAGAGAGAGTTGCCAGGCTATGGCAGAAGGAACATAGAGTAAAACAGAGCTGATTTCAAGAGACACATCAGAGTTCAAGAAAGTTACAAAGGCTAACTCTGTGGGGCAGAGAAATGAAGAAGGATCCGCACAGAATGAGAGCTTCAGAGGGCTACAGAAGGGCCTCCTCAAGTCTTTGGCTGAATATGAAACTATGTATGCATAAGGAAACTACCTGAGGCCATAGAAAGAACAACACAAGGTTGGGAACAGTGAAAGACCTCTTATATACAAAGCATCATGTTCTGAGAAATCCTTAGCAGTGGGACTAAAGTGACCAAGTAAGGGTTGGTCTGGACCTATCCTAAACCTATCTTAACAAAGCTTAAAAGCAAAGCTTAAAAGGATGAAACTGATTCCAAGTAACTGTACAGCAGAACAAGTCCAACACTGCAAAGCAATTCAACACCCAACATAAAAGTCACGATCGACAGAGAAAGAAACTGCATGGCTGGAGGGCAGGGATTAGATAAAAACTTAACATTGCATTATATATCTTCTTACAGCTTTTGAATTTTAAACCTGTATTTATACTAATCTGTCAAAAAGTACAAAAATAAAAAATCATTAAAAATGTAACTCATTTTTTAAAGGAGTGAAATCATTTTGTATTATTTATTAGCACCTGATTAAATGGATACAAATAAAACAGGGAGCTCTTGTAGATGGATCTAATGAAAACAGCCCTTCCATGAGTCATCTCCTGATTTAAGTTCTACTGAAAATCTGGAGTACAGATTCCAACTCCCATATGGGTAATGTTCCAAAAGTGTATGTTAAGTCTATTAACTGGAACTACTAACATATTTTCCCATAGAAACAATGCTAGGCTGGTCTAGAAAGGCCTACTTTACCCATGATGTGTCTCAAATACAGTCCCGTATAGAAGAGCACTGAAGAACTCCAAGCTAAAAAAAAAATATGTAGGAGTGTTCATATTGCCTGCTTGCAGAAGCTAAAAATATGGCCCTTCGCTCTGCAGCCCTGACGTTAGAAACAAGGACTCACCACGCGCGGTGGCTCACGCCTGTTATCCCAGCACTTTGGGAGGCCAAGGCAGGCGGATCACCTGAGGTTGGGAGTTCATGACCAGCCTGACCAACATGGAGAAACCCCATTTCTACTAAAAATACAAAAGTAGCCAGGCCTGGTGGTGCATGCAGGTAATACCAGCTACTCAGGAGGCTGAGACAGGAGAATCCCTTGAAACCGGGAGGTGGAGGTTGTGGTGAGCCGAGATCACACCACTGCATTCTAGCCTGGGCAACAACAAACTCCGTCTCAATTAAAAAAAAAAAAAAAAAAGAAACAAGGACTCAATTCCTATCTCCAAAGCCTCCCCTGGATCCAAGTCTCTGCTAGTAATCCTAAGAAACTCAGGTAGCACAGGGACCAAAAAGAAGTGAAGGTAGAGAAAAGGCTTGTAAGGGGCTGGAGGAGATAAACTGCACATGGGCTTCTTCCTAAGTCTGTATAAAACCTAAGCCAGGTTCTGAGTCTTAGCTCTCTGTCCTCTGTTTATTTTACTTTAGAGGCCACACAGCATAGTGTAGGAGTGTAGGCTTTGCTGATAGGTTTAGATTCAAATGCCAACTCTGAAACTTGCTGCACTATGTGAACATAAGCAAGTTAACTACCTTCCTTGTGTCTCCATTCCCTTATGTATAAAATAGGAATAACACCTGTTGCTCAAATTTGTTTTAAGGATAGTCAAAAATATGGAAATCACAAACTGCAGTGGTAAAGTCATTGTTGGCTTTCAAAAAACCAGAAGCTGGCGTTGTTCTGCTGTTATTTCTGGTAAGAACCTCAGAGATTCTGGCCTGCTCTCTCTTCTACTAGCAGTGCTTATCTCTTGAACAGAGGATTGTCCCCCTAACCTTTAGGAGTCTCCTAAAGCCACTGGCACCAGAAATAACATAAAATGGGGGATTATTTGTTCCTTTTTCCACTCAAACAAATGAGGGGATCACTGACAGACCAATGAATATACCAAGCACTGACATTTCAGAAGAATATGGGTCAGGGAGTTTTAGTGATTTTTATCATGGCACCTAGTAATGGGGGCTGGCACTGAAGGAGCAGTAGTGGTAGAAGGGGTTACAAGAACTGTAGGAAGCAGGAAGTAGAAAGGCTATGGAAACTGTTCCTTCCCACTCCCTCCTTTTACCCATGGCAGTGTCAAAACTTATACCTTAGCAAGGTAAAAAGAAGAGATGAGGGGCTAGGGTGGCCCCATGAGGTAACTAATGACTGATAAGGAAAAGAAAATGTCAAGATGAAGGTTTGTTTTGTTTTTTCTTGAGACAGACTCTTGCTCTGTCACCCAGGTTGGAGTGCAATGGCGCGATCTCGGCTCATCGCGACCTCTGCCTCCTAGGTTCAAGCGATTTCCCTGCCTCAGCCTCCCGAGTAACTGGGACCACAGGTGCACACCACCATGCCCAGCCAATTTTTTGGATTTTTAGTAGAGACAGCGTTTCACCATGTCAGCCAGGCTGGTCTCAAACTCCCAACCTCGTGATCTGCCCGCCTCGGCCTCCCAAAGTGCTGAGATTACAGGCGTGAGCCACCGCGCCGGGCCTAGGATGAAGGTTTTTAAATTAATATACAGGATAGATAGGGGAGACAGAAATAGTCACAATGGCCAAGCCTGAAGAAACATTTAGATTGAGATGGTTTTTACTGCACATTGAAATCTCTTTGATAAGGATTACTTACTCGGGAGAAACAACAGAAAAATGTGATTCAGAATCCAATTTTCCACAAATTGCTTTCTAAAATACAAAACATATCTAATGCACAAGCCAAGGTTAAAAGAAAACCCAAAGAAAAAGCTCTCCAGGAATTCAAGTCACATCAAATTAAATCTTTAAAATTTGCATTATAGCTCATAGAGCATATATTCAGTGACTGTATTCTTTAGTTTTAACCATTTTTATTCCTATCTTGGCTTCCCTAAGTTCCACATACCCCTCATAAAACAAGATGTAAATTTAGATTTAGTATTTCTTTTTTTCTTGGCTTCCCAAAGTGGTGGGATTACAGGCATGAGCCAACATGCCTGGCCTAGAATTCATGTATTTATTTTTTAATTTGTTTTTTCTTTAAAAAGCAAAACAGGATACATGTGCAGAACGTGCAGGTTTGCTACATGGGTATATGTGTGCTATGGTGGTTTGCTTCACCTATTGACCCATCCTCTAAGTTGCCTCCCCTCATCCCCACCCCTCAACAGGCACTGGTTTGTGTTGTTTCTCCCTGTGTCCATGTGTTCTCACTGTTCAGCTCCCACTTATGAGTGAGAACATGCAGTGTTTGGTTTTCTGTTCCTGTGTTTGCTGAGGATGATGCTTCCAGTTTCATCCATGTCCCTGCAAAGAACATGCTCTCATTCCTTTTTATGGCTGCATAGTGTTCCATGGTGTATATGTACCACATTTTCTCTATCCAGTCTATCATTGATGGGCATTTGGGTTGGTTCCATGTCTTTGCTATTGTAAATAGTGCTGCAATAAACATACATGTGCATGTGTCTTTATAGTAGAATGATTTATATTCCTTTGGGTATATGCCCAGTATTGGGATTGCTGGGTCAAATGGTATTTCTGGTTCTAGACCCTTGAGGAATCACCATACTGTCTTCCACAATGGCTGAACTAATCTACACTCCCACCGACAGTGTAAAAGTGTTCCTATTTCTCCACAGCCTCCCCAGGATCTATTTTTTCCCGACATTTTTTTTTTTTTTTTTGGAGACAGAGTCTCACTCTGTCACCCAGGCTGGACTGCAGTGGTGCAATCTTTGCTCACTGCAACCTCCGCCTCCCAGGTTCAAGCGATCCTCCTGCCTCAGCCTCCCGAGTAGCTGGGATTACAGGCACACAACACTATGCCTGGCTAATTTTTGTATTTTTAGTAGAGATGGGGTTTCACCATGTTGGCCAGTCTGGTCTGGAACTCCTGACCTCAGGTGATCCACCCACCTCGGCCTCCCAAAGTGCTGGGTTTATAGGCCTGAACCATGGCACCCGGCCTGTTTCCTGACTTTTTAATAACTGCCATTCTGACTGGCATGAGATGGTATCTCATTGTGGTTTTGATTTGCATTTCTCTGATCATGAGTGATGTTAAGCATTTTTTCATATGTTTGTTGGCTGTGGAAATGTCTTTTTTTGAGAAGTGTCTGTTCATATCCTTTGCCCATTTTTTGATGGGGTTATTTTTTTCTTGTAAATATGTTTAAGTTCCTTGTAAATTCTGGATATTAGATCTTTGTCAGATGGGTAGATTTCAAAAATTTTCTCCCATTCTGTAGGCTGCCTGTTCACTCCGACAATGGTTTCTTTTGCTGTGCAGAACCTCTTTAATTAGATCCATTTGTCAATTCTGGCCTTTGTTGCAATTATTTTTGGCCTTTTTGTCATGAATAGAATTCATATTTCTAAAGAGGCATTACCAATGCCAAGTGTAGTAAGATTTTGTTAATTGACTCAAATTCATAGGCTTTTAAGATATACCAGTAAACTGCTGGTCTATCAAACCTAAGATGCATTCTAAATACAAGTTATTTCATCTGTTTACAAGTATTAATTACAAATTTAGATCGAAATGAACCAGGATTTTTTCTATATTGCATCTGTGTTTTGCAATGTTTCTTCCAGGTAAATTTCATTATATTTTTGGTAAAACATAGAACTGAATCAAGAATACTAATTAAATCTAAGGTTATTTCTACTGTCTTTCCCTCATTTATTTAGCCAGTAATTACAAAAGAAACTTAACAGGTCTCCCATGATTCCTTATTTAGCTTAACCTGATACCTTATCATCATCTTATTATTATCTTTGTTTAGGAATCAAAGCAAATGCCTAAAATGTTTGCGAGATTTACTTACTCATTTTTTATGATGTAATCTAAACAATCAAAAATATTTTTAAAAGTTAAATGGACACTTCAATATTTTTATGAAATTCACATTTAAATGTAAGACTTCGGAAGGGTGGTACAACCTGTGAGAGCAGCTTCTTCAGAAGCTGTGCTATGGCAGGATCCTCTGGCGGAGGGCAGTCGGGAAGAGAACCATTTCGTTTCTTCTGACGCATGTGAAGATGTCTGAACAAGCTCGTAATATCTTTAGACCTCAAAGCATAATCAAATATAGAACGGCTTACTGGTTCCTTTAAAACACTGAGCAGAACAAGTTTTCTTTCAATCTATATTAGAAAAATAAAAAGGATCAGCCAAAAATATAACATGTACAGTTATTTTCAAATTCAATAAATACAACTTGCAAAAAGTTAACATATTCGTTTTCTAAGAAAATAAGATATCGACATCTGTAAGTGTGTAGAAGAAAAAAGAATACTAGTGAACTTTAAAGAGCTAAGGTATCTCTTACTCTTCATTGTTAGCGCTAGACCACACATCTGTGTCTATCACTGGAAGACTAATCATCCAACCCAGGAAATTTTAGAAAACAAAAAGAGCCTTTTCTAGACCCCAATATGTCAGACAACATCCTAGATCCAAAAAGTATGTGCAGTTCACAGGTCTGACAACCAGTAGGTACTGATCCAGAAAAGATGCTCAACAGCCACAGGTCTTCCTTCAGTCATCACATTTTCGTGGTAGATTCAAGCACTTCTAAAAAACATTGCTATCTCCATAGTGTTTATAAAATCCTTCCTTTAATTATCCAAAAGGAATACATTCCTTGTCAATGCAAATATAATAAAATGAATGAGCACTGCTAACAGTAACCAAGAAGATTATCTTCTTTTTTTCTTTTTTTTTTTCTGTGACTCTAGCAAAAGAACCAAGAGGACTTCCTTTAGATATATTTAACTCCTTGGTGAAGTCAGCCAGTGGAAACCAGCATAAAAAGATATCTTTTGTCTAATCCAAATTGTAGAAAAATAAGATTCATGAAGCAAATGAATAATTAGCCTCTCAACTTCTGATCCTGGCCTTTCAAAATACAAAACAATGACAAAAGAAAAAGTTCAATGAGCAAACTTTTAAATAGAGTAACTATTCAAACGGAGTAGATATCTCTAGACTTAATTTCCAAGGAAGCATAAACTTTTCTAAAAGGGCATTTTTTTCTGATAGTGCTATCCATCTTTCATGTATATATAAGTTGCTCTTGGGGTAAAAATTAAAAAAAATCCTACAAACTCTATGAAATAAAGAATGATAACTTCTAGAAATGAATGAATCTATGAAGAAAAGAAGGTATAACCAAAGCTTCCTAGTTTCCAGAGTTTATCCAAGGCCATTTTCTCCAAACAAAGGGAAGGCACATTGAAATACAAAACTGGGAGAAAGCCAGAGAGGTGTGTGAATTCCAAACGGGAAATGGAGTTCTGGTAAAAATAGGAACTTTCAGGATGTTTTAACAGCTAGAATCATCCTTCACCATTTCATTCCATTTAAATGCCTATCTTGATAGTTTGCTGTCTAGCAAGATGAAGGGTATAAACACTGAAAATCTACGTGAATAATATTTGCCCTGTACAAACCAAAGACCCAAAGTTTATCACCAAGTACTGCTAGAGGTGGAGCAGAGGTTGTGGGGTTGTTAGAATAAAAAAGAAAAGACATCAAAACAACCAGTTAGAGATGAAAAACTTAAATTTGAAAAAGACTTTTTCTAATTCATTATAACTGGATGCAATCAGTTATACGTTTTAAGATAAAAAGCAGAGGTCCATCAATATACATTTTTGCTAGACTATATTTCACTTTTAACAGATGCTTTATAATATTACACAAAAGAAAATATATGAACTACTATACACTACATTAGATATAACATGATGTAAAACATAATAATCTCTTGCACTTTTCTGACCTTCAAAGGTGCTTGGTTCATTAACATTAATTAGCTTGAAAGGAATATAAACATGCTATAGCCCAATTTAAATACTTAAAAAATGTCAAGAAAAATAGGACTCCCAAAACATTTTTTTTAAAGAGGCACGGTTTGGAAGAAAGACTGACTCCAACTTGGAACATGTATACCTGTATTATTGGTTGGGTAATATATGGGTCAAGATAAGGCATCAGTTTACAGTAGACATCAGCTGTACTTATTTGATGAGCTACCACTGTGATAAATCCCACGGCACCATAACGTATCCATAAATTGGGATGACACAGGAAGGGGGCTAAAGAGGAAAAGAAAAGGTAGGGATCAAATAAGTTGTTTCAAACTACTGGGATGAACAAATTTTTACCCTATAACATAACTGACAAAAGGGTTTTGCCACAATGTTACTATCAGGAGCCTTCACATACTCAATTACCCTGAGGCATAAACTCAATCAAGTGGACACACTGTTATTATAATATTTTCTTATCATAAATATCACAGCAGTACCACAAAAGAATAAAAACAGTTACCTCATAGCTGAGGACTTAAAATTTATATTTTTTTAGTCAGAACTAAAATTGTGTGGGCACCTACTCATTTATAACACTGGATTAAAAACTGTTAGAGACATAACAAGTCCCAACAGCATATAGCTAACTATTATTCCCCAACTTGTACCCCCACAGAAGTTCAAGGACATATCCCCTCTACCACCTAAGGGGCAGAGAAATTCAGGAGAAGTTACTTCTCCAAGCTGTAGCATAAAGATTAAGGGAACAATCTAGCCTATCTGATATTCTTTTTAATGCAGGGGTTTGATCAAATCTAATACGTAACTCACAGTTACTTTCAAAAGGCAATGATGAATGGAAACAAAAAGGCTGAAAACATGATACCTATTCTTAAAAAGTTTAAAATATAACATTAAACCAGAAAATTAAATGAATGTCTTTTCATACCTTTTAACGATTTTATACATTAAACATAAAATCAATGATTTCAACTAATCGACATTAGACTAACCTGATTTAGAATAAAATCCAAACTTTAAAAGGCAAGAATAATTGTATTAGCTCTGAGCATGCAAACACACCAGCATTCAGAGGATATTTATTTATCCTCTGATATTTATTTAGTGTATATAATACACGTTAAATAGAGAAATAGGAATACAATCATAGGCTAATAATACTTATATTAAAAGGGGAAGGAGAAAAGATGCGTTCAAAATATCTCTCTCCCAAGTTCTCGCATTTCTAATTCTTCTAATTATAAATGAAGAAGATTTTGTTTATTTCATAAATACCCTGCAGCCTCTGATCCATCCAACAAGGGACACTGGGTATTTTCCCTGTGATAAGAGGGAAAACGAGGACTGGAAAAACATTGGTAAACCTCCAGAAAGTAGCTAAACCCATAACAGTCTGACAGGAGCTGGGAACTGTATTATATTGAATTATTTACCCCAATTCTTAACTTCCCTGTATTACACAACCACACTCATTCACTTTGTATACACCTGTAGTATACAAAGGATACTTCTCTGCCCCCTTTCTTTTGGTTTATATCACTTGCTTTGACCAATGAATGTTACGACAAACAGGAATTTGAAATGTGCTATATAGCTGGGTTTGCCCTCTCGTGCTTCTGCCATCACCATGGGAACATGATGTGGGTAGCTACTGCCCCTAAAATGAGGGCCCCAGAATGAGACAGATGAATCACAGTCATCACAGACAACCTGGAGATGCAGAACCTGAAGCAGGGCCACCTATACAACCCACAGGTGCATGACGAAAAATTTACTGAAGGATTTACTGAGATTCTGTGGTTGACTGTTCTACAGCATTATTATATCATTAAGTAGCTGCCTGATACAAAGCACCTCAAACACTCAAAACAAGAAGAAGCCTGAATCTAAAGAACTGCCTATGAAATAGCATATTCAATCTTTTCTTCTTTTTTTTTTTTGAGACGGAGTTTCGCTCTTATTGCCCAGGCTGGAGTGCAATGGTGCGATCTCGACTCACCGCAACCTCTGCCTCCTGGGTTCAAGCAACTCTCCCACCCAGCCTCCCGAGTAGCCAGGATTACAGACATGCGCCGCCAAGCCTGGCTAATTTTGTATTTTTAGTAGAGATGGAGTTTCTCCATGTTGATCAGGCTGATCTTTAACTCCCGACCTCAGGTGATCCGCCTGCCTTGGCCTCCCAATCAATCTTTTCTAACACATTCAACTTATCAGAAGACAAATGTGGGGGAAAATATTCATAATACCTAAGTGGGAAGAGCATAGTTTTTAAGGAGTACCAAAGAAATCATAATCACCATCAAAACCACCACCACCATTCTCTTTAAGAGTCACTAGGCAGTGAAAACAACAAGGATGAATAGGACATTTCAGTGTTCATCCTCTTGCAGAAAAAAATCTGTTTTAACAGCTATCAATGCATGAAAACACCATTACAAAGGAATCCAGGTGAGAGATTATGGCACCTGGCTATAGCACAAAAATGAGAAAAGCCCCAATGAAGAGGGCAGGAAGGGTAGTTTCACATAACCCATGTCAACATTCCCCAAAGTCCAGGCAGCCAGCACAGAGCAACAAGAGCGAAACTCCGTCTCTAAATAAATAAAATACTAGCCAGGCATGGTGGCACATGCTTGTAGTCCCAGCTACTTGAGAGGCTGAGGCTGGAAGACAGCTTGAGCCAGGGAGATCCAAGCTGCAGTGAGCTGTGATCACGCCACTGCACTCCAGCCTGGGTGATAGAGCAAAACCCTGTGTCTTAAAAAAAAAAAAAAAAAAAAAATTAAAAATGGAACTACCTATGATCTTGCAATCCCTCTTTGGGGTATATAGCCAAAGGAAATGAAATTAGTATGTTGAAGGGATATCTGCACTCCCATGTTCACTGCAGCATTATTCACAAGAGTCGAGATAGGAAATCAACTTAAGTGTCCACTGAATGAATACAAAAAAATGGTGTATATATACAACTAAAATACTACTCAGCCCTAAAAAATAAAAATATCCTGTTATTTGCAACAACACAGATAAACCTGGAGAACATTATGCTACGTAAAATAGGCCAGAAACAGAAAGACAGATACTGTATGATCGAACTAATACATATTATCTAAAAAAGTTGAACTCACAGAAGCAGAAAGTAGAATGGTGGTTACCAGGGGCTGGGGTAGAAGTGAGGGTGGAATGGGCAGGTGTTAGTCAAAGGATACAAAAGTTCAGTTAGACAAGATGAATAAGTTCTTGTACAGTATGTGCAAGTACAGCATGGTGATTATAATTAACAATAATGTATACTGAAAAATCACTAGGGTGTAACTCTTAAATGTTCTTACCACTAAAGAAAAAGAACTATGGATATGTCAATTAACTTGATTGCCATAATTACTTCACGAAGTATACATATATCGAAATACCATGTTGAACATAATATACTATCTTTATTTGTTGATTACACCTCAATAAAGCTGGGGAAAAAAATCACCACAACAGAATACACATAGTGTAAAAACAGAATGAGAGAGATGTATATAGTCTATCATTTGTTTTAAATAAGTAGGTGTTTCTAAGTTACTAAAATTGTTTTTTACTTTTAAACAATTTTAAATGCCAACAAATGATTGTTTACTTGATTTTTCTCGGTAAGGTGTTTTTTTTTTCCCCATAGTTTTCATATCAAATTCAATTGTAGTTCTAAGGGGAGTTATCCATTGAAGAAGTAGTACCACACTGGGTTTATTCTGTATATAAACATAATTTATTTTGACACTAAAGATATATGAGCACTCCATATATTCATCCTGGGATCAAAGACTAGAAATAGCAAGGTCCAGAAAAATCTCCACAAACTTTGAGTGCAGGGGTAAAAAACTATTTTCATGATGATTTTTGCTTTAAAATTGATGGGCATCTGTCTTGTAGATAAATAAAATGCTAATTATAAGCTATATTAAATTTCAAAAATAATTTCCAAAAGTTATTTCGAAATAACTAATTAGGCCACAGAAGCAATGTATTATGTGAAATTAGAATAAACATATTATTCAAGTCTATGAATTCTTAACTGGTAATCAATGCAGCGACAGACCCTTCACATCCAATTTTCAACTTCACTGCTGGTCAAGTGCCCAAAAATAATTTTCATCTTCAGACCAGTCAAGGCTTTACTCACATCATGGTTTTTTTAAAAACAAAGTCTTGGCCAGGCGCGGTGGCTCATGCCTGTAATCCCAGCACTTTGGGAGGCTGGGGCAGGCAGATCACGAGGTCAGGAGTTCGAGACCAGCCTGGCCAACATGGTAAAACTGTGTCTCTACTAAAAATACAAAAAAAAAAAAAAATTAGCCGGGCATGGTGGCAGGCACCTGTAATCCCAGCTACTCAGGAGGCTGAAGCAGGAGAATGGCTTGAACCCGGGAGGTGGAGGTTGCAGTGAGCCAGGATCACATACTGTACTCCAGCCTGGGCGACAGAGTGAGAGACTGTCTCAAAAAAAAAAAAAAAAAAAAAGCCAAAACAAAAACCAAAGTCTTGCTTTTTGACAAGGGTAACACAGACTTAACAACAGATGAAAACAAAGCAGTACTTCCCAACCGGGCTGGAGGACCCAATGAGTCAGCTTGTCTGTCTCTCACATATATAAGCATGCACACCCACACAATCAATAGTAGGAACCCCACATAATCAATAGTAGGAACAATAAAGTTGCAATTCTTACTCTATATTACCTAGAAATTTTATAAAGTTCTTCTAATCTCATTCTAATTTTGAGAAACAGAAACTTACCAATATCACTGGCAAATTCATAAACATGGGGTTTTTGTAGCAGTCCTAACTGGCACATACAAGTAAGGGCATAAAGAGCTTTCACAATGACAAATTCCTCAGCATCACTAAGACCTTGTTGCAGCAGGGGCTTGAGAATCGAGGAGCTTTGCCAGCCAACATAGGCAGCAACACCTGGAAATGAAAAAGCAATATTATGTGATTATTCAATACCTAAAAGTACATATATCAAGTAAAGCAATAAAATTAAGCAAAAGCCAAATATATTAATCAATTACCTAGGAAAGAACATTGCACTTCCCACCCAGCATGATAAAGTTAAAAAGACCCACAGCAAGGCAAATCATCAGGAAATTCTCGGACACCACAGAAAAGCTAAGATACTAAGAACTTGCAGAAATGAAAATATAGGCCTCCTAAAAAAGGAAGAATCAGACTGTAATTATATAATCTTCAGCAACAATGGAGGTTAGAAGACAAGACATAGGCAAGCAAGGCATTAAAAGTTATGAAAAGAATTCCATTTTCAGTCAAACTGTCAATTAAATTAAAAAAAAAAAGTCATTTCAAGACATGTAAGGACTATTAAAAGTTTGCCTCCCATGCAACCCTTTCTAGGAAAGTTTCAACCTAAGAATTCAAGGGCAAAAAGAAGCTAGCAAAGACCTAGAAATCAGTCAGCCCAGATTAGAATTAAAAGCTAATAAATTTCAAGAATGTCATCAAGAAGAAAATGGAATAGATTCTAAGCAATAAATAAAATTAATAAGAAAGAAGTTAGCTATTACGGATATGGTGACAATATATTACTTTTCTTTCTAAAAGGAAAACGAAGAAATCTAAAATTCCAGAAACTGCTCAAGAAAATCACAGTCCAAATATGAAATTAAAATCAATAGTGTATTTAGTAACTAGAAGAGGGAGTAAAGTAGAATCCACTGGCCTTGCTATAAACATACTCAAATGGTAAGGGGGGCAGTCACCGAATTGGGATTGTGATGAAGCAAATATAATTACAGTATACTACTTGGCTCCACAGTCAATAAAATTTACACATTCATAATCATGTATTTTGTTTTGAAGCTTCATAATCAGTCTATACATAAAAGACTTCATTGTGATTATAGAACAGAATGTATTATTAACCATGACAAAAAAATTGTTGAGAATTCTCAATTCTCAACTAACCAAACAATAAAAAAGAGAGACAGAGGTAAAGAGAAAGAAAACGGGCACTAATCTTGTAGTGCAAATCAGAGGTGGAGCAACACAAAATAGATTTAATTACTTAAAGTTATTAAAACAGCAAACTAAAAACTAAAGCACTGAAAATAGTAGTCAACATCTCAAAAACTGAAAAGAGAAGAAAGATCAAGGCATGTTATGAGTGAATTAAATCTTCATCTGGCACAGAAAAAAATTAAAGAGATAAAGTCCAAAGTTGGTTATTCTAAAAATAGTAATACGAAAATATTATTTAGAGATATGGTAATAATCACCTGAAAACACTAAAATAAAAGCAGAAAGCTGAGTAGTTGCCTCTGGAAATTTCAACTATTGTTTTTCATACATTATAAATTTTGATTAAATTTTAAATAATTTCTAAAAGCCTATTTCCTTTATGATTAAAAAATAATGTTATAACTGTTTTCTTTAATAAAAGGAAAAATGCTATCTAAAATTCCAGTGGATTATATTTAGGAACTTTACAGACTGAAATGTACAATGAGCTAAAATAGCTAAAAATATTTTGAAAATGAATAATGACATCTGAAACTTACCCTATCAGATAATAAAGGTGATTAAAAATATACAATAATGTAAATTGAATATGGCTATGAATATGAGTACAAGAAGAGAAAACTCAGTGGAACAGACTAGATAGCCAGAAAACTGACCTTAACAGACAGAGGCATGCAACAGATGATAAAACAGTAAGAAACAAACCAGTAAGAAAACAACAACAACAAAATGCTTAATAAATTATGCTGGAAAATCAGTTACGTATCTGTGAAGAAAAAGAAAATTTAGATTTCACCCCACATCACAGACCAAAAATAAAGATCAATTAAACAGTTAAGTGTAAAAAATAAAGCATGAAAAAGAAAAGAAGACAAGCACACAACAGATTATTAATCTAATTCTGGAATGGGAAGAGACTTTACACACAAAAGTAAAAAAAAAAAAAGCAAAAAGATCCAATAAACTGACTTCGGAAAAACTGTCAACAAAAAAGATTTAAAAATCAAGTTAAAGAACTAAGAAACGTGCGCTTAAAATTGATTTAAAAAATTAATGTTCTTAATATGTATATAAAGGCTCGAAAAAAACAAGAAAAGCATAAGTATCAGAAAAAAAAGCCAAAATAATGAATTTTAAAATTCATAGAATTAGAAATATGAATACATAATCAACATGAAAAAGTTTTTCGACTTGATAGTTAAGCTAAGAAATATATATCAAAACAAGTTATCATTTTACCCTTCCAACAGGCAAGGACTAAGTAAAGCCTATTTCACACTGGATGGGTATGCAGCACTTAATGGAGATGGGGATGCAAAATGATAAAATCTTTTTGAATAGCTTATAAACGTGTCATGAGTTTTAAAAATAAATTCACATTCTTTAACACAGTAATTAAAATTTTTTACTTCTAAGAAAATAATCAGACACAACTACTTACATACATACATTGCATATTTATACCAAATATACAGATTATCTATATATGACAGAAAAAAATGAAAATAATTTAAATATCCAAAAGAAGGGTTAAATTTTTGCAAAACTATATAATGGAATAGTTTAGACCTATTAAATTATGATTTCAAATAAATTTTTAATGATATGAGAAAATGCTTGAAGTATGCTGTTAGAAAAAAGTTTAAGAAATAATAAAATAAAATTTGGAATATAATATATACATCGCACTTATGCCAGGCACTATTACATATATTAATTCATTCTATCCCCCAACAACCAGTAAGACAGGCACTATTCTTATTTCTATTTTACAGATAGGTAAACTAAGCCGCAAAAAAATTAAATGATTTTCCAAGAACCACAACTAGTGACAAAGCGAACACCTGAACCCAACAGTCTAGCTGCACAATGCCTGCTCTTAACGATCAGCATATGACAGAAAGGTATAAATGCGATGGAAAGAGAAGAGGAAGAGCTATGGGAAAAAACATCAAAGCTTTAACAGAGATTGTACATGGGTTGTAGGATTAACGGTCATTTATTTTCTTCTTGGTTTCTGTATTTTCCAAATTTTTCTCAGTTTTATTTCCAAAAGTAATATAAGCATGTATTACTTTTATAAATAAAAAAATTTATTTTTAAATTAAGACAAACTAATATATGTTTCAAAGAACACATGAATTGACCAATAGATAGGGGAAGTTTTAAGAACCAACTTTTCCCGAGAAACGAAATGAAAATAACATTATTTGGAAGAAGAAGAGAGCAAGGAAGACAAAAAGATGTAAGAATCAAAGAATACTGTATTCAGGAACTGAGTTAGATGAAGTCCTAGATGGAAGGCTAAGATGCATCTATAAATTAATGCAAAAATTAAAAAAAAAGATGTCTGAAAAGAAAAAACAGGTACAGTAATTTCCAAAAATAACTGGGAATTTGAAAGTTTTTCAAAGTAGAAAGTACCCTTTCCTCCAAAACATATGATAGCATTTGCAGAAATATCAATCCTGTTGCCACACAGGTTTCTTGCATTTTATTTTTTTAGCAAACAAAAATCAAAACAGCAAATCTTTCCCAGATTATTGGGAACCAAAACTTAAAGTCTTACAGCTTCCTGCTGCCTCACAAGAAAGTCTGGATACCAGCCAAGCTTTCTATTGTGCAGAATAGTCTTTAAACTTTTCGGGTTAACAGATAAACTGTTACAACTCTGTGGGAAATGATATAATAGGGGGTAGTGGATAATCATAATAATATGAATTTAGCATATATTTCATAATTGGCCAAATCTTAAACTGAAAAGATCAGTACATTCAGGGAAAAGGGCATCAGTTATTATTCAAAAGAGAAAAATATTAAATCCTGTATCAAACATGACTTAACCCATGCAAAATACTGTCCACTTCATTTACTTCTAATTCTGAATCCAAATGTAACAGAAGTCATGCATATAAAATACAAGATGTCTGACTTTAGATATATCTAAAAATCAAGAATTGTAAAATGAAAGAACAGCAAAAAAAAATGCTGCTTAAATTTTCAAAAATTTTCAGTTACACAAAGCAAAGCCTTTAACTTAATTCTTTCCAACTACACTGATTTGCAACCATGATTATATTTTAACTGTTATTTTCTGATTCTAAAAGTGATGCATGTTCACTTTTATTAACATGTTTATAAACATGTATGATTTCTGTTATTGTTACCTTTACACAATAGCAATCATTCTTTAAGAGGATTTACAACCTACTTATGTCACTTTAACATACTTCATGGTACTTTCCAGGTCATTATTCTGTCTAAATATAGTTTTTAATGACCACATGGTATTCCTTCATACGGATGTAACACAGGTTGATTTACCAACCCTTTATTTTCCCAAGCTAAAATACTTACATCATCCAAAAGCAGTGTGAAGATAGAAATACTAGGAATTCATTTCATTATTAATGAAATTTGGTAGTATCATCTATCCTTCAGATTGCATGGAAGTGTTTGAGAGGATGATTAAAAATCTTAAAGGAATTTAAAAAGCAAAAAACATACCAACTATACTATCAAAAAATGCTCCACGTAGATGCCAATCATTCTTATCATTTAGGAAAGTAATCATGTGGGACAACAAAACATCATTGGCTTTCTGACGTCCAAAGAATACACACAGCCGTGTTATTCCATTTTCCATCAAGGTTTGTTTTACAATATTTTCAGGGTCACTTAGCAAAGTAACAACTTTCTGCTGGACCATTTCATGTAAGGCTTGGAGCTCTAAAAAAAAAAAAAGAAAGAAAAGAAATAGTTAAGAAAAGATAAATTTTTCCCCATATAGATAGTCCCAGTCTTCTTTCTCACTCATCAGAGAGACTGATTACAGAAGCCACCGAAGCCTTTAATCACCAATTTTTTGCATTATTCAAAGCTCTGAAGGATGGGAAACTGAAATATAAAGTGAAGAATATCCTAACAAGCAGATGCCACAAACACAGTTACTATCTCACTAATTAAATAGTTTCATTTATTAACTCAAGGAGAAAATTATAGAGAAGCACCAGAAAGGAAATCACATTGCCCCAGTAAGATCCCAGTTAATCAAGGACTTGAAAATACTGGATAGGATCAGGATATAATATATGGTACTGAGCAATCCTTTTAGAAAATGTTTTCAAAGGTCAGTTTATTTTAGAAAGCCAGAAAACACACTGCAAGTTCTGTCAAGGCTTTACTTCATCTGGCCATTGCTTTCTTCTCTGGCCTTATCTCTTCCTCACCCTCACTTTTTCTCACTTATTTATTTACTTAGCTGCCTGTCTTCTTTTTACTAAAATATAAGCTCAAGAGCAAGGATCATTTCTATCTTATTCACCACCATGCTCTAGTGCTTAGGGCAGGCTCCTAATTGCCTGATGCAGAGCTAATCTTTAACAATTATCTGTGAATAAACAGAAGACAGGGGCCACTCTTGGTCCAGCTACTACTGTCAAGGTAAAAGGTAACTGGTCTGACATGCAAAACTATATGCTCACATTAAGAAAAACTTTAGATTCCCTCCCCCCAAAATTTTAACATTTATTATCTCAATAGGTCCAATTACATGGTTATAGGACAGTATTATTTTCCAAGTAATTCCACAAAAAAAGGCCAGGATTTCCTGATACATCCTCCTATAACTTCAAAATTATTCCACTGTATTCAACTCTAGATAATACATGTTGTCTAAAAATAGTGCTATTCTAACAAGTAACAGCAATTGTAGTTGTTTGTAGCATAAAATTCTGAAAGACTAGATTTCTCTAGTTTTTCACAACTAGAAGCATCTTGGAGAAAATTACATCTATTACTTTACTTCTAAATCTTTTACTCAACAAACATTAAGTAAAAATCTGTAAAGAGTTGTATAATGCAAAGAAACCTAAGACAAGGACTTTGACGTCAATAAGTTTACCATCATCACATCTGTCCCTTTATGGTTTTTTGTAAATAACAAATAGTATGAAATAAAAACAATTTATGATTGAGTATAGTCAGAATATACTCACATAAGGAGAAAAGGTTTAGCTTCTTTAGCTATGATGTTTCTAATTTTTTCTTCTTTTATGAGAATTACATAATTCAGCCAGCTTTACTGTTCACACAGATCAATTCTGGCTGACAAACAATTGAGTTTAGTATCCATGGTGACAAGCTGATTATTTTTGAACAAGATAACAGTGTATGAGGATAGAGAGAATAATTAGACACCAGGGACTCTTCCTATCTAATATATAGATCTGGTATTCCTTCACCTTACATGAAAACTACAAATGATAGTTTTACAAGTTAGCATCAGCAATTCATTCTAAATAATAGGAAATCTGGAAGAGAAAAATTATACAACCAGTGTCATAATTTCCATTTGGATGTGTAACTTCATCTATTTCTTCATTATTGGGGTCATTTTCCGTATTAAGATTTTTTAACTGTACTAATTCCAGGAATCTCAGAGCTGTTTCTGCCAGCAGAGCTATGTTTTCTATAAAATAAAAAGGAAGAAAATTTATAATTACCATCTTAACTCTCTGTAAAGCTTATTAACTTTTCCTCCCTGTCTTTATACATAAACAATCATAAGCCTATGGGAAAAACAGAACTTTTCAATTTAGCATTTAACCTAATCAGATTTTAGTAACCCAGCTCATAATCTTAACTGTCTCCAAACCTCCAGTCTTATTTTTGAAACACAGCTTAAAAAAATAATAATATAAAAATAATCTAATATCCCATCTACTGAGGACCAAAAATGAAAGCCTAATTCTCTGCAGGGACTTACCCTTTAAACAGTATCCTTGACAAGTGAGAGATATTTATTAGACTAACAAAGAAACATCCACATTAAAATAACAGATAAAGCTAAGCTTTGGAATCAGACAGACCTGGGTTCAAATCTCAACCTTGCCACTTACTAATTTGACCATTTAAACAATCTGAGACTGTTTCTTCACATATAAATGAAGTCACAACTGCCTCAAAGAGAAACCATTGTTAGACTGCTTTACAAGTGATACTCAAGTTCTTAGTGAACCAAAGTGGCAGACTGTTGGCCACATTTCTACCGTTGTCTTTATCTTCTCCTTTCTCTTTCTGATGACCTACAAAGACTGTCTGATACTCCTCACCACTACAAAATAACTACTTCTAATTTCTGCTGTCACATTTACTATCAATTGTATCTGCTCTTCACTTACACTTTCTTCTCCTACCTTGCCTCCCACTTAACATATGTGTTTCTTAACATATGACCATAACCAGTCAAAGACTGTACTCTTTTCCTTCTTAGCAGTGAATAGCACTGAACATAAAGTTTAACTACCTTAAACTTAAAATAACCTTACTTTTTCCTTGCTTTCCAACATCTCTGAAATCAAAATGTACCTTATGGCAGTTGACATCTTTGAGTCAATCAAATACAATTATTCCCTTCATCCTGGGGTCCCACTCCCCACCCCCTGCTAGGTTCAACAATGCTCTGAATAGAAAAAAAATTTACCACTAAGTAAGCAAGATGTTAATACCCTATAACGCCTGCTCACCCTAAAGATGGAAAAACTCTGGGCCATATCCTGATAATATGCCAAAATTCTAGATGAATATCCCCACTTTAATGAGCAAATCTTTATTAGGAAAAGTCTCTTACTTTCCTGGGCACCTCTAAATCTGAGTAGATCTATACTTATTTCCCCTTTTAAGTGCATAAACCACAGCACACTTGGAAGTTCACTTTACACAAATCTGTACCAGCATCTATGATGTTTAAAAAATACTGTAAAGAAATAAATGTTGATTTTAAACTTTTATAATTACTGACACATGTATTTTAATTATATTTAACCATACACATTCAAATACACTAGCTCTATTTTAAAAGACCGCAAATTAGCCAGGCGTGGTGGCACACACCTATAGTGCTTGGAAGGCTGCGTTTGGAGGATGGCTTGAGCCTGGGAAGTCAAGGCTGCAGTGAGCCATGATCTCCCCACTGCATTCTAGCCTGGGTGATCATGTACTGGGCCATGAAGAAATAACAATGCAAGGTGCTGACACTGACCCTGGGTTATCATGGATTCTCACCATAAAGACCCAGAAGACCAAAGAAAAGTAGGATTGCTTCAAAACCAAGGTGTAGAGCAGGAGCTCTGAGAATTGAGAATTAGACCGGATACATTTGGGTCATGTTATTTAGTCTCTCCTAGCCCCAGTTTCTTCACCTGTCATATGAAGGTAATATAATATCTAATGCTCAAGGTTGTTGCAGCTAACCCTTGCAATAACCTAGAGCAGATTTTTCAATAAACAGTAGCTATTATTTTTATGTGATAGCTATTAGTAACTGAGTGTCAATACGTTAATATGGCACCTCATCAGAACATGACCTGTTTAACACAATTGAGAACAGATTAAGATACACTGCACCAAAAAGTAGGATCATAAAATTCTGGTAAAGAAGACGGAGCTTGTTTTTAAAACTGATATTTTATTTGACTTGATTTTATCTGGTTCAATTATTTATATTTGCCAAGTGAGTTACAACTATGCTTTGTTATAAATGATAAACTTTGATGTGTCTTAAGAGGAATCCTGGATTTCTGGGCCTGAAGTTCATACCTATATGGTTATAGAAATGATAGATAAATAAATAAATAGGCAGAGATAAACATAAATAAAAATATATGTATGAGGAAACATAAAAACACCTAACAATCACCACTTTGTGGGTGTGCCTAGAGATAACACCAGAGTCCAAAGACCACTTTTCTCATGTTTCATTAAAATAATGACAAGCAAATTATAAAATGAATGAACTACATTTCTTTAAAAAAAAAAAAAGACAATATCATCACCACACACGTACTATTTACAAGACTTCAAAACAGAATCCCTGATTTCTATCAGATTATACTATAGAAATAAATTATATATATTCAGTGATATTATATATATTCAGTGATATTTCTCATGCAGAAATAAGCTTTCAGAATTAATTTGGGGAGCTAGAAACATGAATCTGGATCACCTGATTTTGAGTGAGAATTATAGGCAAAACAGGTAGGTGTGTGTAACACACCCACCTCATCACAAAGATGTATATCCTAAACAGTACAGTAACTGGGAAAACAACCTTAAACTTCAGTAAGTTAGTATACCAGGTTCTTTCAATATCAAATTACCTAGCAAAATTAATCTTTTTCAGAGCAGCAATAGATTGTTGTATCCTAAAACTGACAGTCAAATAACCATATTTGTCAGAGAAACTTCATAAAGGCCTAAAGACACCAAATCAGAAGCACATACTTGTAAACATTAGTCTTATTCCAAGTTGAATGTAATATTCCTAAGAAAACCACAAAATTCCATCACTTGATAATTCTGATCATTTCAAAAGTGAGAGAACACACAAACGTTGATTCCCAGGAACAGAGTAACTAGAAATATTATCAAAATGTACACAGATAGTTCAAAGAGCAAAGTTCATACTTGGAATTCTCAAACAAATCAGAAAAACAAGCAGTATTATAGTCATTAACTTAAAAAATATCTGAGTGGCTAATATTTGGACAATAAACTCTTACCAGCATAGGCTAGTCTAACGATAGTAGCATCATCTTGGGCTAAGTGGGCTATGCCTGGCAGAATGTATTCCGGATAAATATTGATATCATTACGAGGAACCTCTTTGACGAGAGCAAGAACTTTGGTCAACGTCCTCAAGGCTTCGGCCCTCACCCTAGGAACAGAGTCATTGCTGAAATGCAAAAGATATGGAGTAATACGATCCAAAAGGATTTCAACACTTAATCTTGGAGCCAAATGAAGAATAAGTTCCAAAGCAGCTAGTTTGGAATCACAGTATTTAAGGGTCTGTAGGCAGGATGTTATAACAGATACCAAGATAACCAGCCCATTTTCCTTAGGCTCTCCTTCGGCTTTTTCTGGCAGATCATGTCCACAGAGATTATGAATAATGTTGCCCAAATCCTTCCGTATAACCAGAATACGCTCATCTGCAGAAAGGAACGTTTCCTTGGCAAACTGGGCCATGTAGGGCTGAAGAAAAGTGTAAAATATTTCAGGAAAGGCGTTGCCACGCTGCTGTTTTAAGTAATCTTCTGCCTCTAAACGTTTATCTGGCTCACGGTGAATCATCTGAGTTACCTATACCAAGGGAAGAAAAGGAATTAAAATAGATTTGACAATAGAAAAGTAAACCAGATGAAAGCTACAAAGACAATTTATATACAATTTAAAGGATCTTTCAGAACCTGACTGCTAAGTGATTTGTGACTCCATCATCCTAGAAAGCAGTAAAAAATTATATACAAATACATTACAGATGGCCCTGACACATAAAGAGGAGGTTATACCATGGCTGAGTATTCCCCACTGATTAAAATAGGGACTAATATATTGCTGTCTACAACTCAAAGATTCTTATAAACTTTTCTGAGTAGGAGATACCACTAAGAATCTGAGGAAAGCAATGGATCTCTTCCAGAGAAAAATGTATACACACAATTTTTGCATTAAAAAACCCATACAATTCTGGAAGGAATCACAGAACCCCTAAAATCCATTTACATATCCCGGCTTGAGTTATGGTTCAGAACCTTATTGCCACAAGTGCAAAGGAATCTGTGGTTTAAGTATAGCTCTAGGATCTAATCAGTAGGGGAATCAGTGGCTTAAAGTTTTCAAACAGTGCCAAAGAGATGTTAAATTCTGCAAACACTAGAAATAATATACCTAATTTGAATTTATCCTGTGTTTTCTAGTATCATAGGGAAATAAATATTTTTCAATGCACAGAACATAGTTTAATCTTTCCTGGACACTCATAGGGTATCAGCCATTATTTAAATACAGTATCACAAAATGTATTGAGTTATCTGAACTTTCTGTTTATATTTGAAATAAGAGCCTAGTAGTGAATGTGGGGGACTCAAATGTACTAAAAGAAAATGTTTACTAGTTAGAACTGCTTTTAGTTTGGACTAGGCCCTAAAAATTAAACAAATTCACTTCTTTCACAGTTAAGAAAATGTATGCCCAAAGACATGAAGTTATATAACCAAAGCAACGTACCAAGTATGCGCCATACTCAAAGACAGAACACTACACCAACTCCTCATCCAGTGCACTGTTCAATAAATATGGCCTCAACTGGCTTCCTCTGAAGCATCTTATTTTTTAATATTTGACATACTTAAGAGAAATTAAATACATTACGTATCTCCCTACGTAATTAAAGAATATTCTAAACACACCACAATCTTTTCCATGACTCAGAGTCATCACCACAATATCAGTTACCCTATAACTGACTTAGAAAAGATGCCCTCAAACAGTAATGTAGCTATGTGGCTTAGGTGATCCCCCATACAACTCCCTCATGCCCATTCTGCTATACTAAGTTGTGCTTCTGTAGCTGCCTTTCCAGAACTGCCCTCAGCTTCATATATTAATACAAAGCTATTTGCTTCTATATGCAATGGCCCTGTATTGCTGTATTATATTCAAGTTGACATTTCCTGTCCCCTTCATTTCAAATGTCTGTCTTCTTCATTTCTTACTAGCAAGCTCTAGCCAGGACAACCTCTCCAACCCCTAGAAACCACCTTACCTCCTTCCAAATCTGTAAAAAGCACACTGAAGATTATAGTGGGAAAATAGATAACAGGTAGATTTTTTTTTTTTAAGTCAAATGAGCTCTGTGCCTGAAGGGGAAAAAAACAGTACATTCTTCCCTAACAAAGTAATAACAAAAGGCTGTTTATATTAGTCTACGGTGTTTTACTGCTTGATTCCAAATTTACAACATTCCAGAAATCTGATTAAAGCAAAAGTGGGAACAAGATCCTATTAAAAACTTTATGGCGAATATTTGTAGCATAGTTACCAATTCTCTGATACTGCGATCTTCAATTTTATTTAGCACTTGTTCAGGGAAAAAATGTCCATTTCTATAAGCCAAAAGTTGAGAGAGATCAAATAATGGTACACCTTCTGTAAAAAGCTCAGCTATCACACAACCTGAAAAATAGCAGGTATAATTCTGTTAGAAAAGAGATGAAAAATATCATGCAATATAGATTGAGAACTCAGACAGCTCATAAAACCCAAAATGCAAAACCCCAAAGTAAATGAAATTAAAAATTTTAATGCAACATACAACCTCAATCAAGCTGACAGGGAAAATGTCTATTACCCAAACACTGGTTTCTAAAGTATAAAGTCAAAGAAGAGCCATACAATTTTTCTCCCTCTTAAAAAAACTTAAATAATTCCCCCGTTCTGTAATTTAAAATGAATGTATAGGCCAGATGTGGTGGCTCACACCTGTAAACCCAGCACTTTGGGAGGCCAAGGCCAGCAGATCATCTGATGTGAGGAGTTCGAGACCAGCCTGGTCAACATGATGAAACCCTATCTCTACCAAAGATACAAAAATTAGCTGGGCGTGGTGGCACACACCTGTGGTCCCAGCTACTTGGGAGGCTGAGGCACAAGAATCACTTAAACCCAGGAGATGAGGTAGAGAGAGGTAGAGGCTGCAATGAGCCAAGATCGTGCCATTGCACTCCAGCCTGGATGACAGAGTGAGACTCCATCTCAAAAAAATAAAATAAAATAAAATAAAATGAATGTATATATGTAACATATGCAATTTACATACAGAGTGATAAAACAAGAAACTTTTTTTTTAAGTATGGACTTACAGACATTAAATTCATAAGGAACTACTACTACTACAAAGTCATATCTGACAAATCATTTATTCATAATTAAACAAAAAGTTATTAGGTGACTACTATGCCCTAGGCACAAGCAGTACATAAAGCAGATAAAATCCTTGCCCTCATGAAGCTTTCATTCTAGGAAGGAAGACAGAAAATAAAGCAGTGAACAAACATAATATGTGAAATGCTAAAAAGTGTAGCTGTAAGATTAGGGAGAGGAAAAGAGAGACAACTCTCGTTTTGCACTTATATAATCTTCAAACCAGAAATTTTTAAAGTATCCACATTTCCAAAAGGACAACACAGTTTAACTGAATCATTACATGACAGGCATTTAACAAGTCTAAAGAGATCCTTAAATAACCTCACCTCACAGCCTGTGCATTTGCTAGTCCCTCTACCTAGAATGCTATTCCTCCAAGTATCCATGTGGCTTATACCTCCACCTCCTTCAGATCTTCAGGTGCTCAAATGTCACTCAGCAGTAAAGCCTTTCTTGACTGCCTGTTTAAAACTGCAGGCCCCACTACCACAACTACCCCCAAACCCCTCACCGGACACATTCCCTTTTCCCTTTCCTTACTGTTTTTCCCCCATAGCACCAACTTCCAGGTTATATTTTATGTACAGATGCTGCTCTATTTACAATGGGGTTAGATCCCAATAAATCAACGAAAAGTTAAAAATATTGAACGGTGGCTCATGCCTGTAATCCCACCACTTTGGGAGGCCAAGGCAGGTAGATCACTTGAGGTCAGGAGTTCGAGACCAGCCTGGCCAACACAGTGAAACCCTATCTCCACTGAAAATACAAAAAATAGCCGGATGTGATGGTGCACGTTTGTAATTCCAGCTACTTGGGAGACTGAGACAGGAAAATCACTTGAACCTGGGAGGCAGAGTTTGCAGTAAGCAGAGATTGGGCCACTGCACTCCAGCCTGGGGAACAGAGCCAGACTCTGTCTCAAAAAAAGAAAAGAAAAAGAAAAAGAAATGGATTTAATACATCTAACCTGCTGAATTTTCCAGCTTAGCTTACCTTAAACATGATCAGAACACTTACATTAGCCTACATTTGGGCAAATACATCTAACCCAAAGTCTATTTCACAATAAAGTGATTCATCTCACGTAATTTATTGAATACTGAACTGAAAGTGAAAAACAGAATGATTGTATGGGTGCTCCAAATACATTTCAACTGAATATGTACCACTTTTGCACTATGGTAAAATCAAAAAATCATAAGCTGAACCATTGCAAAGTGGGGACAGTCTGTATGTTTCTTTTTGTCTATATGCCCACTAGAATGCAATTTACATGAGGAAGGGATTTTTCTATTTTCCTCTATTCATTGAAAAATCTCCAGCAACTAAGTTCCTAACACGTAATAAACACTCAATAAATTTGTTAATTTCTCTCTGTATAGTGTCACATTTTAGAATAAAGGACTTCGAAAAACAGCTATTAAAAACACCATAAGCAACAAGGAAACAGAGGACCCGAAAAATACAATTAAAATTAATCAGCTAATGTAAGTAAGTTTCTGAGCACGTTTAAGGTAGGGTAAGCTATGAAGTTCAACAGGTTAGGTGTATTAAATGCATTTTCTACTTAGGATATTTTCAACTTCTAATCGGTTTATTGGGATGTAACTCCATTGTAAGTTGAGGAACATATGCACATAAAATATAATCTAAAAGTTGGTGCTGAGGGGAAAAAACAGTAGGGAAAAACACCAACTGGATCTAACAGATATCAACAGAACACTCCACCCAACAGAAGCAGAGTACAACACACACACACACTACATATATTGCCTGGCTTTGTCAGCTGTAAGAGCAAAGTGTCAAAGACAATCTAATGGCAATGAGCACTAGATAGAGGCTTCTAATATCATTCACTACACACTAAAAGAATTAGGATTCCTTAATGGCTGGTTTGAGCACTAAGGCAGGGTAGGTACGATATCTTATATCAAAAAGTAAAGAAATGCTTAAAAAAAAATAAAAAAGATGAGGACTGTCACAAGGACACAGGAATCAGCCTGAGAAGGCTCCTACTCCCACTGGCCAAATCTGAGACAACTGGTGCACCATATAATTAAGAAGGTAATAAATATATATGACTGAAAAAAATGAAGAATTAGTCTATACCAATAATAAATAAATAAATAAATGGGGCAAAAGAGAGGATCCTTGACTACAGCAGAATGTTGAGGTCCTACTGTTGAATGTGGAGGAAGTATTTGAGTGGAAAAATCATTTTTGCAACCATCATAGCAAAAATTCAATCAGGCAAGAATCATCAATGGATGCCAAATGTCAGGGGATCAACTGTGGTGATGGGCAGGATATTAGCATACCTTTTTTTGTTTGTTTTGTTTTGTTTTGTTTTGAGACAGAGTCTCGCTCTTTCTCCCAGGCCAGACTGCAGTGGCGCTATCTGGGCTCACTGCAAGTTCCGCCTCCCTGGTTCATGCCATTCTCCTGCCTCAGCCTCCCAAGTAGCTGGGACTACAGGCGCCCGCCACCGCGCCCGACTAATTTTTTGTATTTTTAGTACAGACGGGGTTTCACCACATTAGCCAAGATGGTCTTGATCTCCTGACCTCGTGATCCGCCCACCTCGGCCTCCCAAAGTGCTGGGATTACAGGCATAAGCCACTGCGCCTGGCCTTTTGTTAGTTTTTTGATACAAGGTCTCACTCTGTCACCCAGCCTGGAGTGCAATGGTGTGATCACAGTTCACTGTAGCCTGGACCTCCTGAGCTCAGGTGATCCTCCCATCTCAGCTTCCTGGGTAGCTGGGACTACAGGTATGCACCACCACGCCCAATTAATTTTTTACATTTTTTGTAGAGACAGGGTTTCACCATATTGTCCAGGCTGGTCTTGAACTTCCAGGCTCAAGAATCTGCCCATCTCAGCCTCCCAAAGTGCTGGGATTACAAGTGTGAGCCACCACACCAGGCATATTTGCACATCTTAAAACTTCTTCCCACACAGGTTGCTTATTAGTTGCAAGGGATTGAAAAAAAAAAAACTATAGAGGGGAGAAATTTGGGAAGACTTTGACCAGATGATTAAAATTAACATCATAAACAACCATTATTTCTTTAAAGATGTGACCCTGTGAAAATCCATCACCATCTATGCAGTATTCCTACTAAGTTATAACATAAATCTAATCATGAGGAAACATTAGACAAACTCAAAATGAGAAACATCCTATCAAAAAACAAAGGAGTGGGTGACACAGAGAATGCATGTAAAAGCTGGTGAAAACTGAATAAGGTCTATACTCTAGTTAACAGTAATGCACCTATGGCAACTCCTGATTCTGATATGGTACAACAGTCATAAAATGTCATCATTGAGGGAAGCTGGGTGAAGGATACATCACTATTCTTGCAACTTCCTTTGATTCTACAGTAATTTCAAACTAAAAAGTATAAAAATGATTTTGAAAAATTAAGTAGGGGGAGGCATTCTTCAAAAAATGGCAATGTGATAATAACAAAAAGAAAAAAAGGCTGTAGAAATATTAAAGGAGGCTAAAGAGATATGACAACTAAATGTAATACCTGAACCCTAAACAAGGTCCTGTCCTGAAGCAGGAAAAATGCTGTAAGAGACATTATTGGGTCAAATAGAAAATTAGAATAAAAAGTGTAATTACTGTATCAATGTTAAAATTACTGCAGCCATTAACTATATTGTGTTTTGTAACAGACTATACCTCATCTTAGAAAACACTGAAGGCCGGGCACAGTGGCTCACACCTGTAATTCCAGCACTCAGGGAGGCCAACGGGGTGCAGATCACTTGAGACCAGAAGTTTAAGACCAGCCTGGCCAACATGGAGAAACCCTGTCTCTACTAAAAATACAAAAAAATTAGCCAGGCATGGTGGCACATGCCTGCAATCTCAGCTACTCAGGAGGCAGCAGCATGATACCCAGGAGGTGGAGGTTGCAATGAGCCAAGATCGCGCCACTGCACTCCAGCCTGGATGACAGAGCAAGACTCTGTCTCAAAAAATAAAAATAAGTAAAAATTTAAAAATACAAACTGAAATGTTTCAGGGTAAAGGGCCATAATATATGTAACTTATTTCATAAGGTTAGGGAAAAAATGGGGCGTGAGGAAGAAGAAACGATACCAATGATACAGCAACCAGGGCAAAATGTTAACAATAGGTGAATCTGGGTAAAGTGTATATGGGTGTTCCTTTGTTCTATTTTTATTTTTGCAAGTTTAAAAGTCTGTAAGTTTTTAAGGCTTTCAAGTTTGAAATTACAGTATTTTCAAATAAAGTCAGAAAAAACCACAGTGACATATGACTATTTATAACTAAATGAAGGTTTTATGGACTGAATTGTGTGTCAAGTACCCCCTGCCTCTCCTCCTGCAAGTTCATATGTTTAATCTCCATACCTTAGAATCTAAGTGTATTTGTAGGCAGAGCCTTTAAGGAGTTAATTAGGGTTAAAGAGGTAATAAGGGTGTGCCCTTAATCCAATATGACTGGTGTGCTTATAAGAAAGGACACCATGTATGTTCATTCACAGAGAAAAACCCATGAGGACACAGCCGGAAGATGGCTATCTGCAAGCCAAGGAAAGCGGTCTCAGAAGAAACCAACCCTGTTAGCTTGATCTTAGACTTCCAGCCCCTAGAACTGTGAGAAAATAAATCTTGTTTCAGCCACCATCGCTGTGGTATTTTGTTACGGCATCCCTAACAAACTAATGCAGAAGTGAATTCATATTTATTTTCTCAAAACTTTTACAATTTTATTCTGAAAGATGTTATTGGGTGGTATTTCCCTGTGGAACAACTTGTTTAAATCGTCACTATCTTCACTGAGTCTGTATCATTCAAATCTCAGCTCAAATGTTACCTTCATTAGAGAGGCCTTCCGTGACCATTTTATCTTAAAGTAGTGCCCTACCAGCCTTTTCAATATCATTCTGCTTGGCTGTAACACATCACTAACCAAAATTAACTTTCTTATTTACTTGTTTATTCTCTCTCCCCACTAGAATGAAAGCTCCATAATGGCAAAAGCTTAAAGTCAACTGTATTCCTGGCACCTACATAACAATGGCTTGCACATAATACACTCAAATGTATGTCAAAATGAATGAAAGATCTTCAGCACACAAGGCTATGCCTATGTATTGGACCAGAGGCAGAATATATATGGTAAGTCCTCAATGTTATCAGTGGGTTCTTGGAAACTGCAACTTTAAGTACAACAACGTATAACAAAACCATTTATTTTCTCACCATTTCATTATAATGAAAACAACGACATTGTTTGATGGACCTGCTTTACGGTGTTTCGCTTAAAGTAGCAGTTTCCAAGAGCCTATCAAGGACGTCAGGACTTGCTGTACACTTCTCCCAAACCAGCAGCCTGGAACCATGGAAATCCATCAAGAGGGGAAAGTAGCACTCAAAACCCAAACATTCAAATCTTAAGAGCACTGGGAAGTGGACAGATGCCACCCACCTCTTTTTCAAAGGAACGGAAGGGCCTACCTTCAGCCAAAACCATGTAAGGCTCTTTGGTTTGGAAAAATAAATGCTGAGTGAGAATTTTGTTGACGTTTACAAAACTACAATGCACAAAAAAAGGATAAATATAAGCATATTGACCACTGAAATTTTAAACCTATGAATGATCCCCTGAAGCTTGAAAGTGATGCGATTCCTAAGCTAAAGGATTACACAACAATTAGTGAGTTTAAAATGTAAAAATGGTTCAAGAACATTGTAATACACTGATCAACAAAACTGGAACTTTGATGGATTACATTTCTAACCTTGTTATACTGTATTTACAGCCCTGAGGCTAACCCTATCTTATCAAAACATCTCTCAGTATTATCTTGGGACACAAATTAGTCAGCTGAATAGACCAACATAGGTGCAATCCTGAATAACATTATTCATTCCGGTAGATGAAATACATTTATTCATCAATTAATTTTCCTAAATAATCTAAAATTTGGCTCAATTTATGGTTTTTTTTTGTAATAAACTTACAAACAAGAAAAAAATTAAGCCAAACCATCACAAAATTTACCAAAAATGGCACTGATGCCAGATTTCTTTTGAAGTTCATCAGGGTACCACCCTCAACACACTTCTCCTTCCTCTCTATCCCACAAATTCTTAAATAATCTGGAATCCACAGCTCAGCTTCATGTGGTCTATGTATGTGAAATAATACATAGGAATGAATGCATGGTACATTTTTCTGGGGAAGGAGTCCAGTGAAACAAACTACGAAAGTTAACTCCCAATCAACTTCAGGTTTCAATGTAAATATCACCTTTCTATTAAAGAGGCCTTTCTTGATCCCACCTCTTGACTCATCACCACCATGAGGACTAATTTAAGTATCTATGTGCTCCTATAGCAGCACCCTATGCTTATCACCACCACAGCAAACAACACCGCATTGAAATGTCCTTTTGCAATATCCACGGTCACTTTAAAATGGAAGCATTATGAAAATATATTATCCATCAATATCCCTAACACTTAGGACAGTGCCTGACACATACAATAAAAGTAGGCAAGCAAATATGTTTATATGTTTGTGTAAATAAACTGCTGTTTGCATTTCCTAGGCACTTAAACATACCCAATGTACGAGTGCTGCTTCTAACTGAAATAGTGTCTGAGGACAAACCAAGACATTAACTTTTCAATATCTGGTGACTAAAAAAAGCTACATTTCTGTTTAACAGTTAAAAGATAAACACATGCTCCCTTAGCAAATATGACCCACTCAAATACCTGCTGAAAAGATATCCATTGCTCTCTTCAACTCTCCTCTTGTTCTCTGATTGCTATTTAAGTCTACAAGTGGAGTTGAGGGATCTCTCATATATTCTAACTCAGTGGCAAACATCCCACCGTCAACAAAACGTTCGGGAGCAATATAGCAAGTTCTCCTCCGTGATGTGTCAAAGAAATAATTGAAATCTGCCGGGTTGTCTTCTGGAAGATAAGTGGGCTTAAAACTGGCAAAGTCAGTTAGAAGAACCCAATTCCAACTGGTGACCATCACATTCTCAGTCTTGATGTCCCCATGACGAACTCCAGATTTGTGTGCTTGGTCCACAGCTGTCAGGATCTGGAAAGCAATCCAGCGCTTCTCAATGTTATTCAAGAATGGACGGGTACTGATACGATCATAGAGATTGTCTCGCACATACTGCCTAAAGAGCATAGCTGCTTTCTCAGATGCTTTTTCTGATGCTTTCTGGAAAGGTAGACAATTCTGTGCAGAATTAAGCCTGATTTTCAGTTCCTCCAGCTCTTGTTTATAGCTGGTTAAAGGCAATGTGGGATCCTGAATTGCAAAAACCTTCACAACAACCAGGCCTTCTCGGTGCTTGGCTCGAGCAACTTTAAAAAACCGAGTACTCCCCAGGCTTTTATCATATTCAAAGTCATGAATATCTGAAAAATAACTCTCTACAGAAAGGATCTGGGACGGAGCAATGCCAGCAAGCTGATTTCCCATAATGGCAAGCACCTCTGGGGTCAGTACGGTTAGGATACAATACCTATTTAAAAGAAAAAACAAATGAAGAAAAGACAAGAAACAAAGAAGTAGTGAAACACCATTATTCTATTATTTGGTCTCTTCCGAAAAGACAGATGCAGCGTATTTCTTTTCCACTAAGAGCATTGTACCTAGCCTTCTGGGCAGTCTCTAAATTTCATACACATTTACCTAAAAAGACCATGTTATTTTCTCTAAGAAGACCTTGTTATTTTACCTAAAAAGATCCTGCTATTGTGCATCGCCAGTTCCAGGAGCTGAACTATATTGAGACAGGCCTCTTCAACTTTAAGCCAAAAATGTTAGTATGTGTTATTTTCTGATATTTAAATTTAAAATATTAATGAGCCTTTACTATGTGTTCTGTGCTGTGCTAGGGGCTATGGGAATCACAAAATTACTATATGACATAGTTCTTGTCCAAGAATCTGTTTCTTGGAAGTAAGCTTCTTGGAAATAAGAAACAGACACATTAAAAGCTTAAAACTGGCCGGGAGCGGTGGCTCACGCCTATAATCCCAGCACTTAGGGAGGCCAAGGCGGGCGATCACGAGGTCAAGGGCGATCACGAGGTCAGGAGTTCAAGAAGAGCCTGGCCAACATGGTTAAACCCCGTCTCTACTAAAAATACAAAAATTAGCCGGGCGTGGTAGTGGGCGCCTGTAATCCCAGCTACTCGTGAGGCTGAGGCAGGAGAATTGCTTGAATCCAGGACGCCGAGGTTGCAGTAAGTGGAGATCCCGACACTGCACTCCAGCCTGGGTGACAGAGCGAGACTCCGTCCGTCTCAAAAAGAAAAAGAAAAAAGAAGAAAAGAAAAACTTAAAACTGAAAAGGTCAAACTAAGATATAAAAATTCGGTTAACTCCTGGGCACTTCCTGCCTAATTCCAGCGTGCCCTCTCACCCAGCTAAAAGAAGGTGCAAACTTCGCTGGTCTGCAACAAGAAACCTTGCCACAGATGTTAAAGGAAAGTAGACCAAAGTATGCACTTGCTAAACGTAGCCCAGGGTTCTGCTAACTCAGGTTTTGCAGGAAATAAATGCCACACAAATACACACACGACCTTGAGCACACATAAACATTTACCCTAGGCCTCGGGAAAGTGTCAAAAATCGTTCAGAGGCTCACAACGAGGTCATAGTAGACTACTTCGGGGACGGGACGGGAAAACGCGTCAGCAGCGGGGAAGTTGTTTCTACGAAGGGTCTTTCTTCATAGGCAGGAGATGGGCTGTTGGGGGAGGGGCGCAGAAAAGTCCCGATCTTCAGGAACCCCGGTGGTCCTGCGAGGAGAACTGGGAAAGCCCTCGGGGTCTCAGAAGACAGAAGAAGCCACGCTAAAGAGTCTCCACAGGTACCCTGGGATTTGCCCCCTCCAGCCCCCTAACCTGCCCTGGGGGCCATGCGTTCCCGGGCCTCGTCTTCGTCTAGCGCGGATCGCTACTCCCTTCCAAGCCCTCCTCGAGGGCCTCACCACCGGGCGGGGGAAAGATGGAACCCGGGAGAGAAGTGGAGACCGCCAGTCCCAGGAAAACACTATACTTCAACTGCTACAGCCGCAGCAAACGCCGAACTCCCGGGAAAGCAACCGGTCTGACCTCACTTCCTGTCGCCGAGCGGAAGTGACGAAAGAGTGAGCCTTGAGGAATTGCCCGGGTAGGAAACTGGTTGCTAGGAAATTAGGGAAGGCGTGGTCTTTCTCCGGGCGAGACTACAGGGAGAGAATGATGCTCCGACAACGATCTATTCCCCGTCCTGTTCTTCTACCTTTCATTCTCGAACGCTGAGGTTTCTGACACCCTCTAGAATCTGCTCAGACACCCCTTCACTCCCAGGACAGCAGAATAGAGTTAAGAGAACTCAAGAATATTTAGGAAAACTAATATATCCCAAGCTGGATTTTTAGAGTTCTAGTGAGATATAACTTAAATACCATAAAGTTCACCTGCTTAAAATGTACAAAGCAGTAGTTTTTAATACATCTATCGAGTTGTGCAATCATCCTTATAATCTGATTTTAATTTTTTTTTTTTTTTTTTTTTGAGACTGAGTCTCGTTCTGTCGCCCAGGCTGGAGTGCACTAGCGCGATCTCGGCTACTGCAACCTCCACCTCCCAGGTTCAAGCGATTCTCCTGCCTCAGCCTCCCTAGTAGCTGGGACTACAGGCGCCCGCCACCACGCCC
Source organism: Nomascus leucogenys (assembly GCF_006542625.1). Taxonomy (NCBI): domain Eukaryota; kingdom Metazoa; phylum Chordata; class Mammalia; order Primates; family Hylobatidae; genus Nomascus; species Nomascus leucogenys. Next base: position 19,928,291 of record NC_044388.1, on the reverse strand, counting down.
GGCTAATTTTTTTGTATTTTTAGTAGAGACGGGGTTTCACCGTGTTAGCCAGGTTGGTCTCTATCTCCTGACCTCGTGATCCGCCTGCCTCAGCCTCCCAAAGTGTTGGGATTACAGGCGTGAGCCGCAGCGCCCGGCCTTTTTTTTTTTGGAGACAGAGTCTGGCTCTGTCACCCAGGCTGGAATGCAGTGGCGCCATCTCGGCTTACAGCAAACTCCACCTCCCGGGTTCAAGCAATTCTCATGCCTCTGCCTTCAGAGTAGCTGGGACCACAGGCACCTGCCACCCCCAGTTTTTTTTTTTTTTTTTGAGACGGAGTCTCGCTCTGTCGCCAGCTGAGTGCAGTGGCGCATCTGGCTCACTGCAGCTCGCTGGTTCATGCCTCAGTCCGGGCTCACGCGCCCAGGCTATTTTTTTTTTTTGTAGACGGTTCACTGTTAGCCAGGTTGGTCTCTATCTCTGACCTCGTGTCGCCTCCAGTGGGAACAGGCGGGCCGCGGGGGGGAGGGGCTGCAGGTGGGCGGCCATCTCGGCTTACTGCAAACTCCACCTCCCAGGTTCAAGCAATTCTCTGCCTCCAGAGTAGCTGGGACCACAGGCACCTGCCACCACGCCCAGCAGTTTTTTTTTTTTTTTTTTGAGACGGAGTCTCGCTCTGTCGCCCAGGCTGGAGTGCAGTGGCGCAATCTCGGCTCACTGCAAGCTCCGCCTCCCGGGTTCATGCCATTCTCCTGCCTCAGCCTCCCGAGTAGCTGGGACTACAGGCGCCCGCCACCGCGCCGGGCTAATTTTTTGTATTTTTTTTTAGTAGATACGGGGTTTCACTGTGGTCTCGATCTCCTGACCTCGTGATCCACCCGCCTCGGCCTCCCAAAGTGCTGGGATTACAAGCGTGAGCCACCGCGCCCGGCCGCTAGTTTTTGTATTGTTAGTAGAGATGGGGTTTCAACATGTTGGCCAGGATGGTCTGGATCTCCTGACCTCAAGTGATCCGCCCGTCTCGACCTCCCAAAGTGCTGGGATTACAGGTATGAGCCACCGCGCCCAGCCTGCCTGATTTTAAACATTTTCATTACCCCAAAAGGAAACCCTGAAACCATTCGGAGTCACTCCCTGTTCTCCCCCATTTCTCCTCCCCCTTCCAGCCCTAGGCAATCACTAATCTACCTTCTGTTTCTATACACTTGCCTCTTCTGGACATTTTATATATAATATGTGGTCTTTGTGACTGACTTCTTTCACTTTGGGTAATGTTTTTGAGGATTATCCCTGTTGTAGCTTGTATTAGTACTTCATTTCTTTGTTGTTGCAAATAATTTTTTGTATGGATATATCACATTTTGTTTATCCTTTTGTCAGTTGATAGACATTTGAGTTGTTTTACTTTTAGGTTATTATGAATAATGCTCCTATGTTCATAGCATTAGTGTATAAGTCTTTGTGTTGCCATATGTTTTCATTTCTGTTGGATAGATACTGAGGAATGAAATTGTGGGCTCATATGGTAGCTCTATGTTTAACATTTGAGAAACTGCCAAACTGTTTTCCAAAGTGCAGGCACCATTTTACATTCCCATTAGCAATGTATGAGGGCTCTAATTTCTCCACATTCTTGCTGATACTGTTATTATCTCCTTTTTTTATTATTCTGGTGGCTGTTAAGTGGTATCTCATTGTTGTTTTGATTTGTATTTCCCTAATAACCAATTCTGTTAAGCATCTTTCTTATTGTGCTTGTTTTCTATTCATAGATCTTCTTTGAAGAAATGTTTATTTAAATGATTTGACTATTTTTTAATTGGTTTGTCTTTTTATTATTGAGTTGTAAGCATTCTTAATATATTCTAGATACAAATCCCTTATCGGAGATATTGTTTGCAAATATTTTCTCTCTTTGTTGTCTTTTCACTTTTTTGATAGTATTCTTTGAAACACAAAATGTTTTAATCCAAAGCTGAAATCGTTGTTATCCCTTCAACATTCCCTCCTCCCTTCTTCTCCATCTCAATATGCAGCACTACTACCCACTGAATTCCTCAAGACTATAAATTTGGAACTCATTAAGTCATCCTTAACGTATTCCTACACTCCCCCTCCTTCCTCACCACACTCATTCCTTCCATTCAGTGATCACCTGCTCTTGCTGATTCTATCCCCAAAATATGCCTTGAACCCATTCACTGCCATCTCCTCAGGGCCTAGGCCAAGCAACCATCATTGTCACGATGTCTGCATTTTGAAACCCACACAGAAAAGGCACTCCTCACTCCTGATATTATTTTGTATACTTCTCCCAAAATTTTTTCTGGGTCTTTTATGGTTTCATTTTGTGCTCTTAAATTTCTGAAGTATAGCTACAACTTTATTTTTTTCTAGAGAGTTACTCAGTTATCTAAAAATGTTGAGTAATACCTTTCCTCCCACTTAGTTGAAATGTCAAATTTACCATATAACAGATTTCCTATATATATCTGGGTCTTCTGCTGGACTTTCTTTTCTGTCCTTTGAGGTACTATTTAATTCACCTACCAGTACTTTTTAAATAATTGTATAATGTTTTAATGTCTGACATGGCTAGTCTTAGAGTAGTCTTTTTTAAATGAAATTATAATCATAAGACATCTATGCTTACATTCTTCTAGAAGCTCCTCCTCATTTTTAGGCTAACATTAAAAATCCATAGATTGGCCTACAAAACCTTGCATGATCTGACCCCTGCCCACCTGCTGCACTGCAATTGACATCACTCACTGTCCCTCTCAGTTTCCCACACTGGCTTTCTCTTTGTTCCTATCCTGTTCTAATTTGTCAAACCTTTTCCTACTGCTAGTCCTTCACATTTACTCTTTCCTCTGCTCAGAACACTCTTTCACCTATTCTTTAGCCAAAATCTTCTTATCCTTCGAGTCCCAGATTAGGTGCCATCACCTCATGCAATTCTTCGCTGACTGCCCCCCATTATATACTTTCATGGACCTTCTACTTTTCCTTCACAGTGCTTATTATTATTGAAATCTTTTGAGTTTGAGGTATAACTATTTGCTTATTGTCTGTTTTACCACTAGACTGTAAACTCCATGACAACAGTGACTGTGTGATTCTTACTCACCAGGGTATCTTCAACACCTAGAACCATACCTAACAGATGATAGGCATTCAATTGGTATTTTTTGAATCAATAAATGTGGACTTTGTGAGGTTTGTGATCATTAGGGCCAAGGTCAGGAGTCCCAGGACTGGGAACATTAAACTATATACATAAAATCAGTGGAAGCACTTAGTTAATTACCAGATAATATTTTTTTAAAGAGTAAGCTTATATTTCAGACTCTGAATACCACATATGTAAGTGCTTTAGATATCTCTCCAATAGAGAAATAATGGCATGAAAATATGGTAAATATCTCAATTTAGATTATTTCTGCTTTTCCCCACCTGTATTTTTCCCCAACATTACATTTTGTGAAATAACTTGTGGATTTTTTCAATGCCTTCTATACTCACTGCTATGGTTTTCTTTTCTTTTTCTTTCCAATTCTTCCTTTTCTTTTTTCTCCCTTTCCTTCTTGTTCTTTCTTCCTTCTTTCCTTTCTTCTATTGTTAAACAGCAATCCTGACTGTCCATGGAGATTTAAAGAAATCTCACCTAGCTCTTTTCAAAGCAAATAAAAGATAAAATTTACTTGCTACTGTTGAAGTCAAACTAAGAAAGAGCCAACAAACACTGGACCATCCTCTAGCCAGTGTCCTTGCAGCTGCATTTTGGCAGTGACGGCTAACTCTCCCCTTCCACAGAAAATGGATGTTTCTGGGAAGTGCCTGAACTATAGGAACCATATTTTTCAGTCCCACGCCACTGTTTGCATCTAAGTGGAGCCATTTTACTAGCTTTCACTATGAAGTTCAGGTGGAAATTGTGTGTTCCATTTCTAGTGCACAATAGTTAAGAGGTGAATGATTTCCACTTTCTTTCCTCTTTAGCCTGGTTGCAGAAGACTTAAAGGCCCTAGTTGATGCCAGAGCCACAAAATGATAGGAGCCCGTGTCCCCGAATCACAGCCTGGAGAAAGACCCTTGCTTAGCAGGCACCCTCACATAGAACTTTTACATACGCAAAAGTTTACCCCATTATAAGCCAGCAAAATCTCATAATCTCTTAATTATAGCAGTTATCCTTGCCTTTATAAATACATATTCATCTGCCTGATCTCTATTCATTTCCTCCCTCTCCTGGGCTGCTTATTCCACCAGTGCACTTGCAGTCCTGTAAGATGTCCATGTGATCTCTTCTATCCTTGCATCCTAAGGGAAAAAATAAGGCAAGGGGGAAGGATCCCTAATGTAAACAGCTCCTTCAAGTTAATAGTAAATACTTTATCTTCTTATACAAGAATGCCAGCTAATACATGTAAAATAAATTATAAGAAATTACCATTTTGTGACTGCAGTGCAATAATTGCTTTCTACATGGATTGTCAATGGGTTCTAAAATCACTGGGTAAAACTTGTGGAACAACAAGATAGTCTCATGGTACCCAAGGAATACCTACAGATTATTTTCTATGTTAAAAAGGAATGAAAATGAACTTTTTATAGTGGAAAACCTTTTCATAACCCCTTTTTCCAAGTGATCAAAGTTAGCATCACTAATAGTAGGACACAGATACTATGAGGCTCCTGATATAATGCAATGGGAAATATATACTGTCACCCATGAAGCATTCTTGCCAAGAATATTTTTGGTTTTTTCTTTTCTTTTCTTTCTTTTTTTTGGACAGTCTTGCTCTGTTGTCCAGGCTGGAGTACAGTAACATGATCTCAGCTCACTGTAACTTCTGCCTCCCGGGTTCAAGCAATTATTGTGCCTCAGCCTCCCAAGTAGCTGGGATTACAGGTGCATGCCATCATGCCTGGCTGATTTTTGTGTTTTTAGTAGAGATGGGGGTTACACCATGTTGGCCAGACTGGTCTTGGACACCTGGTGTCAAGTGATCCACCCACCTCAGCCTCCCCAAGTGCTAGGATTACAGGCATGAGTCACCTCACCCGGCTGCCAAGAATGTGTAACCTGAATTCAATCAAGCCCCTAGACCTCACTGCTCAATATGATAGCCACTAGTTACATTTGACTATTGAGTTCTTGAAATATGGCTACTACAAATTCAGATGTGCTGTAACTATAGAAAACATACAGATTTTAGAGAACTTAATACAAAAAAATGAAAAAATCTCATTAATATATTTTTGATAAGTATTATATGTTGGAATCATATTTTAGATATATTGGGTTAAGGAAATATTTAATTAAAATGGATTTCTTTTTTACTTTTTTTTTTTTTTTTTTGAGACGGATCCTCACTTTCTTGCCCAGGCTGGAGTGCAGTGGCAGGATCCCGGCTCACTGCAAGCTCCACCTCCCGGGTTCATGCAATTCTCTTGCCTCATGCTCCCGAGTAGCTGGGACTACAGGCGCCCACCACCACGCCCGGCTAATTTTTTGTGTTTTTAGTAGGGACGGGGTTTTCACCGTGTTAGCCAGGATGGCCTCGATCTCCTGACCTCATGATCCGCCCACTTTGGCCTCCCAAAGTGCTGGGATTACAGGCGTGAGCCACCGCTCCCGGCGTCTTTTTACTTTTTAAAATGTGATTACTAATTTAAAATTACATATGTGGCTTATGTTATGTTTTTATTAGACAACCCCACTCGACCCAATTTCCAGCCTATAAAAAATAAAAGGAATAGAAAAATTAATTTAGCAATACCATCAGGAAACAATCAGACAGATCCAGAAAATGGAATATTAGCCTGGATTCTTCAAAGAGTCAATACCGTGAAAAATATGGACGGACTTTTTTAAATTAAAAGATTCTAAAGAGACATGAAATTTAAATGCAATGTGTGAGCTTCAACTGGATCCAGGATTAGAAACAGCTATAAAAAACATTTCATGCATAATTGAAGAAATGTGAATACAGATTGAATATTTCAGAGAGAAACAAAGTGGCAGAAATGTTTTTAACAGTTGGTAATTATTTCATTGCTATCCCTTCTCTGGGTCTTATTTAAAAACACCTAAGCTGCCTGACCTAAAGCTCTTTCACCATTACACATGAAAAAATTGGCAGACAAAGGATAGGGAGAACTAGATTCCAATTTTCTTGGAATGTGTAATCTTGAGTAAAACTGTTCTTGAATAAATGGAAATGAAAGCGCTAACGTTTTTTAAAGAAGATGATTAGTCAAAAAAATCAAAGGATTTCATTGATAATAAGTGTTATGGAGAAAAAGTACAGGGTCCATGAGAATATATAATAAGGGGCAGTCAGGGAAGACATGCCCATGGTATGGGCATTTAATGTGGAATGTAAGAGAGGAACAGGTTTTGGCTAAATAAAGAATAATGGGAATAGTGTTGTAAGTGAAAGGAAGAGTAAAGGTAAAGGACTAGCAGTGGGGAGAAGTCTGACAAGTTAGGAACAAAGAGAAGTCCACTGTGGGGGATTGAAGGGGGCAGTAAGTGAGATGCTAGCTGCAGAGGAGGAGGTGGGCAAACAGAATACATATATCAAAGCCATTCCTCTATCTTCCACTATTATCTACCTCTACTCCTTCACCAGTTCTCTTCCACAAAAGGTTTGAAATGACTTTACAAAATTAACTCAAATAAAATGATGAAAAAATAAATAATATTCATTCAAAAGGAGCAGAGAAATAGTACTTGGAATTAATAAATTAAACTTCAGTTAAATTTGGCCGGGCATGGGGGCTCACGCCTGTAATCCCAGCACTTTGGGAGGCCAAGGCAGGCAGATCACCTGAGGTCAGGAGTTCGAGACCAGCCTGGCCAACATAATGAAACCCCATCTCTACTAAAAGTACAAAAATTAGCCGGGCATGGTGGCAGGTGTCTATAATCTCAGCTACTCAGGAGGCTGAGGCAGGAGAATCACTTGAACCTGGGAGGCAGAGGTTGCAGTTAGCCAAGATCACACCACTGCATTCCAGCCTGGCTGACAGAGTAAAACTCCGTCTCAAAAACAAACAAACAAACAAAAGTTAAATTATTAATTTAGCTTTGAAATTGTGGCAGCTAATCACAAAAGGTAAATTTGTGGCTCATGTAGTTCTTGTTGTTCAGTAAAGGGGAATACATTAGTTAATATGAAACGAAAAGCTTTTCATTAGACCAAAATGCAGATGGGATTTTTTTTTTCTTTGAATCTTTATAGTGAAGACATTTGTTAACATGTTAAACATCACAAGCAAAGTTTTTCTTTTTCTTTTTCTTTTGTTTTGTTTTTTTTTTTTGAGGCAGAGTCTCACCTCTGTCGCCCAGGCTGGAATGGAGTGGCATGATCTTGGCTCACTGCAACCTCTGCCTCCTGGAATCAAGCAGTCCTCTTTCCTCAGCCTCTTGAGTAGCTGTGACCACAGGCCTGAGCCACCACGCCTGGCCAATTTTTAAAAATTTTTTTGTAGAAATGGGGTTTCACCGTGCTGCCCAGGCTGGTCTTAAACTGCTGAGCTCAAGCAATCTGCCCACTTTGGCCTCCCAAAATGCTGGGATTGCAGGCATGAGCTTGGCCAGGGCAAAGTTTTTCTATTGAGTTAGGTAAGTGGTTTGGCAAATATGGTGCTCACTACAAATATGGTGCTCACTACTTGAGATCAATTCAATAATATGTTTATAGCATCTTCTGTTTTTCTAGGTACTTCATCTCAATTTAAAATTTCTCCTTAAGTGACTTTTTCCAGTTCTGTGGATTTAAATATCATCAGTATGCTGATAATACTATTTTTCCCCTCTCAAACCTTTACCTGGTCGCTGAACTCATGTATCCAATATCTATTTGACCTTTATATTTGAACATGTAATATTACTTTTTTTGAGAGAAAGAGAGAGAGAGTCTCGCTCTGTAGCTCAGGCTGGAGTGCAGTGGCACAGTCTCTATTCACTGCAACCTCCACCTCCCAGGTTCAAGCAATTCTCGTGCCTCAAACTCTTGAGTAGCTGGGATTACAGGCACCCACCACCACGCTTGGCTAATTTTTGTATTTTTAGTAGAGATGGAGTTTCGCCATCTTGGCCAGGCTGGTCTCAAACTCCTGACCTCAAGTGATCTACCCACCTTGGCCTTCCAAAGTGCTGGGATTACGGGTGTGAGCCACCGTGCCCAGCCAGAACATGTCATATTACCCTGAAAAGTTAACCCTGGTATTGGGCATAAAATATGCCAGATATTAATTCATTTGAACTGCCCATCAATTCTATGCAAAAATTGTCCCCGTTTTTCAGATAATAAAATGAAGGTGCAGAGAAGTAAATGACTTTCCTAAGATCACATTACTAATAAGTCAAAAGTAGTAACTGAGAAGCACAAAAGGCTGTTTTACAGTTAACTTTTTTTTCATAAATAGGAGTACACTCATGATACAAAGTATAATATGCTAAAAATAGTAACATAGTTGTTTATTGTCATTACCAAGTATTATGTATTGTGCATAGTTGTATGTGCTAGACTCTTGTATGACTGGCAATGCAATGCAAGTTATTTTGCACCAGCATCACCACAAACAGGCCAGCAATAGTAATTTTTCAGCTCCATTATAATCTTATGGGACGTCGTCTATGTGGTCCATCATTGAACACATTTTTATGCAGCCATTGGCAGTACTTGTTTTTCCGGTCTTCCTTACACTGAGGCACAGACATGCCTTATGTTTTGTCCAGTGAGATACAAGGAGAAATCTGCTGGCACCACCCATTTCCCCACTGACTTTCTTCCAGCCTTGAATACAGATGCATTGCTCAGAGCTTCAGTAGCTATAATGTGACGACGATTCAAGAGGCGTGAGGAAAAGGTAAAGAGAGCAACAGAAATGCTGGCCCTCAGCCGGGCAAGGTGGCTCACCTGTAATCCCAGCACTTTGGGAGGTCGAGGCGGGCGGATCACCTGAGGTCAGGAGTTCGAGACCAGCCTGACCAACATAGAGAAACCCCATCTCTACACAAAATACAAAATTAGTCGGGCATGGTGACATGTGCCTGTAATCACAGCTACTCAGGAGGTTGAGGCAGGAGAATTGCTTGAAACTGGGAGGCGGAGGTTGCAGTGAGCCAAGATCATACCATTGCACTCCAGCCTGGGCAACAAAAGCAAAATTCCGTCTCAAACAAAAAAAAAGAAATAAATAAATGCTGGCCCTGATAATAGTCAAACCTCTGAACCCACAGCCCTGACCTCCAAACATCTTATTACACGGGAAAAAGAAACAGTTGTTGAAGTCCCTGTTGGTTAGATTTTCTGTATTTGTAACCAAAGATCTTCCTTAACTGATAAAGTAGTGTAAAAAGTTGACTAATTTATCTTGTTCTAGAACTTTAAAGTCACTTAATTCCAGGGGATGTCACTGTGCAGAGTTTGCAGTTATACTGGGGATGGCTTTTTTATTATAGTCTGACCTTTACAGGTCTCTTGTTTGTAGCAGGTGGGTATGCCCATGTGGCTTGAAAAATAAAACCAAATCCATGGCCTTTAGTTCATGTGTTTCTAGCAGCTGGATGTGGTTTGCTTGTAGGAATGAAATGGCCCTAAAATGTTAATTGATTCAGTTTGACAGTGCTTGCCGTATCATAAATCAATATGATGTTTTGAGCACTAGTGATAAAGTAATGATATGGGGGAAGGACCTGGTAGTTATGGATGAGTCTGGTTGTTTTTAGTCATTTAGTTTTGTTTGCAATGGAACTCAGGAAGACAGAGATTCTTTCTCCTTTTGGAATGCTTGTACGTTGTGGAGAAGGACGGGGTAAAATCAGTATTATCGGCCAATCTTAATCCTAAATCAATAATATTAGACTCTGCTTATTTAAAAAATTACATATATATTGTATGCATATTATATATACACACATATTTGAGATCTGATTCAAACTACATATTTTAGCTATATATTGCGGGATAAGAAATTACCCCAAGACTTAGTAGTTGAAAGTAATTTAAAAAATTTATTGCCTGTCTATTTCGGTGGATCTGGAATTAGGCAGGGACAGCTTGCCTCTGCTCCATGATTTCTGGGCCCTTAGCTGAAGCCTTGAAGACTAGAGGTTGGAATTATCTGGAGGCCCTCTTATTCATATGTCTAGAGGTCAGTGCTGGCTGTGGTGGAGACCTAGCTAGGATTGTTGGCCAGAATATTCACACATAACCTCTTCCTGTGACCTAGGCTTCCTCACAACATTGTGGATGGGTTCCTAGGACAAGCATCCAGAGAGAGACATTCAGATAGAAGCAGTGTTGCCTTTTATAACCTAGCTTCAGTGATAGACCTTATATTCAGTGAGACAGTTACAAGGGAAAGGAGCATAGATACACTCTCCCCGACACATACACACACACCTTTCAATTGATGCATGTCGAGGTCACATTATACGAAAAGCAAGCAAGATTATATATATACATATATGATATATGTATATGAAATTATATATATTTCTCATATATATCTCATATATATATGTTGAAGCAGTAATCTTTGAAAAACACAATCTGTAATACTATACCATTATCTGATCTCTTGAATGAACAGCCATGCCATATATACAAGTGTTTTGATTTTATTGGCAATGTTTAGAGACATTTTTTATTGTCATATGGGGGATGGGTAGTGTTTGCTACTGGCGTCTAGCCTTAGTGGCCGAGGATGATGCTAAACATTCTACAATTCATAGAAAAACAACACACATACACACATATACATACACACACACACACACACACACACACACACACAGAATTATCGGTAACATAATACAGGTTGAGAAATCCTGCCTTATAATATTAAGACTCTACAAGTATTTAGAATAATTAAACTGTAGGGGGAGGAACCTATAGAAAACATCAACATCCTACAAGTCTTCTAATTATAAGATTTTATTTGCAATTTGGTATTTATATATGGCATGGTCTACAAATAGCAAAGATCATTGCCTAGGCAAATTTTCATTTTGTATATAATATGCTGAATGTCAATTCTCAGTGAACAAAAGAGCTTATCAATATACATAATCCATGATTTTTACCTATCCTACATTTCTACACTTAGAAGGCATTTTGCCATCGTCTTTTTTTACCCTTGTGTGGGTAACTTATTTGTGTACTACTTGGAAGAGTATTTGTGTTAAAAATTGCTTTATGTTAGTTTTGACCATCCTCTTACCTGTCCTGAAACCTAAGCTCAAAGAAAATAAACAATTCTAATGTAGAGCACAGAGATATTAATATAATTTCCTTAGGAAGCCTTGTATGAGTCTGTCTTTTATTAAATGTTATACATGCCATATAACCCTGTCTTTGCTGCTTCTCCTTTTTCATATTGGTCATTCACTAAGCACAAGAAGACATCTAATTTTGAAGAGCTGGCTTTCTAGTAAAGATGAAGCTGAAGGGTTTTCCCCTCCCCTCCACAGCATGTTCCACTGGCTGCACACAAAGCAATTACAACTCATGTCAGCCCTTTTCCATGTGATAGCATCAGCAATTTTGCCCAGGGCTGCTTTTTTGATGAACAGTAGCAGAAATAATGGCCTAATTCACTAAAAACAAAACAAAACAAAAAACATTATCCCTGTTGCTTTCTCTAAAACAATGCGATATTATACAAAGTCCTTCCTAATTAAAACAAAGCTATCCAATTATGCAGTTTAATACTGTGAGGATTTTTAACAATATCAAAGTGAAAAAGATTCATTAGAAACATATTAAAAACTAGGCCATGTGTGGGTGGCTCATGCCTGTAATTCCAGCACTTTGGGAGGCTGAGGTGGGCGGATCACTTGAGGCCAGGAGTTTGATACCAGCCAGAGCAACATGGTGAAACTCCGTCTCTACTATAAAAAAATACAAAAATTAGCCAGGCATGGTGGCCCCCACCTGTAGTCCCAACTGCTTGGGAGGCTGAGGCAGGCGAATCCTTTGAACTCGGGAGGCAGAGGTTGCAGTGAGCCAAGATCGCACCACGGTACTCCAGCCTGAGGAACAGAGTGAGACTCTGTCTCAAAAAAAAAAAAAAAAAAGAAAAGAAAAGAAAGAAAGAAAAGAAAAAGAAACAAAGAAACATATTTAAAAATGAAGAATTAAGGTGAGCTCAGACAAAGACAAATTCTGGTCTATTTGAATTTCTTGTGTTTTAAATATATTTCCAAGTTATTTATGGATCCCAGGAGAGTCTACTTTGTCTTTCAGTGCTGGTCCTAACGCGATTTGACATATCCTCAAGCCTTTAAATGTAATTTTAGGAGAGATGCTTTAAATATCCTGTTAACTTCAGGAAATAGTGGCGCCATGTTTATTTCAATGCCAGGGACAATGAATTCTTTCTTGAAGTACATTTCTGAACTTCTCTGGGGTTCAATTTATTTTCCACATATCCCCCAAAATAGGAATAATCATATCTCTCTACATTAAAGAATACAAGATAAAAGACCTTGTAACATTTTATCATATTTAAAATAAAGCAGTAACAATAAATAGTTATGCAACAAGAAAACAACTTTTTATCCTGGGGGCAGAAAGAGGGCAAAAAGTTTCTTAACAATAGAATTCCACTAGAGGGCAGTGCACCCCAGTGGAGGCTCAGAGCAAATGTGCACAGGACGTCTGATTAAGAAGTTATGTGGCAAACACGGAAAATGTTTGTGATATAATATTACTATAAATAAAACAGCTACAGGAATTTTTTTTAAATGACTTCAGATACTCCTTGAAATTTACATATGTTTGTGGTCAAATATCGTGCAGTATTTGAGAACATGATCTTAGACCTGGGGTCATTCCTGTGTGCACCACTGTCCTTGAATGAGTTGTTTAAAATTTCTTGAGTCTCAGTTTCTCTATCTGTAAAGCAGAGGCAATTACAGATACCACATAGGGCTGTTGTGAGCATTAAAAGGGATCATATATATAAAAGTCCAGCATGGAACCAGGCATATAATATTGCTCAGCAAAAAAAATAACAGGATGATGACGACAAAAAATACTAAAAAGGAAAATAAAATAATTTTAATTATTGGAGTAGGTTGTTTAGAGATTTATTGCATAGTATATCTTATTTACATTTACAATGGAGAGCTTGTGATGGAATATCTATTTTTATTGACTGTAAATGAAATTATTCTCATCGATGAGAGAATAATTCTATTATTCTCTTCAGCATTTTAAACTCTAGAGAGAAAAATGTTCATGTAGCTACAAAATGTTATTTTTCTCATTTTAATGTCTAGAATATCATTGTCACATTTTTGCTATTTCTTTTCATTTCCTAAATGAATAAACTGTCAACACCCAAAGGAAAAAAATGGAATATACAAATAAGTTATCTCTTAATCCTTCTAAATATTATTCCTCATAAGTTATGTAGCCTTGGGATAGTATAGTATAGTATATTTCTCTTAGAACTCTCAGTGTAAGAAAATTTCATCTGATGAAAAATAGAAATATGTCAAATATCACAATTACTCTTTACAAAATGATTGTTTAAATATGAGTTCCTGTAATCATTTAGGAATTTCTTTAAAAAATAACTATATGTTACAGAGGCAACAGGGCATTATAACTTAAGGCTAAAATACTCCATCACTGACAATGAAAGGTCATTCAGAAATAAAGATTGAATGTCTCTGAAATTATAGTATGAATCAAAGTGGAAATACTTAATTTATAAAATTTTGATTTATACATGTCCACTCTGTTCTTAGCCTTTTAAAAGTAGCTGACTCACCCACCTAGCATGTGAAAAAGATCAACTAAAAGCCAGCCCCAGGCAATAACTGTCATCACAGGCATTTGTCAAGATTACACCTACTATTCCTACATCATGGCAGCATCAGTGTTACCCAGATGACCGATACCACCATTATCACCAACATCTCCACTATAACTACTACTTCCTCTGACTATATAAACTTATTGTTCACTTTTTTCATCTCCCTATTTATTTGACCTCACCTGGCCCGTTAAGAGAGGAAATTGGTTAGGAATTTCCTGTACCTACTTGAATTCTAACCTCAGATGTAAATGGCAACACATTCTTATGAAACTAGGGATGGCAGTTACGCACCTCCGTGTCTAAAGCAAGGATAGATTCTTGGAACATCAGGCTTTTGATAACCACTAGGAAATATCATCAGACCAGGAAGCTGAGGAGCTGTCCCCTAACCCACCTGCCCGTCACAAAGGAGCTCTAATGGAAGATGGCTGAATAGAAGTCTCCACACTGATTGTCCCCCACAACAGGAACACCACATTTAACAACTATCTACATCCAAAAAGCACCTTCCTAAGAACCAAAAATCAGGCAAGCACTCACGGTACCAGGTTTGAACTTCATATCACTGAAAGAGGCATTGAAGAGGGTAGTAAAGACAGTCGTGAATCGCCGATGCCACTCCTCCCCCATCACCTTGGCAGTGGCAGCATGGTACATAGAAAGAATCTGTGCACTTGCAAGAGAGGAAGAGCAGCGATTGTGAGACTTTGCATTCAACTCAGTGCTGTCCTATCACAGCAGAAAGCAAAACCCAGCTGAAGTCAGCCAGTGTGTGCTGAAGGAGGGAGCATCTAGATGAGCCCTAGCCAGAGGGAAATTACCCATCCCAGTGGTCAGAACTTGAGTTTCAGCAAGCCTCATCACCATGGGCTAAAGTGCTCTGGGGCCCTAATAAACTTGAAAGACAGTCTAGGCCACAAGGACTGCAACCCCTAGGAGAGTAATAGTGCTGAGCTGGTTTCATAATCAGTGGACTTGAGGGGCACAACAACTACTAAGAAGCCAGCCAAAGCGGCTAAGAGAGTGCTTGTGCTACTCCTCCCATAAACTCAGGCAGCACAGCTCATGTTCCAAAAGTGACTCCTTCCTTCTGCCTGAGGAGAAAAGAGGGGAGAGTAAAGAGGACTTTGTCGTGCATATTGGGCCAGCTCAGCCACAGTAGGACAGGGCACTGGTAAGAGTCGTAAGGCCCCCATTACAGGCCCTAGCTCCCGGACCACATGTTGAGACACACCCTGGGCAAGAAGGGAACCCACTGCCTTGAAGGGAAGGGCCCAGTCCTGGCAGGATCCACCACCTTCTAGCTAAGCAGCCCTTCGGCACTGAATAACCAACAGTGATACCCAGGTAGTATACCAGGGGCCTTGAGTAAAACTCTGAGATGAGCTGGATTCAGGTGAGACCCAGCACATTCCCAACTGTAGTGGCTATGGTGAGAGATTCTTTCTGCTTGAGAAAAACAGAAAGAAAACTAAAGGGGACTTAGTTTTGCACATTAGGTACCAGCTCAGCCACAGTCAGGTAGAGAACCAAGTAGGCTCTTGGGGTTCCCAATTATAGGCCTTGGCTTTTGGATGGCATTTCTGGACCCACCCTGGACCACTGGAGAACACACTTCCCTCAAGGGTGAGTCTTAGGCCTGGCAGCATTTACCACAAACTAACTGAATAGTGCTTGGGCCATAAGTGAACATCAGCAGCAGCCTGTTAGTACTCTCTGTGGGCCTGTGGTGGTAGTGGCTACAGGGTGAGGCTCCTTTGCCTATGGAAAGGGAAGGGAAGAATAGGAAGGACTGTGTCTCATGGTTTGAGTTCCAACTCAGCTGCAATATAATAGAACCCTGGGTACATTTCTAAGGTTTTAAACTCTAGTCCCTAGCTCCTGCATGGAATCTCTGTGTGCACCCTAAGCCTGTGGTAACTTGCTGTCATGAAGGGAAAGACACAAGCCTGGCTGACTTTGCCACCTGCTAATGGTAGAGACCTAGGGCTGTGAGCAAATGTAAGTGGTAGCCAAGTAGTTACAGTAGGCTTTGGCAAGACCCGGTGCTGTGCTGGCTTTAGATATGACCCAGTGCAGTTCGAGTGGTGAAGGCCACAGGGGTGTTTGTGTCACTCCACCTGCAGTTACAGGTGGCTTAGCACAGAGAGGGAGACTCTGTTAGGGAAAAAGTAAGGGAAGAGAACAAGAGTCTCTGCCTGGTGATCCAGAGAATTCTTCTGGATTTTATCCAATACCACTAAGGCGATACCTCTACAATCTATAAGAACTACAATATTACTGAGCGTGGGGTGACCCCTAATGCAGATACAGGTTAGATCACAACACCCACATCCTTTCAAACACCTAGAAAGCCTTCCCAAGGAGGACAAGTACAAACATTCCCAGACTGTGAAGGCTACAATAAATACTGGACTCTTCCATGCCCAGACACTGATGAACATCCACAAGCATCAAGACCATGCAAAAAAACATGACCTCACCAAACGAACTAAATAAGGCACCAGGGACAAATCCAGAAGAAACAGAGATACGTGACCTTTCAGACAGAGAATTCAAAGAAATTCAAGATAACACAGAGAAGGAATTCAGAATTCTATCAGATAAATTTAGCAAACATCAAATTAAAAAGAATCAAGAAGAAATTCTGGAGTTGAAATATACACTTGACATACTGAAAAGGTCATCAGAGTCTTTTAATAGCCTCATTGATCAAGTAGAATTAGTGAGCTTGAAGACAGGCTACTTGAAAATATACAGTCAGAGGAGACAAAAGAAAAAAGAGTAAAAAAAGAGTAAAGCGCACCAATAAGATCCAGAAAATAGCCTCAAAGGGGCAAATCCAAGAATTATTGGCCTTCAAGAGTAGATAGAGAAATAGATAGGAGTAGAAAGTTTATTCAAAGGGATAATATCTTGGAACTTCTCAAGTCTAGAGAAAGATATCAACATTCAATACAAAAAGGTTAGAGAACACCAAGCATATTTAACTCAAGGAAGACTATCTCAAGGCGTTTAATAATCAGACTCCGAAAGGTCAACGATAAAGGAAAGATCCTAAAAGCAGCAAGAGAAAATAAATAAATAACATACAGTGGAGGTCCAGTACATCTGGTAGAAGACTTTTTTTTTTTTTTTTTGAGTCAGAGTCTCGCTCTGTCACCCAGGCTGGAGTGCAGCGGCATGATCTAGGCTCACTGCAAACTCCGCCTCCTGGGTTCACTCCATTCTCCTGCCTCAGCCTCCAGAGTAGCTGGGACTACAGGCACCTGCCACCAAGCCCCGCTAATTTTTTTGTATTTTTAGTAGAGATGGGGTTTCACCATGTTAGCCAGGATGGTCTTGATCTCCTGACCTAGTGATCCGCCTGCCTCAGCCTCCCAAAGTGCTGGGATTACAGGCATGAGCCACCGCACCTGGCTGGCAGCAGACTTTTGAGTGGAAACCTTACAGGGCAGGAGAGTAGCATGACATATTTAAAGTGTTGAAGGAAAAAACTCATCCTAGAATAGTATATCCAGTGAAAAATATCCTTCAGCATGAAGGAGAAATAAAGGCTTTCACAGACAAACCAAAGCTGAGGGATTTTTCATCAACACCAGACCTATCCTACAAGAAATGCTAAAGGGAGTACAGAAAGTAAAGGATACTAATGAGCAATATGAAATTGTCTGAAGTACAAAACTCACTGGTAATAGTAAGCACACAGAAAAACACAGACTGTTATAACACTATAATTGTGGTATGTAAACTACTCTTATCTTAAATAGAAAGACTAAAAGATGAATCAATCAAAAATAGTAACTACAACAACTATGCAATCCATAGATTGTACAATATAACGTAAATAGAAACAACAAAAAGTTAAAAAGTGGGGATTAAGTTAAGATCTAGACTTGTCATTTGTTTTCTTTTTCCTTGTTTGTTTATTTGTACACTGTTAATTTGTTATTAGCTTAAAATAATGGGTTATGTTAGTATTTTCAAGCCTCATGGTCACAACAAATAAAACATAAAATGCATATATATACACACACACAGAAGCAAGAAATTAAACCATACCACTAAAAAAAATCACCTTCACTAAAAATAAGACAGGAAGAAAGGAAAGAAGGAAGAGAAGATCACAAAACAACCAGAAAACAAATAACAAAATGGCAGGAGTAAGTCTATTTATCAACAATAACAATGAATGTAAACTCTCCAATTAAAAGAAATAGTGGCTGAATGGATAAAAAATTAGACTCAATGATCTCTTGCCTATAAGAAATACACTTCACCTAAAAAGATACATATAGACTGAAAATAAAGGGATGGAAAATGATATTGCATGCCAATGGAAACCAAAAAAGAGCAGAAGTAGCTGTACTTATATCGGACAAAATAGATTTCAAGACAAAAACTGTAAGAAGAGACAAAGAAAGTTATATAGGGATAAAGGGGTCAATTTAGCAAGAGGATATAACAATTATAAATATATATGCACCCAACACTGGGGCACCCAGATACAAAAACCAACTATTATTAGAGCTAAAGAGAGAGATGGACTCCAATGCAATAATATTGGGAGAGTGTAGCACCTCCATTTTTGGCATCGGACAATTTATTCAGACAGAAAACCAACAAAGAAACATCAGACTTAACCTGCACTATATACTAAATTGACCTCATAGATATTTACAGAACATTTTATCCAACAGCTCCAGAATACATGTTCTTTTTCTCAGCATATGGATCATTCTCAAGCATAGACCAATTGTTAGGTCACAAAACAGGTCTTAAAACATTTTTAAAAAGTGAAATAGGATCAAGCATCTTCTCTGACCACAAACTAGAAAACAATGACAAGAGGAATTTTGAAAACTATACAAATATATGGAAATTAAATAATATGCTCCTGAATGACCAGTGGGTCAATGAAGAAATTAAGAAAGAAATTGGAAAATTTCATGAAACAAAGGAAATGGAAACACAACATACCCAAACCTATGGGATATAGTGAAAGCAGTACTAAGAAGGGAGTTTATACCTGTAAGTGCCTATGTTGAAAAGAAGAAAAACTGGCCAGGCACAGTGGCTCACACCTATAATCCCAGCACTTTGTGAGGCCGAGCCAGGTGGATCACGAGGTCAGGAGTTCGAGACCAGCCTGGCCAACATGGTAAAACCGCGTCTGTACTAAACTACAAAAAATTAGCCAGGTGTGGTGGCATGGACCTATAGTCCCAGCTACTTGGGAGGCTGAGGCAGGGGAATCACTTAAACCCAGGAGGCGGAGGTTGTAGTGAGCCAAGATCATGCCACTGCACTCCAGCCTGGCGACAGAACGAGGTTCCATCTAAAAAAAAAAAAAAAAAAGAAGAAAAACTTCAAGTAACCCAATGATGCATCTTAAATAACTAGGAAAGCAAGAGCAAACCATACCCAAAATTAGTAGGAGAAAAGAAATAAAGATCAGAGCAGAAATAAAGGAAATTGAAACAAAATAAATAATACAAAAGATCAATGAAACAAAAAGTTGGACTTTTGAAAAGATAAGCAAAATTGGCAAACTCTTAGCCAGACTAGCAAAAAAAAGAGAAGACAAATAAATAAAATCAGAGATGAAAAAGGAGATATTACAACTGATACCACAGAAATTCAAAGGATCATTAGTGGCTACTATGAGCACCTATATGCCAATAAATTGAAAAATCTAGAAGAAGTGGACAAATTCCTAGACACATAAAATCTACCAAGATTGAACCACGAAGAAATCCAAAACCTGAACAGATCAATAGCAAATAATGAGATCAAAGCCAGAATAAAACATCTCCCAGCAAAGAAAAGCCCAGGACCCGGTGACTTCACTGCTTAACTCTACCAAACATTTAAACGAATGCCAATCCTACCCAAACTATTCCAAAAAATAGAGGAGGAGGGAATACTTTCAAATTCATTATATGAGGCCAGTATTATACCGGTAACCAAAACTGAACAAAGACGCATCAAAAAAAGAAGGCTACATGCCAATATCCCTGATGAATATTGATGCAAAAATTCTCAACAAAATACTAGCAAACTGAGTTCAACAACATATTCAAAAGATCATTCATCATGATCAAGTGGGATTTATCACAGGGATGCTAGAGTGTTTACCATATGCAAATCAATCAATGTCATATGTTATATTAACAGAATGAAGGACAAAAACCATATGAGCATTTCTATTGATGCTAACAAACCATTTGATAATATTTAACATCTGTTCATGATAAAAACCCTAAAAAAACTGGGTATGGAAGAAAAATACCTCAATATAATAAAGACCATATATGACAGACCCATAGCTAGTATCATACTGAATGAGGAAAAACTGAAAGCCTTTCCTCTAAGATCAAGAACATGACAAGGATCCCCACTTTCACCACTGTTATTTGGTATAGTACTGGAATTCCTAGATAGAGCAATTAAACAAGTGAAAGAAATATAGGGCGTCGAAAAATGGAAAGACAGAAGTTAATTATCCTTGCTTGCAGACGACATGGTCTTATATTTGGAAAAACCTAAAGGCTCTATTAAACAAATATTAGAAGTGATAAACAAATTCAGTAAAGTCATAGGATACAAAATCAACATACAAAAATCAGTAGCATTTCTATATGCCAACAGTGAACAACCTGAAAAAGAAATTTAAAAAGAATCCTATTTATAATAGTCAATTTTATCATATTTAATAAAAGCAAAAACCTAGGAATTAAGCAAAGAATTGAAACATCTCTATAATATAAACTATAAAACACTGATGAAAGAAATTGAAGAGGACACCAAAAAATGGGAAGATATTCCATGTTCATAGAATAGAAGAATCAATATTGTTAAAACATCCATACTACCCAAAGCAATCTATAGATTGAATGCAATCCCTATCAAAACACCAATGACATTTTCATAGAAATAGAAAATATTCTAAAATTTATGTGGAACCCTAAAGATCCAGAATAGCCAAAGCTATCCTAAGCAAAAAGAACAAAACTGGAGAAATTACATAGTAAAAAAAACAGCATAGTACTGGGATAAAAAAACAGACACGTAGACCAATGGAGCAGAATACAGAACTTACAAATACGTCCACACACATATAGTAATTGATTTTTGACAAAAGTCCCAAGAACATACACTGGGGAAGGCACACTCTCTTCAAGAAATGGTGCTGGGAAGACTGGATATCCACATGTAGAAGAATGAAACTAGACCTCTATCTCTCACCATATACAAAAATAAAATCAAAATGTATTAATGACTTAAATCTAAGACCTCAAACTATGAAACGAATACGAGAAAACATTGGGGAAACTGTCAATACATTGGTTTGGGCAAAAATTTCATAAGTAATACCCCACACGCATAACCTACCAAAGCAAAAATGAACAAATGGGATCACATCAAGTTAAAAAGCTTCTGCACAGCAAAGGGAACATTCAATAAAGTGAAGAGACAACCCACAGAATGAGAGAAAATATTTGCAATCTATTCTTCTGGCAAGGGATTAATAATCAGAATATTTAAGAAACTCAAAGAACTCTATAGGAAAAAAAAATATAATCTGATTATAAAATTTTTGAAAGATCTAAATATATATTTCTCAAAAGAAGACATACAATTGGCAGACAGGTGTATGAAAAAGTGCACAAAATCATTGATCATCAGAGAAATGCAAATCAAAACTACAATGAAATATCATCTCACCCTAGTCAAAATGGCTTATATCCAAAAGACAGGCAATAACAAATGCTGGCAAGAATGTAGATAAAAGGGAAGCCTGGTACACTGTGGTTGGGAGTGTAAATTGGTACAACCACTATGGAACACAGTTTGGAGGTTCCTCAAAAAACTAAAAATAGAAGTACCATATGATCCATACCAATCCCACTGCTAGGTGTATACCCAAAAGAATCGGTATATCAAAGAGATATCTGCAGTCTTGTGTTTACTGCAGCACCATTCACAATAGCTGGAATTTGGAAGCAAACTAAGTGTCCATCAACAGATTAATGGATAAAGAAAAGTGGTACATCTATACAATGCAGTACTATTTAGCCATAAAACAGAATGAGATCCTGTCATTTGCAACAACATGGATGGAACTAGAGGTCATTATGTGAAGTGAAATAAGCCAGCCACGGAAGGACAAACTACATGTTCTCACTTATTTGTGGGAGCTAAAAACTAAAACAATTGACCTTATGGAGATGGAGAAGAAGGATGGTTACTGAAGGCTGGGAAGGATAGTAGGCTTGGTGGGTGCAAGGGAAGTACGATGGTTGATGGATACAAAAAGATAGAAAGAATGAGTAAGACCTAGTATTTTCTAGCACAACAGGGTGACTGTAGTAAAAAATAATTTAATTATACATTTAAAAATATATAAAAGAGTATGACTGAATTGTTTGTAACACAAAGGATAAATGTTTGAGGTGATGAGTACCCCATTTACCCTGATAGGATTATTATGCATTGTATGCCTGTATCAAAATGTCTCATGTAACTCATAAATATATACACTTACTATGCACCCACAAAAATTGAAAATTAAGGAAAAAGTAAGCTCTAATGGATCCCAAGGCAAGTTCTTATCACTGGGGTATACTCTAGAAACAGGAAACAAGGGCTCCATAAATATCTAGAAGAATGTGAAACTAGATGTCTATAAAATAGGTCAGAAGCCTCGACTTAACACACTCTGATCTTTGCCTTTTGGGTGGCCTTGACCCACACAAAGCTGGACCTCCAGGTCACCTACAACCTTGACAAGTTTAGCAAGTCAATAATTGCCTGAACTACAGGATTCTTCTACTCAACATCCTGGATCCGAAAGCTATTACCTATCAGTATTTCCTAAACCTGGCTGATAATCAGAATCACTGGAGGAGGGGTAATTTTTTGCTTTTATAGTTCAAGTTCCAGAGGTTTTAAATTCTATAACTTAAGAAAACTCCCCAGGTCGGGTGTGGTGGCTCATGCCTATAATCCCAGCACTTTGGGAGGCCAAGTTGGGTGGATCACTTAAGGTCAGGAGTTCGAGACCAGCCTGGCCAACATGGTGAAACCTTGTCTCTACTAAAAATACAAAAATTAGCTAGGTGTGGTGGTAGGCACCTGTAGTCCCAGCTACTCGGGAGACTGAGGCAAGAGAATCGCTTGAATCGGGGAGGCAGAGGTTGCAATGAGCTGAGATCACGCCAGTGCACTCCAGCTTAGGTGACAAAGCGAGACTCTGTCTCCAAAAACAAAACAAAACAAAACAAAACACACACACACACACACACACACACAACTCCCCAGATGATTTGATGATTCTCCATGCTTGAGAACCACAGGACATAGATGACCATCTCATCTCTTCACCAATCCTGGCATCACAAAATTCCCTGATGTGAGTGTTCTTTGATTGATGGCAATAGAACTTCTGTGGGCCCAGACTAGGATATATATCCTTGAGAGCCTGAGGTAGAATCCCTGGCTCCTCCCTGCCTAGCTCTGGGCCCACCAGGCAGAAAACTCAACCTAAAATAGATGGCAAAGTGAGGGCACCAGGCCCTAGGACACTTTGGCACAGGAACTCTGGCTATCCCTCCCCAGTTTCAGGTGACACAGATGATGCAGTAGCTCCTACTAGAGCTCAGAGCTATGCAGATGAGGCCCAGGGGTCAAGGGTTGCAAAGGCCGCTAATCTAGTAGGGATGACCTGCTTTGTTTCACAATCTGAAATGCTGTCATCCTAGAACTACCCTGGATAACTGATTAAACATAGTCTTCAGAGACTTTGAGAGAAATAAGCCAAGATGACGTAGCTGTTCCCAACTCTAAGTCTAAATGAAACATTATGGCAATGCACTTCATTTCAGACTGTCCCCTTGCCATACAAGGACACTATCCTGCTTGTGAATATCCTCAAGAAAATGTATATGTCCCCTCTCTACCATTGTCCTCCTCTCGAGGAACCTACCCCTCTTCATGGAAGAGCCAACCACACACTCTTTGATTTTGATAGCCTATTTCTATTTTATAGGGCTCTACTAAAAAAACAAAAAGATTCATTTGCCTTTCCACTTCCCACCTCCTATAGATCATTTATTAGATAGAGCACAAAGTCTAGGTTCGAAGTTCACCCATGTCTATAGATGCTGAGAAAACACTCCTACAGTCAAAGTCTGATCTAGTTATCATGGCGTGTGGATATGATTCACAGTAGCACCTCATCTAGAATCTTACCTTTCACAATAATTAGGATCCATTCTATACTAAGATGAGGCACCTATAGTTCAAGAAGAGCTACATGCCAAAAGCGTTGAGAAATTCAAAGTGCTATCCTCCATCTGACTCCCCTTCCATTGTTAACGTCTCACTCACAACAAGGACCAGATGACCTCTACTAGGACTACTTCTAGATGACAGAGATCATCTGCCCCATCACCTATACTGTAATACCCACCTTCCCTTCTATGTGCATCCACAAAATTTTTACTATTCTCTGCTGCCCACAAAGATCCTATCCTCAGTCCCATATTTCAGTGCCTAGCCCCGGTGAACCAAGATTGAGAAGATGCAATGGGTTCCTGGGCACATCAAATCTCACTTCAGTGTTTGGTTCACTAAGAAAGGAGTGGCTGAAAGGACAGTAATGGAATGCTGCCTTACACTTTGGAAACAGGATCTACCAGAACATGTAAAGCAAATTGAACAAAGAGGGTCAAAACACATTCCATACTTGTCCCTTTGAATGGGTCTGACTTTCCTATGCATTGCCCCACATAGGGCAAAAGGAAGACAGAAAACTGGCCATAGCATATCTCAAGATTTGCCCATAATGTCTTCTCACACACCTGCTCATGACATTAACTGAAATGCTTCTCTTTGTATTGGATTCTCATTCAACCCTATTGAATACCAGACCATGCCCCTCCATTGCCCCCTGGCACCTACCCACACACAACTTGCCTTCATCTGTCAGGTCATAGGACTTATATAGATTAGGCTGGACTCTCTAGTCCCTCCTAAGCTTCCCCACTATGGGTGAATATTTGAGAGAGGCTTTAAGACTATCCTTAATGTGTGAACAAGGTTCTTCCTTCCCAGTTTAGCATCTTAGATTTAGGGAACCTCTGTCTTATGCCTGGCCATGGATTCCAGGAAAGACCTATCCCACAAAGAAGCTAACTTCCCCATATTCAGGGAGGCTAAGCTTTCTTATGGCGGCAGTTACTATCCATCTGTGTTCTTCTCTTAATGTAGATCCAGTGTGTAGGTAAGGACTTGGCAGGGTGACAGAAGATATCTTTGTCTAGGGGCAAAAGTAATTTACTAAGGGGATATGCAGAGAGACAAATAGGTGTTCCTTGAATTAATGATAAGAAAGCTCTCTGGGGATTTCATTAGTAGTATTATCTTAAATGTGGTCAGTTTGGATGGTTTCTGACTTTTCAGAGGATGACCTTTGAATTCAGCCTCAAATCCTGAAGCAGAAGGTAACCTTATGGGAAGCTTTCAAAGATGTCTGAGCTTCGTGCTTGGATTTACTTATCTCTTCCCAGTTGTGAACTTTGGCAAAGTTACAAAGAGCTACTGCCCTGCCAGCAAGCTGGCCATTCCTGTAGAGACTGATTCACACTTTGCAGTCATTGATCCACAGAAAGCAAACGAATAGCACAAGTAGAAAGGCAAGGCATAGGATGTAGGTTATTTGCCAAGTGGGCCACTGTTCTGGCATGCATTTGGTGATAAATTTCAGCACTGGACATGTTTTCAGCATTTAAATCTGGCCCGTTAATCCAGTAGCTGCGACAGTGAGCACCTTTCTCTTTTGGGCCACCCTCAACATTGAATCATCACAGTTTGGTCACCTTCTCCTGGAATCCCTCATTAAGCCCTTAAGCAGGATGATGTAATTTTATATCTACCCTAGTAAACACAATTTCCATAGGATATATTTCACATAATACAGACAAGTTACATATTTTACTGCCTGAATATGACTCAATGGAAACAGATCTCTTTTTAAGGAGGATTTAAAAACTTTTAGGACATAGGAAAACTGTGCTAAAGATAAGAGTACCCACGTGAACTAGAATAAAGAGGAAAAATAACCAGAAAACCAGACTTATGAGCTGGCAAATTAGGCAGCATCTGTTCAGCTTGGCAGAGTTCCTTGAAATAACTTCACACTACCCCATGGCTGATAATAAGCACAGCCAAAGAGGCTCATTGACTGAATGAGCCTAAATCTCCAGCTAGATCTCAAAAACAAACTTCCTTTTGTTTCTCTGAGCTGAACTTCTAACTTCACCGATTATTTTCCAGATGGGCCTTGGTCCTGCCTTGAACTTGACCATGCTTCTTATTCCTGGTCATGACTTTGGAAACTTCCAGTGACCACCTTGCATTTCTTTCCTGGCAATGAATCCACAGAATACTTGGTTTAAACACCCTCTTGGTTTGACATTATTCCCAGGCCTCTCCTCTCCAATACCACCTCTAACCATGAAGTACCCCCTTAGCTTAGTCCAACAGCAACTTCCTGGTGGAATATTAAAGGCACTGGAAGGTCTCCTTTCCTCCTAACTTATATCTCTATAGAAGCTTTCCTAATACATTCTTGTAGAGTTGGCAACTCCCTCCTCTGTGCTCTCACTGTTCTAAAATTTGTTAAATTAATAAATTTACTCATGTGGCTATTTCTCCTATTTATCTCCTTAATAACAGATACTAAGTATCATTTAACTTTTTATTTCCTCCATTTTCTTGCACAGGGCATTCATGGCACAAAGCAGTTCTCTAATTAATGCTTGATGAATGGATGGATGCATGAATAGATGAATGCTTTCATAACATAGTCATCTTTTCTCCAACACCAGGATGAAATCATTTCCACGTAAATTACCCTAAAGTTACTGGTGTTCCTATCAACCATGAAAAAAAAATATATCTACTTCTAGGAATGTCATATGAACTCTCAGAGTTCTCCACTCAAGATAAGAATCTGCATTTATATAGTATATTTTCATTTATGTGTTACTTTTCAAGATGATAATTGTAACTGACATTGAGTAGTTACTGTACTCTAGGCATTGTTCTTAATACTTACATATATTACTCCATTAATCGTTACTTCAATCCTATAAAGTAGGTGGTATTTGTTATCTTGAGGAAATGAAATCTGGAATGGTTGCAAAACTTTTCAAGCTGTCAAAGCTAGTAAGTGACAGAACCAGCAATTACACCTAGAACCCCCTTCCACAGCCCCATTCTTAACCATATAAAACTCACCCCAGACAATAGTCTGTTCATTTTCCTCAAACACCAAAGATAGACCTTCAGAGGCCATGAAAGAGGTGGACACTCTAAAACGCAAAGTTACAAAATATAAAGACAAAACCTACAATCTAAATTCTATGATTCCCTTTCTAGTTCCTTAGTAAAATATTAAACTAGTGTTCTTCTCAATCCAATGAACGAAATAGGGATTTTATAATGCTAAAGCCCAATAGATTGCAGTCTCTATTATATTTCTTTTTATTCTTAATTTTGAGCTTATTTCCTTATTATCTTTCCTCCTTATTCTAGTTCATCTGCCTTATATTATTCTCTCAGATACCTCACACAATAAATGCACAAGAGGAAGGGGGAAGAGACACACAGATTTAAGACAAAGATGTAAGCTGGGGAGGAGACTAGTGAGGATTACTGGAAATCTGTGCCAGTGTATAAGTGATCTTCCACCTCCAACTTTTCTCATTACATTGATCATCCTTCAGCAATTTGAAGAACACTGCCCAACAACTCACAGAAGAAAAAAAAAAGAATGGCCAATAAGTATATAAAAAGGTATTCAACTTCTTTAGTAATCAAGTAAATAAAAATTAAAAATCAATGAGGTACCATTTCATATCTGTCAGGCTGGCAAAAATTAGAAGGTATGATATACCAGAAATGGGGAAAAAGGAATTTTGAACCCCTTCTGATGGACATGTAAATTAATATAACCACATCAATACAGCCGTTATGGAAAACGCTGTGGAGGTTCTTAAAGAAATTAAAAATAGAGCTACTGGCTGGGTACCCTGGCTCACGCCTATAATCCTTGCACTTTGGGAGGCCGAGGCAGGTGGATCACTTGAGGCCAGGAGTTCAAGGCCTGGCCAACACAGTGAACCCCATCTCTACCCAAAAATACAAAAATTAGCTGTTCATGGTGGTGTGTGCCTGTAATCCCAGCTACTCAGGAGGCTGAGGCAGGAGAATCACTTGAACCTGGGAGGCAGAGGTTGCAGTGAGCTGAAATCCGTGCCACACTTCAGCCTGGGCAACAGAGCAAGACTCTGTCTCCAAAAAAAAAAAAAAAAAAGCTACTATATGAACCAATAATCCTTCTTCTGGTTATATACATAAAGGAAATGAAATCATCACCTCATAAAAATATCTGCACACCCATGTTCATTGCAGCATTGTTTACAATAGCCAAGATATAGAAACAACCTAATGACCATATTACCCAAAGCAATCTACAGATTCAATGCAATCCCTATCAAGACACCAAAGACATTCTTCACAGAAACAGAAAAAACAATCCTAAAATTCATATGGAAACACAAAAGACCCCAAAGAGCCACAGCAATAAAACCAATACTGAATGAAAAGAATGAAGCTGGAGGCATTGCACTACCTGACTTCAAAATATACTACAAAACTGTAGTAATCAAAATGGCACAGTAGTTGTATAAAAACAGACTCATAGACCAATCCAACAAACTAAAGAACTGAGAAATAAATCCACATACATATAGTCAACTGATTTTTGACAAAGGCACCAAGAACATACATTGGGGGAAAAACAACCTCTTCAACAAATGGCGCTGGAGAAACTGGATATTCATATGCTAAAGAATGAAACTAGATCCCTATTTCTCACCATATACAAAAATTAACTAAAACGGAATTAAATAATTAAATGTAAGACCCGAAACTATAAGAAGAAAACATAGGGGAAATGCTTCATAGCATTGGTTTGCATAAAGATTTTACAGATAAGGCTTCAAAAGCAGACAAAAAAAGCAAAAGTAGACAAATAGGATTATATAAAACTAAAAATTCTCTGCAGAGCAAAGGAAACAATCAGCAGAGTGAAAATACAACCTGCAGAAGAGAATAAGACACTGGCAAACTATTCACCTGACAAGGGGATTAATATCCAGAATATACGAGAAACAGAAAACTCAACATTAAAAATAATATTAGTCTGATTTTAAAATGGGCAAACGATCTGAATATACATTTTTCAGAAGAAGAAATACAAATGGCCAACCCATATACGAAAAAATGCTTCAACATCACTGTCCATCAGGGAAATGAAAATGAAAACCACGTTCTCACCCCAGTTAGAATGACTATTACCAAAAAGACAAAAATAACAAATGCTAGCAATGATGCAGATAAAAGGAAACCCTTGTACACTATTGAAGGGAATGTAACTTAGTATAGCCATTATGAAAAGCAGTATTCCACAAAAATCTAAAAGTAGAACCACCACATGATCCAGCAATCTGATTACTGGGTATATATCCAAAGAAAAGGAAATCAGTATATTGAAGAGATATCTGCATCCCTATGTTTGCTGCAGTACTACCTACAATAGCCAAGATGTAGAATCAACCTAAATGTCCATCAATAGATGAATAAAGAAAATGTGGTATGTCTACATAATGGGATACGATTCAAAAAGAATGCAATCCTGTCACTCACAACAACATGGATGAGCCTGGAGGACACTATCTTAAATGCGGTAAGTTAGGCACACTAAGATAAACACCACATGTTGGCACTCATATGTGGAAGCTGAAAAGTGAAACTCATAACAGTAAAAAGTAGAAAAGTGGTTACTAGAAGCTGAGAAAGAGTTGGAAGTGGGAATAGGGAGATGTCGGTTAACAGATGCAAAGTTACAGCTAAATAGAATAGGTTCTGGTGTTCTGTAGCACCATAGGGTGACCATAGTTAACAATAATTTATTTTATATCTTCAAGTAAATAGAAGAGAGAATTTTGAATGTTCCCATCACGAAGAAATGATACATTTTTGTGGTGATGGATATGCTAACAACTCAAATTTGATACATGATGTGTAATGATCAAAGTAATTTGAAAATAAAAATCTTCAAAATTAAATTTAATTTAATAGGTTCAAATGAAAAATAAACTGTTACATATAACATTATATATATAACAAAATATCGTTTAGCCTTAAAAAAGAAGGAGATCCCGCCATTTGTAACAACATGGATGAACCCCGGAGGACATTATGCCAGGTGAAACAGGACAGACACAAAAAGCAAAATGTTGCATGATCTCACTTATACGTGGAATCCTTTTTTGAAAGTTAAATACACAGAGATGGAGAATAAAACAGTGGTTTACCAAAGATGGGGGGTTAGGAGGAGATAGGAAATGGGAGATGTAAGTTAAAGGATACAAAGTAGTAGATACGTAGGATGCCCAAGTCTAGAGATCTAATGTACAACATGAGGACTATAGTTAATAATATTGTATTATATTTAGGATTTTTGCTAAATTAGTACATTTTAGCTGCTCTTGCCATACACAGAAAAAATGCATAACTATGTGAGATGATGGATATGTTAACTTGTTTCACTATAGTAACCATTTTATTATCTGTATGTACCTCATACATCATGCTGTACACCTTAAATACACACAATAAAATGTTTAAAATTATGTAACCACATCAGAGAGTAATTTGATATAGTTGAAGATATATGAGACTCTGTACCCCAGAAATTCTGCTTCTTCATCTATCCCTAGAGAAACTCTCCCACATACGTATTTAAGAATATTATTTGAAGTACTGTGTTATAATAGGAAAAAATTGAAACATAAATGCCCATTAACAATAGAATGGATACAACAATGAAAATTAATAAACGAGATGTATTAACATAGATAGATTCCAGGCCAGGCATGGTGGCTCACACCTGTAATCCCAGCACTTTGGGAGGCCATCAAGGCAGGATGATTTCTTGAGCCCAGGAGTTCAAGACCAGTCTGGGCAATGAGACCTCCTCTCTACAAAAAATTTAAAAATTAGCTGGGCATGGTGGCACAGCCAATAGCCGCAGGTACTCAAGGGGCTGAGGTGGGAGGATTGCTTAAGCCCAGGAAGTCAAGGCAGCAATGAGCCATGATTGTGCCACTGCAATCCAGCCTGGGTGACAGAGAAAGACCATGTCTGAAAACAACAACAACAAAAATAGATTCCCAAAATGAAACATCCAGTGAGAAAAGCAAGTTAGTGGACGAGATACCATATAGTATAATAACATTTATAAAACTTTGAAAAGGCACAACAATTCTAAATATTTTTCCTATATCTAGACATGGAACATAAGCATTAAAATATGCATAGAATGAATCAACATTCATTCAATCATTCGAATCAACATCAAAATAGTGGTTGCCTCTGCAATGAGGGAGGTAAATAGAACTAGTGTAGAGAATTAAGGGGACTATGTATTTATTATATTTTTTCTTTTTAAAAGTGGTCTGAAGCAAATACTACAAAATAATACAATTTGGGAATTCTAGATAGTCATTCTACAGATGTTTATAATACTTCTCTATTTATTTATGTTTAAAATATTTTAGTAAAAAACCAAACACTTACCATAGTTTCTAAGGGGTTAAAAATAGAGCCTAGTAAGGGAAGCTGCAATTAAGGACAAAGTGGCTTGAGGACGTAAATGAACCCAGACAGTGCTGTGCTCCAGAGACTGTGAATTATGGTCAAAGCCTGGCTATGCATCATTTAGAGAGGAAGGTGGTTCCCCTTCAAGGCCAGCTGTGGTTATTTACCAATAAGAGTGATAGTTTACACCTGTCAGACAACGTTTATTTCTCTAGAAGTTAGGCAGAGTTTCTGTGATTCACATTCTAATACTGCTTGTCTTTGGTAAATCCTGCCACTCACACAGTCATGAGACTAAAAATAACAAAGCATAATTCCGTTTCTAGTAAAATAGGGCATGTACAGACTATAAAACAAAATTGCTAGATGAGCCAAAGCAAATCTCTTGGTGCAAAATTCTTATTTCCTTTGTGGTCTTTTCTCACAGCCAGATTCTTGTTAGAAAGAATTCTAAAATATATCTTTTGTAGACTTGGGAGCCAACTCAGAGTTGGCCCCAAAATGAGATAATTTTAGCACAAATAAGGGTAATATCTGTCAGATTTCTAAACACATGAAATATGTATAAATCAATGAGTTAATTCTCTCTCTCTCACTTACACACACACACACACACACACACACACACACACACACACACGTGCATGCGCTAATTGATCACCTTGGAGATGCTAGCAAACCAATTACTTATTTTGGAAATTAGTAAATAAAAGAAAAGAACTATTTATCCTTCCTTTCCTGTATGAACTCTATCACTACATAATCAAATGGTAGATAAGGCAAAGTTTCTCATGAAAATTTTCAGCAAATAAATGAAGAAGGAATGTGAGAATAGGAATACTGCCGTTTTGCAATTTGTAAAGAATTAAATCATTTGGGCAATATGCAACCATAGCTGCTCAGGGCACAGAAAGAGAGACAACCAAACGTTGCGTGCCTCCTGATGAAGTATATACATCATCGCCTGTGAAATAGTCTTGCTAAAACAACCAAACTTGAATCTGACTAGTTTTCTAGATCCAAATATCAATTCACAGGAATACAGAGGGCAGAGGAACCTGTGAAAAGGGGATATAATTGGTAAACCCAGACTGTTGGAAAATACGGGAGAAATAATCATGTTTCTACAACAAATAATTGCAAGGCAAGAGGGGGAGGAAGAAACATACAAATTAAAAGACTCAAAAGGCAAATTTTTTTAAAAAAACAAGCAAAACTAAATGGCAGTTTAGTGAGGCACACTTGGGTTGTGAAACTGTACAGAAAAATAAGAAAGTGAATATCATAAAGTCAAGACAGTGCTTACTGTTGGGGGAAGGATGAGTTGAAACTGGGACTGAAAATGTGTAAGATTTGTGGAGTATTTGGAGAGTCTCTGTCTTCTGACATGAATGGTGGTTGTAAGGATGTTTGCCTTATACTAATTTATTAAGCTGTATGGACCATTAATTAAGGACAGAAAGCCTATTGAATATAAGTGTTGAAATATAATAAGCTGATAAAAATAAAAAATATCACTATTGGCCGGGCATGGTGGCTCCCGCCAGTAATCCCAGCACTTTGGGAGGCCGAGGCAGGCGGATCACGAGGTCAGGAGTTCGAGACCAGCCTGACCAACATGGTGAAACCCCATCCCTACTAAAAATACAAAAATTAGCCAGGCATGGTGGTGCCTGTAATCCCAACTACTCAGGAGGCTGAGGCAGGAGAATCGCTTGAACCCAGGAGGCGGAGGCTGCAGTGAGCCGAGATTACCTCACTCCAGCCTGGGTGACAGAGTGAGACTCTGTCTCAAATAATAATAATAATAATAATAATAATAATAATAATAATAATATCACCATTAATTTGCCTCTAATAGAACCTCAATAGATCTGTAAATTGCATGATTCTTATCAAAAGCTTTGAGAGTGCATCAAATAGTTACAAAAACAGTGTTAAAAAGATGGACTGCATAGTGACAACTATATTCCATTTGGCTCTTAATTTTCAGGAATGAACATAATGCACTCCTGCCATGTGTTATTTTCCAAGAGAATTCTGAAACCTTATCTCCCATCACGCCATTAAGAAGCAAAACATAAAAAAGATAAACACAAGCCTGTTGATATCTTAAAGTAAAACAGGAATTTCAAATATCAGGCCATGAAAACAATTTGAATACTTTTTGATCCCACAGAATAAAATTAAATTTCACTTCCACATTTCAGTATATGCTAGGTTCCAAAGCCAAACACAGTATATGTCATATTTTAATTTGTTAGCTGACAAATCACACTTTTTATAGAGTGTAAATTGAACAGCATGCATGCATTCTTAATAGGGGAATAGGCAAGACTTGTCTTCATGTATTACTGATATTAAATAGTGTACCTAAAATAAACTTTTTAAGAGTTATCTATTTTACTTCAGTTCATTCAATTGTCATGCACATAAAAATGATTAAATGATCAAATATAAATCAAAAAATTGTTTGCAATATTACATATTTCTGTGAAAGCGGTTCCAGACATTGTTTTAAAGGCCTGAGGAGAGGAGATCTGGCAAACGCTGGTCTACTTAGCTTGTCTAGATGTTCCTTCCTAATCTGACTCCACCCATCCTCTAGCTTCTTCCTACTTTATATAAGCGCATGAAAACATGCTCATCATTATTAGCATTCAGGTAAATGCTAATTAAAGCTGCAATGGATATCACTGCACACCCACTAGAATAACAAAAATAAGAAAGTCTGACAATACAAGTGTTAAGGGAAATGGGTAATAACTGAAACTTTCATATACAGCTGGTGAGAATGTAAAATGGTACAACACTTTGAAAAACGGGTCAACAGTTTTCTTATAAGGTTAAACATATATTGACCATACGATCATATATATGTGTATGTTATATGTATGCAGGTACATATACACATATAGCTGGTATATATGTATGCATACATGTGTGTAAGAGAGAAATGAAAATATATGTGTGCACAATCGAAAAGAAATTGTATATGTAGAGAGTAGAAGGGTGGTTACCAAGGGTAGGGAGAGGGAGGGAATTGAGAAGTGTAGGCCCAAGCATACAAACTTGCAGTTATGTGGAATGAATAAGTCTAGGTATCTAATGTAGCGCATGAGGACTATAGTTAGTAATACTGTGTTGTATACTGAAAATCTGCTAAGAGTGGAGTTTAAGTGCTCTTTTCACACACACACATAAACTCTGTAAGGTATGGATATGTTAATTTGTTTGACCACAGTAATTTCACTCTTTATATGTATATCAGAATATGTTAGACACCTTAATTGATGAATTTTTTAAAAAGAAAAATATATGTCCACACAAATATTGTACAAAAATGTTCATATTAGCTTTTTGTAGTAGCAAAACATGGAAACAGCTTAAGTCTCCAACAGTAGTGAATGGATCAAGTAATTGAGATCTATTTGTACAACAGACTACAACTCAGCAAGCAAAGGGAATAAAATACTGATAGAACAGCATAGGTAAATTGTAAGAACATTATGCTGAGTCAAATAAATTGGACACCAAATAGTACATATCATATGATTCCATGTATATGAAACTCTAGAACAGGTAAAACTAATCTACAGTGACAGGAAGTAGATCAGGAGTTGTCTGGGGGCAGAAGTGGTGATATAATGGAATTACCTACAGGGGCATGAGAACATTTTGTGGGGAATAGAAATATTTGGTACCTTGATTATGATGGTGGTTATAAGGGTGTATACATTTGACAAAACCCTTCAAACTTACATTTACTATAGGTAGCATTATATGTGAACTATAGTTTAATAAAGTCGATATTTTTTAAAGTGCTAGAAGAAACTATACCTTAAAGGTGCCAAAAGTGGGCCTGGTGGGGCACACCTGTAGCCCCAGCTACTTGGGAGGCTGGAGCAGGAGGATCATTTGTGTCCAGGAGTTCAAAGCTGTCGTGTGCCATAATTATGCCTCAAAATAGCCACGGCACTCCAGCCTGGGCAACATAGCAAGATCCCATCTCTAAAAATAAAAATAAAATAAAAAGTACTAAAAAGATTCAGAACGGGGGAAAATTTAGCATGCTGTGATCCCTAGAGAGGGTTTCCTAGAAAAGAATCTTAAAGAGATGTTTTAAAGAGACAAGAAGCCAGAGACCAGGTGCAGTGGCTCACGCCTGTAATCCCAGCACTTTGGGAGGCCAAGGCAGGTGAATCACGAGGTCAAGAGATCGAGACCATCCTGGCCAACGTGGTGAAACCCTGTCTGTACTAAAAATACAAAAATTAGCTGGATGTGGTGGCACGCACCTGTAGTCCCAGCTACTCGGTAGGCTGAGGCAGGAGAATCACTTGAACCTGGGAGGTAGAGGTTGCAGTGAGCTGAGATGGCACCACTGCACTCCAGCCTGGCAGCAGAGCTAGACTCTGTCTCAAAAAGAGAGACAAGAAGCCAGCCCAGGAAGAGGAAACGGCAGAAGCAAAGCACAAGAGTAGGGAATTTACACAGTGAATTAAAAAAAAGAGAAAGGATTATTGTTAGTATGTTTTGAAGTTGACTTTTTTGATGAAATAATATTGTTGAGAATTTGGGCTTTTATTATTTTCTCAACATTGTTTAGCAGCAATAAAGCAATTTTTAAATGCACCAACAATTAAATATTGCAGCTTTTAAATAATGTTCTTTATGCTTTTGTTTAATGGATTTTCTGGAGGTTGAATGGTTGTGTCTAGTCCTTGACCTACACAGTTTAATTATCCTTATCGACTGACTCATGAAATTCTATCATGCGCAGTGGTGTGCTATAAGTGAAGCTTTGTTCCTGTTGTGAAATTGAGAGTTCTCTGCCTTTCCTCCTGGCTTGTGATCAAGAATTAGGCTATATCTTATCCCCCTGCCTGAAACAGAAACCTAGCAAGTTAGATGACTATGAAAAAGACATCCTGATATTTTATCAGAAGTCCAGACAATGACCTATCACATGAGATTCTTCTATATTACACAATGAGACCAGATTTCAGAATCAGGGTTAGGCATACCAGCAAAAAGAGGGGTGGCTGAGGTGGGGTAATTTCTGAACATTTCAAAGACCAGGCTGTCTTTTCAAATGTATCCCTCTTGCTGACTGGTGGCCAAGAATCTATAAGAAAGTGCCATTCCTGTAGTTTGAGGCCTTTTTAAAATAGATGACCTCTGAGGCTCTTTTGTACCCTCAACTTTTAACATTCCAAAACAGTGCTTGAAATTTTGAGGTTCCTGAGCTAAAATAGGCCTGTGTCTATGTTTTTTCTCAGACTGCCCAGTTTTAAATTTGTGTGTATGTGTGCATTCAGAAAAAGAATAATAAACAAAATTTTAAAGGTTTTTTTTTCACTCTAGCTCACCCATCCAGTTTATCACTTCTTTTCACTGTCTGAGCTGCTTTTAAAAATAATTCTGCTAGTTATAGAAAACAAATAACATAAGTGATTGTTGTCCAGAAACATACAAATTCATTGTGTTTAGTGAAATGTAATTGATTATTACATATAGATGATTGATAGATGATATAGATAGATAGGCAGATCTGTTTAAATCTTTTTTACACCTGTTTAGAAGTTTATTTCCTAATTTTTTATTCCCTTGTGTAAGTCTCTGCTCTTTGAATGTCTTTTGAATTGGTCATAGCATCTTACTGGTTCCCACTGTAGCATCGTAACTGGTTCATACTGATTAATGAGTTAATCAAAATATTTGACACATGTACATTTTATAGTTGGTTTTACCTTTTAAAAAATCTTTTAAATATACATTATTTTAGATCTCAAAAGGAGATAGTTGAATGAATCATTAACTATTTATAATTTAGGATGCATTACCACCTTTGATTTGATTCTGAAAAGTCCCTTTCTTTTTTCTTTTTTTTTAAACGGAGTCTCACTCTGTCACCCAGGCTGGAGTGCAGTGGTGCGGTCTTAGCTCACTGCAACTTCCGCCTCCCGGGTTCAAGCGATTCTCCTGCCTCAGCCTGCTGAGTAGCTGGATTACAGGCATGTACCACCACGCCCAGCTAATTTTTGTATTTTTAGTAGAGATGGGGTTCCATTTCTTATATGTTTGTTTTCATAATATTTTTATTCCCATACCTCACTTCTATTTTCTCTTCACCCCCAACATGGACAGCTGTTTTGATGAGTATAATGGAAATCTTGTTATTTGAGTGTGTTCTTGCAGATTGGTGGTATTTTGTGTGTATATATGTTTTTAATTGAGGTAAGACATATATGAAAGTGCATAAAGTATACTAATCTTAGGTACAGGGCTCAATGATTGCTCAATCACCATATGTATATCCATGTAATCACCACTCAGTTATAGAATATTTTCAACACTGTAAAGTTCCCTTGTGCCGCTTCCCAAGTAATACCACACCTACCACCTGCTCTACCTCCTCAGAGGTAACCACTATTCTGACTTCTATCTCTATAGATTAGTTTTGCCTGTTCTTGAAACCTTATGTATGTTCTTGAACATATCACACTGTTTTCTCTTCTGCATCTGGTTTCTTTCACTCATCATCATCCCTGTAATAGTCATCCATGTTACTGTGTATAGGAATAGTTTGTTAATTTTTTGTTGTTGTGTAGTATGTAGTATTCAATTTTATAAATATGCCACGATGTATTCGTTCTCTTATTGAAGATGAGAACCCAAACCATCTACATTTATACAGTTGACTACCTACATTAGCATGACTCTACTATTCCACTGGCATCATCAGGATCATTTTACTATTTTAAGAAACGCTCGCAGGCCGGGCGCGGTGGCTCACGCTTGTAATCCCAGCACTTTGGGAGGCCGAGGCGGGTGGATCACGAGGTCAGGAGATCGAGACCATCTTGGCTAACACGGTGAAACCCCATCTCTACTAAAAATACAAAAAATTAGCCGGGCGTGGTGGCAGGCACCTGTAGTCCCAGCTACTCGGAGAGGCTGAGGCAGGAGAATGGCGTGAACCCGGGAGGCGGAGCTTGCAGTGAGCCGAGATTGCGTCACTGCACTCCAGCCTGGGCGACAGAGCGAGACTCCATCTCAAAAAAAAAAAAAAAAAAAAAAAAAAAGAAAAGAAAAAAAGAAACGCTCGTCTAGGAAGATAAAAGTCACAAACCACTTTATTATTCATTCCAGGAAATTCTTGAAACTCTTCAATATAAATCAACAAACAATAATTTATACCTTTAGTTGCTTTAAACCCTTTACCTTGCCTTGCTGTGTCCATCAATCCTAATTATCATATTCTTTCTGCTCCTAACCAAGACCTACTCTCTTACACTGAAAGACCCACCTTAAAGCACTTCAAGCTATCAATAAATATCCTGACTTGGTCCTTACTACTCTGAGACACTACAGAGACTCTGTCACACTACAGAGACTCGGTCAGGATAGTTCTTGATTCAGCTTTGTCTTTATCAACAGGTAGTTTGGGTGATAATTTAGGGAGCCAACATTAAATAAGGGACAGTTGGCTTTTTTCTCATTTTTTGGCTTTTATAAATAAAGCTGCTACGGGCATTCTTACACACGTTTTTATGGACATAACCCCTTTCTCTTGGGTAGATATTTAGGAGTGGGATTGCTCACTTGTATTCTAAGTTATCTATTTAACTCACTGGAAAATTGGAAGATTTCCCCTAAAATCAAGCTTTCCAGCTTTTTTGAAAACCTGGAAAATACTTGGCAATACTGGGCCAGCATTCCTCATTGTCACAGTCAGCTAGAGCTGAGTAGCAGCTCATCACTAGACAATGACAAGCTCTCCTCTCTGGCTCATCCACCCACTTTCCCCATGTAAGTCAGCTGTCTGTCTGCTTCAGTAGGAATGCTATTAATAGCTGGTAATCTCTGTTCTAACCATAGGCTTGGAAAGGGTAACTCTTTAAGCTTTTATTAATTCTACTCCAGTATAGATAAGCAAGAGTGGTTTTTATTGGAAAGGAATAGGACAATCAGGGGCTGAGAAATGAGGCCCCTCTGCCACTGATGGGGGAAAGCAGCAACAACAGAGAGTAAAGATGACTTTGGAAATCTTGATCTATTTTGCAATTTAATCCAGAGCCAATGCTCTCTAGAAGGAGACTGGCAGTGGAGAAATGAGAGGAATCAAAACCAAAAAAGACCTAAATCAGTCTCCCTTACTTATTATCATCATAAGTAACATTCATGAAACATTTTTTGCACTTAGGGTATTGCAGATGTAAAGTTAAAATAGCTCCCTACTGTTGAAATGAAAGAATTTAACCTAATCCAGAGTCCCTTACGCTATAAAAAAAGAAATAGGTCATTAAAGACTAAAACAGCTTCTTTTTATTTTGGTAGGTATGTGAAGAGAGCAGAACAGAAATCAAGTGTACTTCCACATAATTAATGGGGGCTCATCGACTCCAAGGGCCTGGGATAAGACTCTAGCTAATTGAATATATTTTTTCTTCCTCAGAATGGATTTTTTTCCCCCAGCCTATTAAGATAATGCTTGGGAGGCATGTCTGTGCTTGGTATAATAAGCCTATTAAAAGGAAGTGGTCTGTCTACACCTGATACAGAGTTGCAAAAAAGGTGCCATTCCTTCCCACCACCCTGCATCCAGGCGAAGGAGAAATCAACTCTTGGCCTTCCTTATAAACTTATGCTAAAATTCCTTAACCCTCCCATAAATAAAATTTGTGTCTACCTGCTTGGCCTGGTATGATGGGCTTAGGGCAGTTGAGTGGTCAATGAGGAAAAAAAAGTGAGGCTTGAACCATCTCATTCTCATATTGGCTCAGCCTATTCTGTGTACTAAACCACAGAAACACCAGCAGGAGAAGGAGGGTGGCTAGGGGAGAGATGGAAACATAAAGACCCAGGATGCTGGGGCACAGCTCTGGTAGTATAGAATCTTCTGTTTATCCTGGTAGCTAAGAAGATACTGTCTTCTGATAGGTGAATGGAGGGAGACCACATATCTGAATTGCACTTACACTGCTTAAGAGCCAAATAAATCACATCCAACATCATTTGTCAAAGAGTTTGATGTGAATTGAATGACTCCATCAGATGTCAACCATGAAGAAAGATAAACGAGAGGGCTTTTCACACCAGGCTAATTGTTAGCTGCCCAGAACAACCTTGGGGTTTGCAGGCAGTACTTGACCTCCAGACTTTCACAGTGCATGATCCTCAATCATTCAGGCCAGAGCCTGCTGCTGTTAACCCTCTCCAGGCCAGGCCAGGCTATGAAACATC
This sequence comes from Nomascus leucogenys, assembly GCF_006542625.1. Classification (NCBI taxonomy): domain Eukaryota; kingdom Metazoa; phylum Chordata; class Mammalia; order Primates; family Hylobatidae; genus Nomascus; species Nomascus leucogenys. The sequence continues at coordinate 19,887,478 of NC_044388.1, read as the reverse complement.
TGAGCCTCTATCTCCAATTTCTCCTCTGCCTTTCTTTCTCTGATCTCCTGCAATGTCTTTCCAGGTTCTCTCTACTCCTACCCAGTATCCAGCTTCAGCCTGTCAGCCAACCTGAATCCTCATATTTCAACCCACAAATTTGTCCTTGAGTTAATCACCAGTCTCCTTTATTCAAGTTCTCACAATGCTCAACAGTCAGCCTGACCTCCCTGGGTCTCCTCTCGAGAATTGTTTCAACAAGCAGCCAGGCCAAGTTTCTTGCTTCCCATGTAGATGTTGGAAAATATTACAATGAAAAGCATCTCAAGATATTCCTCCAACCTAAGTCAGAAGCCCTTAGCCCTTTATGTAATTTTTGTTGTTTAAAAACTTTATCAACTGCTTTCTTTTTGCCAAGTGTATTAGTCCGTTCTCACATTACCATAAAGAACTACCTGAGATGGGGTAATTTATAAAGAAAAGGAGTTTAACTGGCTCGTGGTTCTGCAGGCTGTACAGGAAGCGTGGCTAGGGAGGCCTCAGGAAACTTAAATCATGGCAGAGGCAAAGGGAAAGGAAGCACATCTTACATGGCCAGAGCAGGAGGAAACGGGAGAAAGTGCCACACACTTTTACACAACCAGATCTCGTGAGAACTCACTTACTATCATGAAAACAGCAAGGGAGAAATCTGCTCCCCTGATTTAATCACCTCTCACCAGGCCCTTCCTCCAACACTGGGGATTACAATTTGACATGAGATTTGGATGGGGACACAAATCCAAATCATATCACCAAGCATGGTACTAAATGTTAATTTAGGCATTAACTCATTTCATTGACATTTCCATGTTTCTAAAGTGATGTATCCTCAGCAAACTGATGCTTGGGACAGTTCAAAAAGTTACGGTATGGGATCACTTATGTTTTTAAAGTGTGAAGTATAAGCCAATTTCCTTAGCTACCTCAGTCATCAGCTCCAATGAACTAAAATCAAGTGAGGCCTTTACCAATGAGTTTGTGGGAAACGTTAAGGCTGTAAAACACATTTAGGAGATGTTAGAAAGGCATCATACAGAGAATTAAGTTTAATGCCCTCCATTTTCTATGTAATAACCTGTAGCTGCCTCCCCTAAAAGCTCATCAGTTTAGGCTGGACGAGATATTTCTTTTGAGGTCATAACCACACTTAAACATTTATATTGAGCTCTACAATTTAATAAATTTATCTAACTCGGTCTCTCTGAGGAGTCAGCCTCATCATAACCCACATGTAGAAGTACTGAATGAAGCTGAGCCCTAGGCTAAGCAACCCCATGGGAGTCAGGAGACATAGGTGCTACACAGTCTCTCCCACCACTGGCTCTGTGACCTTATGAGAGTCACAACATCTGGGAACCTCCTTTCATAATCTGCAAAGTTAAGGGAGAGCTTCAAATAATCTAAGTCTCTTCAGTCTAACATTCTATCATCGTGTTAATCTCCTATCACACGAGTTATGTAGTCACCACATGAAAATGCATATAGAAGCCAGGCCAAATAATGAAATGGCTAAATGTTGGGGTAAAAACAAAATTGGGCTTGGAGAGGGAGGAATTTAACACAAACTCCCCTAATCCCCAATACATTCTCCAATCTCAGGTATGGACAATTGATGTTTTCTCATCTTGTATAAAGTGCTAAGTAAACACAGCCTTATGATAGCCTTCCACTTCCAGCCACAGTGTCATGCCGATCCCTCCATTATAGAAACCCTGGAGCTGCAGCTGGCCGGGAGTGGGAACTGGAAGTGGTAGGACTGTGGCACACTAGATAGCATGTACCCCATTTGTAGTGGACCTTGTTGGTGCCCCAACTGGAACCTACAGATCTCTTTTGCCAGCTGTGTGCCCTTCCCCCACTTCTTACATGCTTTGCTGCTAATACTTCACCCATGTGGCCTTCAGAGGCTTGCTCTTGGGCCCTAAAGTTAATCGCTGATAAGGACGAGGGAAGAACTTGGCGATTATGCTGTCTCCTCTTCCTGCAGGAGAGGAGGGTATATAAAAGCGCACCTCCTTGAACACTAGGAACAATAAATTGAGGTATCATTTGTTTTAGTCTGTAACTTCACCTGGAATCACACCCTTACTGGGCTTCTCCCCTTCCTTATCATGTTTCCCAACTCCCTTATCAGTTTCTCTTGGGAGCACTTTATTTATTTTTGTTTTTAAGGCAGGGTCTTGCTCTAGAGTGCCGTGGTGTGAGTGCAGTGGCGTGATCCCAGCTCACTGCAGCCTCAACCTGCCAGGCTCAAGTGATCCTCCTGCCTTGGCCTTCCACAGTGCTGGGATTATAGGCATGAGCCACCATGTCCAGCTGGAAACACTTTTTAAATAAATCACTTACACCCAAATTCTTGGCTTAGAGAATCTTCTGGGAGAACCTGATCCACAATACTACCTAAATGCATTCACATGCATCTTTTTAAAAGATTACTATTCTGTCACATGAGGTGTATCAAAAAGTCAAATTTAGCCAGTAAACTGCCAGTTTAAAATGTCTGATTTAGTCTAAGAAAAACTTTTATTCCCATTCCAGTAAAGAAAGCAAGGAACTTGACAAAGTTACTGAACAATTTGACAAAGATATTGAGAGTCTCCAGAGACCTGTATATCTAACGCCTATGGCTATTACAAGCTCTTAAGCTTCCTAATGCATTTGGTTCTTTCTGCTCTATATATCAACATCTGCTATAAAGATTGAAGAACAGAAACAGAGTGCTGTAATTCTTGGGCTGGTTTATGATGCAGAGTAGAAATCACTTATTCTTCTATATTTTAAAGGCCCTGTAGTATTCTTCGTACTAATAATGCCTAACATTTGCTTAATGTAATATACTATTCAAGCCCTTTCTAATACATGACCCTGTGCAATCCCTACAATGTTTCTGTGAAGTAATATTATTATCCCTGTTTCACAGATGAGGAAACGAAGGCTGTGAAAGTTGCAAATCAGAAACATGAGTCTAAAGCGTGGATGTTTTTCCAGCATATAGAGCGTAAGTGAAAGACCTACTCTTTCAAGATCAGAAAACTGCTGATTCCAAACCAGATAGTTTGTAGAAGGAGAAGAGTATGTGAGAACTGAGATAGAAACAATTAATAGGGAATGTAAAAAAAGGGAAAATAAGATGTTTCCAGGAGAAACCAAAGAAGGTGATACTATGAAGATTTAAAAAAATAAGTAAAATACAGAGAAGGCAGAAAATGATGTGGTCCATAAGAAAGGTGGAAAGATAGAGGGAGGAAAGTTTGGTGGAGTCAGATGAAGAGTCCATTAAGAAGATAAGTGGGAAATGACAAAAAAATGAAGGGTCAGAACTGAGGCTGGTTTGGTCAGTTTTGAGGGTAACAAAAACTATAAACAATACGCACTCACTGGGCAAGCCAGGTGTTAGGGCTGTCCTGACAGACATGAAGGAAATCCAGAGAGCTGTCTGCCAGCCTTAAGAGAGGTAGACAGCTAACAAACTGGCCAAAGACTGGGCCAAGTCAGGCATGGAGAGGTTTGGTGATAGGCAACAGGCTATAGCAAGCCGCAGAGTCTGCAAGCTGATAAGGAAGCAAAGAGTGCTTAGCAAGCTAGGATCAGGAGCTCCAACATCAGGTTGTGGGAATTCTTTCCCATACATAAATTAAAAAAAAAAAGAAAACCTATCTTGTGCAGGACCTATGGTTTGAGAGAGCAAGAGGTGATGTTGAAATACACACCCAATCATGAAAACTGAGGTCTAAGGCAAAGCAGATCAAGTGTGAGCTGCAGGCCAACAGGATGCTGATCTGGCCTTAAATTTTTCTTATTTGCTGGTCACTTTGATCTCAGAACCTGAAGTCAGCTGTGACACTGTGGAGCACAGTGGTTATTAGTATAGACTGCTAGAGTTCATCTGCCTGGATTCAAATCCTGGTCCCACCACTTGCTAGCTGTATAGCCTTGGACAAACTACTTAACTTTGCTATGTATCAATTTCTCCATCTGTAAATTGGGGATAAGAATAGTATCTTCTTCATAGGATTTTTAGGAAAATAGCATTAATACATGTAGTAGCTAGGAGGGAGGTTCATATGGTATACATTAAATAAGTATTACCTGTTATTTAGAGTAGAGCCTGCAACCGGTATGCGAGAAGGGACTATATGGCTAGGAAACCAGGCAGGCTATTACAAATGGGGAGAAAGGAAAAAAATCCTTAATAATCATTATAGTATCATACTGAAGGCTGTCAGGTAGCTTTGGAAAGGGATTGCAGACACTGTGAGGAAAAATCACTGTCAGAATTTTATAGTTTTGTTTTTCTCAGTGGCCTTGAATCTTCACTATGCTGAGAACATATCCCAATCTTTACAAGTCTTTAAAAGGTCAGGAACTTGGCAATAAGGCTGCACTTTGTCAGCCCTTGTTTTTGTTTTGTGCAAACACAAAGAACCTCAATTCTATTAATACCATGAGTCACACAAACCAGGACATTTTATGTAACCTGTCCTGAGTTCCGTAATTTTTCACCTGAAAGTAGATATACCTCTGAATTTGGCCAAGGATGGAATCATGATTTAAAATGTGTGTCTTTTTAAACAGGAAATGATGGAGATAGCTTTTGTCATGCCAAAGTAGATTCAGAGAGGCAAAGCGTTCGCTAAATTATTATTACATATATGCATAAATTAATTACAAAAGCTTTTGGTAAAAAGCTTTTACCTGGGAAAAGAAAAAGGAAGCCATGGCTTTAGCTTCATAAGAAGACAGGGTAGAAGAAATGTAACAATGAGAGGGATCCTCAAGTACCTAGGAATAGCAGGATATTGTAGAATCACATACAGTAAGATTTGACACTCACCTAACACTGATTTTGGAAGTCCATGGCATGTGATAAACTATGCTAATCACATTTATATCATACATAATTCTTCCTACCATAGATGTAGTTTAAATGCTAACATCACAAACTATTTGAAGATTAGTTAATGGTTCAGTTTTTCCATTATATGTAATATTACACTAGCAAGCCATGCATAAAATTGAATTAAAATATTAATTTTCTAAGAGTTCTGGGAGTTGCAAGTTTTATTTCCATAGATATTTAGCATCTCCTAAAAATGAGCTATGACTGCTATGATGGTTTTAGTAGAATTCTTCTAAAACCTCTTATTTTTTTCCAGACAGTCTAGGTTCTGGCTAACGCAGGAGTGGCATAGAGCTAAATGAAAGGTAGCAAACTCCTTTGCTGAAACTGTTTTCCCAGTCTGAAAGATAATGACAGTGGCAGCCTAGCATGGGAAAAGGATTTGAAGATAACCAAAAAACCAATCTGTGCACCTGCTGAGAATCATAGATACAATATGATTTGACAATGGGCCAGCCAGCCATGATCCTCAGTAAACAAACATTTCTGGAGGGTTTTCTGCACAAAGGGCATGCCATTAGGTGTGGTAGAAGATCTAAAATAAACAGAACTCATAACCACTACCCCTGAGAATGTTCGTAGCCCATTTTGTGGAGAACACAAACATACTTGAAAATGTGGCAAAACTTCAGAAGGGAGGACCTCCGTATGTCCATTAGGACTCCGTCTTGCAAGAAGAGAAAATAAACTTGAATATTAGAAAAAACTTGGGCTTATATCCCAGGAAATCCGAAGATCAAGTGGGCTGCAGTTGGTTTGCCTGGTCAACTCTGCAACATCATCAAGGTCCTAATTACTTCTTATTTCTCTACTCTTCCTCCTTTAGGCCAACTTCCCTCATTACCCTGAAATGATTGCCGCAGTTCCAGGCTTCACCTCTGAATATTACACCAACCACTCTGAAGAAAGAGAATGTGTTTCCCAGCAATTTAAATAAGAGTCTTGAAATTTAGTTTGGGTATCTTAAATCCCATGACCACCTGCGTGGTAGATATGTTCATTAATGTAAGGAAATTGGGATCCACCTCTGGAATGAGGGAAAGAGTGAGATTCCTTCCCAAACACTTTTGGGCTATTTGAAGGAGGGATAGATAAGCATAGAAGATTCTGGGTACTGTTAAAAAGGGGAGGCTGAGCACAGTGGCTCACGCGTGTAATCCCGGAATTTTGGGTGGCCAAGGCAGGTGGATCGCTTGAGCTCAGCAGGAGACCAGCCTGGGCGACATGACGAAACCCTGTCTCTACCAAAAAATACAAAAAAGGAGCCGGGCATGGTGGCACGCACCTGTAGTCCCAGCTACTTGGGGGCTGAGGCAGCAGGAACTCTTGAGCCCAGGAGGTTGAGGCTGCAGTGACCCAAGATCGCTCCACTGCATTCCAGCCTGAGTGGCAAAGTGAGAACCTGTCTCAAAAAAAGAAAAAAAATGGGGGGTAGGGGGTTGGGAAGAGGAAATGGACATTGTATAGGTAACTACTCATGTCCATCCGGGAAATTCTGCAATCTCTCCTAGAACTGGGTCTAAGGTTTCACAGTTAAAATAGTGACCATTTTGTTGAGCATAAACCCCCTCATTGAGATTTAATTCATTTTTCCTTTATCCAGAATACAACTGAAATGGTATGAATTCCTTTTTTGTCTTCATAAAGGTCTATTAGATCATGCCTTCAATTGTCATACATCCATTTCCAATAATTTGAATTCCTTTTATTTCTTAAAACTTGCTTGAGAACGACCTATTTTTCCACTTCAGGATACTTACTTACCTTCCTTGGGTGCTCTTCAGTGTCGTGAAAGCAGAGTAACAATCTCAGTGGGGTCCTATACTTGCTATAGCTACCATTAACTGAGAACTCTGTGCTGACAGAGTCTATGTGGTTTTCAGACTTTAGCTAATTTAATGTTCCTTACAATGTAATGAGATAGTACTCACATTTTTAAGATGAGAAAACAAGACCAAAGAGGTTAAGTAACTTGCCCTAAAGCATGCCATAGCAGAGATTGGATTAGAACCCAGCATTCTCTGATTCCAAAACTTACTCTCTGTACGTTAAGCCAAACTGCCTCTAAAACACTAATCTTCTAGCTTGAGCAATGCTAAGTATAATTGGTGAATAAGAAATATTCCTGAACATTATGTAAATATAAAGAAAGAATAAGTGCCAGCACCTGCAAGCCTGTCACTTAAAAATTATTCCAAGGTTAAAACATTGAAAGAATCTATTCTTCTTCAGTATTCAAATTGTGTCCCACAAATCACTTAATTCTCCTCTAAAGTCAGGTTTATGAAGTGGTGTGGGTTGAATGCATTATAATATATCAATGATTAATGATTTGCATATGCTAATAACATTTTTATAACCCTACTTCGAGTCTTGCTGATTAATTTTAGACAAGGTTACTTAGCTTTCAAAATATAAGAAAATGAATATCCTTTGCTTTAAAGTCAGTAGAAATTCACTGATGAAAGCAGTTATTGGAAGGAGTTAAAAAGGAAAAATGCAAACAATTATGTAATGTTGAGTTTAAGTGAGGAATAGGGGATAAAGGGCCTCAATTAAAGCCAAGCCAAAAAAAGTAATTAGGCTGCACATAATTGTCGGAATGAACTGGAACAAGAAAAATGAAAAATCTGGTCAGGAAAAGAGAGAGACACGTCATAGTGCTGTCACCTACATTAGCACAAAATTATCTTCTTGGTGACATCCCTTTTCCCCTCTCTTTATGAGGAATGCAGCTCTTCACACATTTGCAAATGCTTCTGACAGTCTTAACTTGGTCTTACTCCTAACAATCAAAGCACTTCTTTTCCAAATGCTTTTTAGATTTCCTTTTCTCTAAAACCACCAACAGAACATATACTAAATAGGATTCTGTCTGGGTTATGTGACTCCAAGAAGAACATTTGGCCTTGGTACACTTTTAGAAGGAAAAGAAACTTCATCCTATATTACATAAATGGAGAGACTCAGTTAATTCAATCCAAATATTTTTATTTTCTGGAAACATTTTTAGTTACTAAAAAAAGTTTTTAAGTTTTTCTGCTCACTGTACCCTATTTTTCTGATCCACTATATATTTACTTATTATATAAATATTATAATAAATCATAATGTTTATTATATAATAATTATACAAAACAATGTTCCCCTTTTATAAAGAAACATACACACATTTCCATTAGCCTAACAACTCAACTATTCTTTTCTCATGTCCCTTTCCAGTTTGTGTCTTTATGGAAATGAAACTTAAAATTTGTTGAAATTTTAATACAAATAAAATTGTGTACTCTGCATTTTTCATTTAGCATTGGTCGACATTTTACATACTGCTATGTGAACATCATGAATATTTTTAATAATTTCATGATAATTCAACTAAAATAATATTCTATAATTTACCCAACCACTTCTCTATTGTATACACAAAATATTTTCAATTTTTCCTAATTACAAATGAAGCTGCCATGAATTTTATCCTGCATAAAACTTTCTCTGCATTTTGATATTTTCTTTGGACAAATTCCCAGATATTTTGCTATAATTTTTTAAATGTGCCTAAGTCCATTTGGTCTATACTGTTGCTCAAGTCTAATGTTTCTTTTTAGTTTTCTCTATGAGTGCTCTATCTATATTGAAGTCTCCCTCTACTATTGCATTGCTGTCAATTTCTCCTTTCAGATCTGTCAATATTTGCTATATATGCTTATGTGCCCTGATGTTGGGTGCACAAATATTTACAGTTATTACATCTTCCTGTTGAATTGACCCTTTATCATTATCTAATGAACTTCTTTGTCTCTAGAGACAGTTTTTGACTTAAAGTCTACTTTGTTTGACATAAGAATAGCCATTTCTGCTTTCTCTTGGTTACTATTTGCATGGAATATCTTTTTCTACCTCTTCATTTTCAGTTAGTTTGTCCATGAATTGAAACAGAGTCTTTTGTAGATAGCATATAGTTAGATGCAGTTTTTGTTAATCTATTTGGCCATTCTGTGTCTCTTTTTTGGGTTTAGTCCATTTACATTTAAAGTAATTATTGATAAGAAAGTATTTACTATTGTCATATTGATAACTGTTTTCTGTTTGTCTTGTGTTTTTTGTTTTTGTTTGGTTTTGTTTTTTGTTTCTTTGTTTTTGAGACAGAGTCTTGTTCTGTTGCCCAGGCTGGAGTGCAATGGTGCTATCTTGGTTCACTGCAACCTCCACCTCCTGGTTTCAAGCAATTCTCCCACCTCAGCCTCCTGAGTAGCTGGTATTACAGGCACCAGCCATCATGCCTGGCTAATTTTTTTTGTATTTTTGTAGAGACAGGGTTTCACCATGTTGGCCGGGCCGGTCTTGAACTCCTGACCTCAGGCGATCTGCCCGCCTCAGCCTACCAAAGTGCTGGGATTACAGGCGTGAGCCACTGCACTGGGCTCGTGGTTTTTTTGTTCCTCTTTCTCTTGCCATTTTTTTATATTGCTAGGTTTGGGTTCCTTTCTCTTTTTCTTTTGTGAACTTCTATAACTATTTTATCTGTGGTTACCAAGGGCCTTATATAAAATATCTTATAGTTTGATAGTCTATTTTAAGCTAATAACAATTAACTTCCTTTGCATGCAAGAACACTCTGCCTTTACCTCTCCTCCCCCTGTATTATATGCTTTTGAAGTCATAATTTGCAACTTCTTGTAGTATATATCCACTAATATTTTTTAGTTATAGTTGTTTTTGATATTTTTGTCTTTTAATTTCCATAGTAGGATTATAATGGATATACCCACTACTGTTATAGTAATAAAGTATTCTTTTTTGTCTTCTTTGCCAATGAGTTTTATACTTTTTAATGCTTTCACACTGCTGTTTAGCGTTGTTTCATTTCAACCTGAAGAACTCCCTCCAAAAGACTCCTAGATTTGATTAATAAATTCAGTAAAGTCTTAGATTAAAAACTCAGTGTACACAAATCAGTAGCACTGTTATGCACCAACAACAACCAAGCTGAGAGCCAAATCAAGAACTCAATCTCAATTCCTTTTACAACAGCTGCCAAAAAATAATTAAAATACCTAGGAACATATGTAACCAAGGAGGTGAAAGATCTCTGCAAAAATAACTACAAAATACTGCTGAAAGAAATCATACCTGACACAAACAAATGGAAACACATCTCATGCTCATAGATTGGAAGAATCAATATCATGAAAATGACAATGCTGCCCAAAGCAGTCTGCAGATTTAATTCTTCTCAAAATACCAACATCATTTTTCACAGAATTAGAAAAAACAATCCTAAAATTTATATGGAACCGAAAAAGAGCCTGAATAGCCAAATCAATTCTAAGCAAAAAGAATAAATCTGGAGGCATCACATTACCAGACTTTAAATTATTCTACAAGAGTATATTTACGAAAACAGCATGATACCAATATAAAAATAGACACATAGACCAATAGAACAGAATAGAGAACCCAGAAATAAAGCCAAATACCTACAACCAACTGATCTTTGACAAAGCATTAAAAAAATATAAACTGGGGAAGGGAAACCCTATTTAATAAACAGTGCTGTGAAAACTGGCTAGCCACATATAGAAGAATGAAACGGGATCTCTATCTCTCCACCTTATACAAAAATCAACTCAAGATGGCTCAAAGATTTAAATCTAAGCTCTGAAACCATAAAAATTCTAGAAGACAACCTAGGAAAAACTTTTCTGGACATTGATCTACGCAAAAAAATTCGTGACTAAGACCCTGAAAGCAAATGCAACAAAAATAAAAATAAATAAATGGGACCTAGTTAAACTAAAAAGCTTCTGTACTGTGAAAGAAATAATCATCAGAGTAAATGAATAATCCACAGAATGGAACAAAGTATTTGCAAACTATGCGTCTGACAAAGGACTAATATCCAGAATATACAAGGAACTCAAACAAATCAGCAAGAAAAAAAAATTCCATCAAAAGTGAGCAAATTACACGAACAGACATTTCTCAAAAGAAGTTATACAAATGATCAACAAACATATGAAAACATGCTCAACATTACTAATCATCAGGGAAATGAAAACTGAAACCACAATGAGATACCACGTTACCCCTGCAATAATGGCCATGAAATAAAACTCAAAAAACAATAGATCTTAGTATGGATGTGGTTAAAGTAGAATGCTTATACACTGCTGGTGGAAATGTAAATCAGTACAACATCTATGGAAAACAATATGAACATTTTTTAAAGAACTAAATCTACCATTCTATCCAGCAATCCCACTACTGGGTATCTACCCAAAGGAAACGAACTCATTATATCAAAAAGACACCTGCATATGTATGTTTATTGCAGCACAATTCACAATTGTAAAGATACGAAATCAACCTAAGTGCCCATTGACCAATGAGTGGATAAAGAAAATGCTATATATACACCATGGAATACTACTCAGCCATAAAAAAGAATAAAATAATGTCTTTTGCAGCAACATGGATAGAACTGGAGGCCACTATTGTAAGTGAAGTAACTCAGGAATGGAAAACTAAATACCATATGTTCTCATTTATAAGTGGGAGCTAAGCTATGGGTATACAAAGGCATACAGAGTAGTGTAATGGACTTTAGAGACTCAGAAGGAGGATGGTGGGAGGTGGGGTGAGCTATAAAAACTTCACATTGGTGGTGGCTCACACCTGTAATCCCAGCACTTTGGGAGGCCGAGGCGGGCAGATCATGAGGTCAGGAGATCGAGACCATCCTGATTAACACAGTGAAACCCTGTCTCTACTAAAAATACAAAAAATTAGCCAGGTGTGGTGGCGGATGCCTGTAGTCCCAGCTACTCGGGAGGCTGAGGCAGGAGAATGGCGTGAACCTGGGAGGTGGAGCTTGCCGTGAGCCGAGATCACGACACTGCACTCCAGCCTGGGTGACAGAGCGAGACTCCGTCTCAAAAAAAAAAAACACTTCACATTGGGTGTAATGTATATTACTCGGATGATGCGTGCAGTAAAATCTCAGACTTCACCACTATGCAAGTCATCCATGTAATCAAAAATCACTTACCTCAAAAACTATCGAAACAAAAAATATTTTTAATAAAGAAAAAAATAAAAGATAGGCAAAGTAGTAGAAATAGTTCCTGCTGTACGGCTACAAACTGTAGAGAAGCCATTAAAAGGAATATTTCTACAGTTTGTTTAAAAAAAGAAAGGAAAAGAAAAAAACAGTTATTAAATACACCTTCTATGATAGGAACCAGGACAGGCAATTTTACATACAATATTCACTGTATTATCACAATAACCTGTAAGTACTATTATTCATATTTTCATGTAAAGAAACAGACTAAATGAAGTTAGGAAATTTACTTAAAGCCATTTGATGAGAGAATGTTAAGACTTTTACCTTTGTAGTTCCGAAAATTATCAGTTATAATTTCTAAACTTCCTTCTGTTTTGTTCTTGATTTTATTGTAGGGCTACTCAACTATTTGAACACATTATGATCCCATATTATGCATACTGTATTCCCCCAACAGTTGGCAATATTCATAATTATTAAGAGAATTGAAAATGAAACCAAGGCACAAATAAACCTATTAACGTACTTTAGTATCTTTTAAAGTTTTACTCTCACCCCACAAAGGTTATTCTTTCATGAAAAATATATCAGATACAGTCTCTGAAAGAAAATATAATTACCATTGAAATCAATGTTACACGATTAGTTCAAATATTAACAAAGACATGTATAATGGTTCTTGATGTATTTAATACTCAAAGATTAATTAAATATTTACTGCAAGAAAATAGATAAATGATTCAATGAAAACAAAGCAAAAGTTTCATGTGATTGTCAATTCTGTTTCTTAGCAAACTATGAATATCCCAAGAACTAAATTTAAATCACCTTCAGTCAATCATGCATAGTGAAGTTGACCACAAGATTGCTTTTATTTTAATTTTCTAAGACAAATAACAAAATCCAAATGAGTCACCTGGTGGTATTAAATTTCCAAAAGCAAATACAAAAGAATAGGAGGCAAATATGTAAAGAATGTAAATTGGCCAGGCGTGGTGGCTAATGCCTGTAATCCCAGCACTTTGGGAGGCTGAGGTGGGCAGATAACTTGATGTCAGGAGTTTGAGAACAACCTGGCCAGTATGGTGAAATCCCCCTCTCTACTAAAAATATAAAAATTAACCGGGCGTGGTGGTGTGAGCTTGTAGTCTCAGCTACTCGGGAGGCTGAAGCAGGAGAATCACCTGAACCTGGGAAGTGGAGGTTGCAGTGAGTCAAGATTGTGCCATTGCACTCCAACCTGGGCATCGCAGAGAGACTCTGTTTCAAAGAAAAAAAAAAAAAGAATGTAAATCATATAAAAAATGGACATTATTTTTTTTAAATGTCCAGCAATATTAAGTTAAAATGATAGCTATTTAGTTAATTGTATTAACTATATGTTCAGTTGAGAATAATTCTACCTTATAGTGGCTGTCTTAGATTTCGTGTCATACTTATTAAATTATAATTTAAAATGGATGCTACATAAATAAAATATGCTTTGACTTATTAATTTTAAATATTGTCATTTTAAGCATTTTTGCTAAAATCAATAAAGTGAGACTAATAAGCAAAACAAATTGTGGCATTTATATAAAATGAAATATTATTAGCCTTTGCTAATGGAGGAGATCCTGCCATTTGCAACAAGCTGGATGAGCCTGGAAGATATTATGTCAAGTAAAATAAGCCAGACACAGAAAGAAAAATACTGCATAATGTCACTTATATGTGAAATCTTAAAAAAGTCAAAAAATATAGAAACAGAGAGTAGAATGGTGTTTACCAAGGGCAGAGAGGGGGAGAAAATGGGCAGATGTAGGTTAAGGGGTACAAACTTGTGGTTACATAGGATAAATAAATCTAGAGATCTAATGTATAGCATGGGGGCTATAGTTAATATTGTACAGTATACTGAAAATTTGCTAGAAGAATAGATTCTAGCAAATTTGAAAGATAATTATTTGAAGTGATAGATAAGTTAATTTGTTTGACTACAGTAGCAATTTCATTATGTATATGTACGTCAAAAGATCACTTTGTACATGAAATATATACAATTTTAAATAAATAAATGCCTGCTAGGAAAAAAAAGAAACGAAAAGTAGATTCACATGCCCAAGTTGTTCAAAACTTAGTTAAAATTTTCAAATAACTCAATCAAGTTATCAATTTTTAATTTAAGTGAATGAAAATTAAATAAAATTTAAAATGTAGTGTCTCAGCTCCACTAGCCATATTTCAACTGCTCAATAGCCATATGTGGCTATTGTGTTGGACATCACAAATGTAAATAGAGGTATTATAACTGACTTTTTTTTTCTGAGTAAGGGCTATAGTTCACAGAACCATTAATTGCTTTAACATTTATTTCCTTTTCGGAAAAAAATTTTGTATTGACCTTCTTAAAAGCATTTGCCTCCCTTCCAACAAGAAAAATCATTCAATAATCATTGGGATTCATGCTGGTCAAAATGGCCTGTGGGGATTCAATAGATGGAGTACTAAACTCTTCTTAAAGTCTTGAATAGATGGATACTAAAAGAAGATTTTTGTGAATAAAATATTCCCGTATAAAAAGAGAATAAGTTCTTTTAGAAGCTTTTTCTGAGGGAAGTGGAAAAATCCAATTAACTGTTTTTATATCACCAGCTGGTTCCTTGGAGCCGAAAGAAATAACACCTCCCAGAAGTGAACATTTATTTCACTTCTAGTTAGGAATTCAGTCACCCTGCTTCCCTCAGAGATCAGGCTACCTGTTAAACAATATTGATGGTAATTAGGATGACAAATAACAACAAGTAATAAGGACACAAATTCTTACCCTTGCGGCTCTTCTCTAATCTTTATTTAATTTATCTATGTGTTTTCGGTACTGATGAGATTTTTTAAATCTATCTCAAACTGAGGCTCACTTTCCTGTCTTTTGAGAGTGTGGTGCTTCATGATACTTCCATGATGCTAAAAATAATGATGATAGCTTCTATTTTATTTTAAGAATTTCCATTTTCCAGTGCTTAGTATGCACCAGACACTATTATAAGTATTTCATAATATATTAAACTATTTAATGCTCACATTTACTGAATAAAGTAGAGGTTAACTTGCTCAAAACCACACAGCTATGATCTTCATAGACATTATTTTAGATGGGGAATTTATTATTGAATACTATGTGCTGCTTCCTAATGACACCTTTCCACACATACCCCACTCATTTGCCTTCATTCATTCCTTCCTCCCTTCCTTCCTTTGTTTCCTCCCTCTCTCCTTACCTTCCTTTCTTCCTCATTCTATACCTTTTCTCTCCATTCCACTATTCAATCTATCACAGCAGAGTGTGTCTTCACCACCCAAAACTGCTTTTGTTGAGGTCACAAGTGACTTCATAAATGGTAATCTCAAGGGGCCAGCTTTCAGTTGCCTTGAAAATATCTTCAGCAAGTGGTCTCTTAAACATTCTCATCTCTGGATTTCTAGGGCACATTCTCTCACCTGATTGTCTACCCATTTTCTCCACACTCCTAGTCAGTCACCTTTGCTGTGCTCCTTCTGTTTCATCTTCCCCTTAAAGGTAGGTGTTTCACAGATTTTCTTTTATTCATATATGTGTATTAGTTTATATATAACTGTGTATATAACTATATGACTGACCAAACAATCCTCTCTTCTCTACCAACACTCATATCCTGAGCGAGCTCATCTAGTCTCTTGCCTTTAAATAACATGTGTAAACTGCCAACTCAATCTCCATTTTGGACTGAATTAAAAACTTATATACTCGACTGTCTTCCTGACATCTCCACTCGGATGTCTATGAGGGATCCTCAACTTAGTATGTCTAAACCTGACACCAGACAGCACCTCCACCACTAGCACACACTTAAAACCAAACCTGCCTCACCTTTTCCCACACCTAAGTTACCAAACTGGATTAACTTTATCTTATGGATTTCCATGAATTTGTTCCCTGTCATCACTATCCTAGTTCAAGCCATTGTTGTCTCTTACTGGGATCAGAATTACAACCCCCTAATTGGTCCCTGAAATGCAGTCATGTGACCTCATTCTTCTACTTCCATCTTAATTCTTCAGCCTCATCTCTGGTCTTTTTTTTCACTCACACTCTATGCTTCTATAATACTATAATCATTTTTTCAGTTTAAAAAATATTCCAAGACTGCTCTTGCCTCTGCACCTTCAAATATGCCACTATACCTGGGAGGCTCTTTCTTATTCTTTTCTCTACTCATCTTTACCTGGGCACAATAAGAGCACCTACACATAAAGATCTTTGAACAGTGCCTGGTACAAAATAAGCACTTTTTACTCAATATCTTTTACCATAAGTATTATTTTCAGAGATATTTTCATATCAGGCTATAATTCTCTTTACAGGCCACATAGTCTATCTAACCTGTCTGCTTCTGTGGGCATTTATGTTGTTTCCAATCCTTGGCTATTATAAACTATCCTTATGCATATGTAATTTCAAATATGTCTTGGATTTGTTCTCTGGAAACAGGGAGTTGTGTGCAAAATACTTATCGGTGGTGCTCTTAAGAGATACATGGGGAAGGGTGTGAGAAGGGCAGAATTGGGAAGAGGGAGAAGCTGGCCCGCAATGTGGTCATAACTGAGGCCTCAGTTGACTTATGGAGAGCTCTCAAGAGGTCTCAGGGTACCATATGACTTCTACTTTTTCTCTCTTGAAACCCTGTGACTGCTATGTGACTGCCATGTAAAAACACCTGGCCTAGCCTCCTTAATGATGACAGACCACATGGAGAGAGATGCCTGGTTGATACCCAGCAAGTAAGTAGGCCACTTAGATCATCCAGCCCCAGTCAAGCCACCAGATAAGTCCAGCTGCATGAGTGATCCCAGATGAGATCAGTAGAAGAGACCATATAGCTGAATTCAGACTAAATAGCTGAACCACATAAAAACTACCATAAGCAAAAAAAAAAATTGTTTTAAGTCATTAACTTTTGGGGTAGCTTGTTACGCATCAATACCTAAGTGATACAAGAGGCAATGCTGTAGGAGGTTGAGAAACAACAAGATAGAAGAAACATGATGCCTGGGCTGCCTCACAGGACAGAGAGGCCTGAATGTGCTAGATTATTATATGAGACAGAAACTTCTATCTAGTTTGAATCACACATGACATATTATTTCATTTCATTTTCATGCCATCTATGAAGTAAATAGGAAGATTATTTTATTTTATTTATTTTATTTTATTTTATTTGAGATGGGGTCTGGCTATGTTGCCTGGGGTGGTCTCAAACTCCTGGGCTCAAGTGATCCGCCTGCCTCAGCCTACCAAAGTGCTAGGATTACAGGCATAAGCTACTGCACCCGGCCTTCTTTATTTTATAAATAATGAAACCAAAGCTCCCAATGGTAAGAGAAATTTTTTATACCTAGTGGTGTAAGAAAAAAGCATTCAGGAAGCTTAAAAGCATTTTTGGCAAGGATCTGTGGATCTGGACAATAAGATGATTTTAGCACTAGGTTTGAATTGCTTTCTCACTGCAGGAAAAAAAAAATTACGTAGCAGTTACTATTTGAGAGCTTGGTTAGAGAGTCTAGCAGGGGAGTGCAGCTACTCATATTCCCTTGATCAAATAATGGTCCTCTACTCTCAAGAAAGGTAATCTTCTTCATCTACATGTACAGCTTCAGGAGGGATGCACATGGATCAGAGAGGGAAGAAGGAGACACCCTCCTAGCCAGCCTGGCCAGCCTGATCAGCCAGATCAACCCTGGTGATCAATGGGGTGACAGATGTTGCAACCAGATCACCCTCACAGCCATATTACTATTTGAAAAATGCTGTTCTCAAGCATTTTATATTAATATATTTACTCAACAAATATTTATTGAACTCCTGCTATGTGCATCACTCAAGACATTTGGGATACATCAGTTAAAACAAACAAAACCAGAAAATGATGTCTGGCTTTGTAGAGCATGTATTTTAGCAAAAGGACACAGTAAAAAATAAATAAGTACAATCATTGGTATATTAGAAGATGATTACGGCTATGACGGAAAAAAAGCAAAGTAGAGTAAGGTGAGGGACGTGGGTGGGTGGAAGCAGATTATACTTTAAATAGAGAGGCCAAAGTGGACCTTTCTGAGAATGCAGCATTTCAGCTAAGACAAGAAGAGAGTGAGGCAACATTCATTTGTGATAAAAAAATACTCAAGCAACTAGGAATATAAAAGAACTTCTTCAACCTGATAAAGGGCATCTACTAAAAACCCACACCAATATTAAACTTAAAGATAAAAGAATAAATGGTTTCCCCCAAAGATTAGGAATAAGATAAGGATGTCCATTCTCACCACTTCCATTCAACATGGTAGTGGGGATTCTAACCAGGACAATTAAGCCAGACAAAGAAGTAAAAGAAATCCATATTGGAAAGAAAGAATAAAACATTTTTTATTTGTAAGTGCCACAACCTTATATACAGAAAATTCTAAGAAATCCACTTAAAAAAACTACTAGAACTAATAAATGAGTTTGGCAAAGTTTAAGGATGTAAGATTAATATACAAAAGTAAATTGTATTTCTATAAGCTAGCAGCAAACAGTCCAAAGATGAAATTAAGAAACAATATCCATTGACAATAGCACCGAAAAGAAAAAATACAGTATTTACTAATAAGTTTAGCAGGAGAAGACTTGAACACTGAAAGCTACAAAAATATTGAAAGTAATTAAAGGCAGCCTAAATAAATAGACATTTCCATGTTCATAGATTGGAACACTTAATGTTGCTAAGAAAGCAATACTTCCCAAATTGATCTATACGTTTAGCACAATCCCTATAAAAATCATAGCTTTCTTTTTACAAAAATTGACAAATTGATGCTAAAATGTATACGTCAATGCAAAGGACCCAGAATAGCAAAAATAATCTTAGAAAAGAACAGACTTGGAGAATTCACAATTACTATAAAGCTACAGTAATCAAGACAGTGTGGCATAAGGATAGATATATAAATAAATGGAATAGAATTGAGCCCAGAAATAAACTCTTGCACTTACAGTTAACTAATTTTTGACAAAGGTGCAAAAGTAATTTAATGTGGGTAAAATAGCCTCTTCAACAAATGGTGCTGGGACTGCTGTATGTTCACATGCAAAAATATAAATTTGGACCTCTATCTCACATTATACAAAAAAAATTAACTCAAAATGAATCATAAGCTTAAATGTAACAACCAAAATTATAAAATACTTAGAAGAAAATGTAGGTGTAAATCTTCACGAACTTGGATTGGGTAATGATTTATTAGATATAACACCAAAAGCTCATGCAATAAAACATTAATAAACTGGACTTGATCAAAATTTAAAACTTTTGCATTTTAAAGGACATCAAGAAAGTGAAAGTGTGTCCGAAATTGGTGGGTTCTTGGTCCCACTGACTTCAAGAATGAAGCCACGGACCCTCGCAGTGAGTGTTACAGTTCTTAACGATGATGTGTCCGGAGTTTGTTCCTTCTGATGTTCAGGCGTGTTTGGAGTTTCTTCTTTCTGGTGGGTTCGTGGTCTCGCTGGCCTTAGGAGCCAAGCTGCAGATCTTTGCCGTGCGTGTTACAGCTCATAACGGCAGTGTGGACCCAAAGACTGAACAGCAGCAAGATTTCTTGCAAAGAGAAAGACATCCAACCTTTCACAGTGTGGAAGCAGTCCCCAGCAGGTTTGCACTGCAGCCTGCTTTTATTCCCTTATCTGGCCCCACCCACATCCTGCTGATTGGTCCATTTTTCAGAGAGCTGATTGGTCTGTTTTACAGAGAGCTGATTGGTCTGTTTTGACAGGGTGCTGATTGGTGCGTTTACAATCCCTGAGCTAGACACAAAAGTTCTCCAAGTCCCCACTAGATTAGCTAGACACAGAGCACTGATTGGTGTATTTACAAACCTTGAGCTAGACACAGGGTGCTGATTGGTGTGTTTACAAATCTTGAGCTAGACACAGAGTGCTGATTGGTGCATATACAATCCTCCGGCTAGACATAAAAGTTCTCCAAGTCCCCACTTAACTCAGGAGCCCAGATGGCTTCCCCCAGTGGATACCACGCCAGGGCCGCAGGAGGAGCTGCCTGCCAGTCCCGTGTGGCGTGGCTGCACTCCCCAGCCCCTGGGCAGTCGATGGGACCGGGCACCATGGAGCAGGGGGCGGGGCCCGTCTGGGAGGCTCCAGCTGTGTGGGATCCCACTGCTTTGGGGGGTGGGGGGTGGGTTGGTGCTTGGGCATGGCAGGCTGCAGGTCCTGAGCCCTGCTCCACAGGGAGGCGGCTGAGGCCTGGCGAAAATTCAAGCATGGTGCAAGTGGGCCGGCAGTGCTGGGGAACCTGGCGTCCCCTCCGCAGCTGCTGGCCCAGGTGCTAAGCCCCTCACTGCCCTGGGCTGGCGGTGCCAGCTGGCCACTCTGAGTGCAGGACCTGCAGAGCCCGTGCCCACCCGGAACTCGTGCTGGCTCGCTAGCGCCACATGCAGCCCTGGTTCCTGCCCACGCTTCTCCCTCCACACCTCACCACAAGCAGAGGGAGCCGGCTCTGGCCTTGGCCAGCCCAGAGAGGGGCTCCCAGGGTGCAGCAGTGGGCTGAAGGGCTCCTCGAGCGCAGCCAGAGCGGATGCTGAGGCCGAGGATGCGCTGAGAGCCAGTGAGGGCTATGGGCATATTGTCACCTCTCAAAAGGATGCATAGATTGAAAGAAAATATCTCCAAATCACATGTATAAGGGTCTTGTTTCCAGAACATATAAAGTACTCTTACTTACAACTCAATTACAAGAAGACAAGTCACATAATTTAAAATGGGCAAAGAATTTGAATAGATATTTCTCCAAAGGAGGCATATAAATGGCCAATAAGCAGATAAAAAGATGCTCAATATCATTAATTATCAGGGAATGCAAATCAAAACCTACTCTACATTCACCAGAGTGGCTAGAATCAAATTTAAGTATGACAGAGGACGTGGAGAAATTGGAACCCTCTTATACTGCTGGTGGAGATGTAAAATAGTACAACCACTCTGGAAAACAATTTGGCAGTTCCTCGAAAGATTAAAGATAGATTACCATATGACCCTGCAATTCCACTACTAGGTATATACCCAAGACAACTGAAAATATGTTAACACAAAGATCTATACACGAATGTTCATAGCAGCATTATTTATAATAGCCAAAAAGTGGAAACTCCAACATCCATCAAGGGGTGAATGGATAAACAAAATGTGGTAGAGATCCATATAACGAATATTATGAGACCATAAAAAGAAATGAAGTACTGATACATGCTACAACATGAATGAACCTTGAAAACACGCCAAGTGCTGGGAGGGACAGGAGAAGTGAAGAATGCTAGCTAAAGTGTACAAGGATTCTTTTTGAGGTGATGAAAATGTTCTAAATTGATTGTGGTGATAATTGCACAACTCTATAAATATGCTACAAACCACTGAAGTGTGTATTTATTTTTATTTTATTTTATTTTTTTGAGACACAGTCTCACTCTGTCACCCAGGCTGGAGGGCAGTGGCATGATCTCGGCTCACTGCAACCTCTGCATCCTGGGTTCAAGCGATCCTCTTGCCTCAGCCTCCCAAGTAGCTGGGATTACCAGTATGCACCACCATGCCTGGCTAATTTTTGTATTTTTAGTAGAGATGTGGTTTCACCATGTTGGCCAGGCTGGTCTTGAACTCCTGGCCTCAAATGATCCGCCCACCTCGGCCTCCCGAAGTGCTGGGATTACAGGTGTGAGCCACTGTGCGAGGCCTGAAGTGTGTATTTAAAACAGGTGAATTTTATGACATGTAAATTCTGTCTCAATAAAGCTGTCCAAAAGGGGAGGGAGGGGAAGATGGAGTGAACCATGTAGATATCTGAAGAAAGAACATTCTAAGCAGAGGGAACAGCCAGAGTGAATCCCCTAAGGCAGAAGAACAGCTGGTGTGTTCAAAGATAGCAAGGAGGCCAGTGTGACTGGAATAGGTGAGGGAAGGGAAAGCCTACAGGAGACAAGGTCAGAGATCATGAAAGGTCTGGTCATATAGGGTCTATAAGACCCTATAAGGCCATTGTGAAGACTTTGTCTTTCCAGTGAATGAGATGGAGAGCTTTTGCAGGGTGGTGAGCAGAAGGATGACAGTACTTCTGATTTACATTACAAAAGAATACATCTGGCTGCTGTGTGGCTGGGCAAAGATAAAGACAAAGAGACTAGTGAGGACATTGTGACCCATAAAGAGATGATGATGGTTTAGACACCATTGATAGGTATTAATGGAGATGGTAAATAGTTGGGATTTGGTGATATTTAACTCTAATCCTCACAACAACTCTATGAGGTAGCTAATGACATCATCCACATTTTACAGACGACAAAATGATTACATATAATTTCACAGCTTGCAATATCCCACACAGAATAGGTCATAATTTTATCAAATGTTAAACCCAAGCAGTCTGAGTCCAGAGTCTGCATCTCACTCATCATCCCATACCAACCTTCTGCTGGAATTCTCTTCCTAGTAACAAGCAGTATTCCTGAGGTCTTGGTCTAACAAGTTTATACTCATATTGAAATAATTTGTTTCCCTGAAAAGTAAGTGAGCATCAATGCTGAGCTAGACAGAAAAAAAAGTTGAGGCCTAAAATGAGAAGAAAAAAAAACCAGGCTGAAAAGTATGGCATTGCTCTAACAAGGAAGAAGAAAATAAATTCATGAGGCCGGGCGCGGTGGCTCACGCTTGTAATCCCAGCACTTTGGGAGGCCGAGGCGGGCGGATCGCGAGGTCAGGAGATCGAGACCACGGTGAAACCCCGTCTCTACTAAAAAAATACAAAAACTTAGCCGGGTGTGGTGGTGGGCGCCTGTAGTCCCAGCTACTCGGAGAGGCTGAGGCAGGAGAATGGCGTGAACCCGGGAGGCGGAGCTTGCAGTGAGCCAAGATTGCGCCACTGCACTCCAGCCTGGGCGATAGAGCGAGACTCCGTCTCAAAAATAAAATAAAAAAAAAAAATAAAATAAAAATAAATTCATGAGAAGAGAGACTCTGACAAATACCACAGAGGGGAATTATCCTATGAGCCTTTGTGAATTGAAATTTGGGGTTCTACTAAAATTATATAATGGGATTGGAATTCTTTCTACTTTATAAAATGTTTGAATTGAGCCATTGTGTAGCTTTTACTCATAGCTCTGATGACAGCCTTAACTACAATCCTGAAAGCTTATTCTGGCCCTAGGCTGGCCTATATCCAAGTTTTCTATAAATCCAAGTTTTTGAATTGGAAGGAAATTGCATGTGATTGGTTTTTCTTTTGCTTCCTCCAAATAATGGCATCTATCAAGGGTAGATCAGAGCACTTTGCCAGAATTCATACTTGCCTCCCCCACTTCTCTCCTCCCTTCCTCTCATCCTTTTTAAATCCAACCCATACTCCTTCCATTTATAAAAGGATATTTTATTTTGTAAACAAAAAATAAAATTCAAAGATCCTCCTGTTATATACAAAGTTTCAGTGTCGCAAAAGGACTAGCACTTGAATATAAAGTTTTCTTTTTAATTCTCAGCAAGGCAAGTTACTTCTATAGAAGGGTGCGCCCTTACAGATGGAGCAATGGTGAGCGCACACTTGGACAAGGGAGGGGACAGAGTTCTTATCCCCGATGCACATGGCCCCTGCTGCTGTGCCATTCCCCGATTGACTAGGGTTAGACTGCACAGGCTAAGCTAATTCCAATTGGCTAATTTAAAGAGAATGACAGGGTGAGTGCTTTGGCGGGAGTCAGGGCAGTGCAGGTAGCAGGTAATTGGAATGAGTTAGGGTGGAGCAAGTGATCGGAATGAGTCAGGGTAGAGCAGGTAATCCGAATGAGTCAGGGTGGGATAGGTAATCAAAAAAGGCTGCTTTACGAGGAAGTTAAGTTTAAAAGTAGAAGGCAAAGAATTGAACATACTGACATATTAATTCTTTGAAAAGAAATTTAGAACTCATATCAACCATCTGAATGGACCCCTCTCAGCCAAGGGCATTCCAAAGTTAACCCAAAAAGCTAGTGCAGGCCATGATGGGAAGAGGGAGTCGTTCATGCCTCATTATGCCCTTCTCCCTTTTGGAATTCAGGCACAGCTGACCAGCATCCACATCAACACAGACCTTAAGACCAATAGAACAGCCTCTTTAAATCTGATAAGAAACGTTTACAATCTATTCTCTGTGAAACCTGGACGCTTCATCTGCATGGTAAAACCTTGGCCTCCACCACCCCTTATTGTAATTCAGACATTCCTTTCTATTGATTCCAGGTCTTTAGATAACAACACTTTCAACCAATTGCCAATCAGAAAATCTTTGAATCTGCCTATGACCTGGAAGCCCCCTTGTCCTGGCTTTCAGTTGTTCTGCTTTCCAGATCAAACCAATGTAATACAACTTACATGCATTGATTGATATCTTATGTCTCCCTAAAATGTATAAAGCCAAGTTGTGAGTTGTAGCCTGACCACCTCGGGCACATGTTCTCAGGCTCTCCTGAGGGCTGTATCACAGGTCATTGGTCACTCATATTTGGCTCAGAATACATACCTTCAAATATTTAACAGAGTTTGACAATCTTTTCATGGACAATTTCCAGTTCTGCTCTGTGTTTCAGCTTCTTGTGATCATGTGAGACTCATCCCTTTTACTGTTTCTGTGCATCCCTTACCCCAGCCCCCACCCTGCATCCTGTAAGGATAAGATGCTTGGAGCAGTAGCCACCACCTTGCAGCTGGAGGAGAACGCCAGGAGAATTTTAGAGTGCCACCTCATATTGAGATACTCCTTCCTCCAACTTCTTATTATAGGAGCTATTTCATGATTTTGTTGCCTCAATTTAGTTTTCTATTATAGCAGAGGTATCCTAAGGAATCAAATAATTACCAATCTCACCTTTTCTTTTTCCTTCCACAACTCTTCTCTAATATTGGATCGGGGTAGGGGAGTGGGGTAGAGGGTGATATTTGCCTTCACCTGACCCCCAGCCAGTGCCCAGTCATACTAGGTCTAACTTTCTAAACTTCTGGATCTTCTCTCCCTCCCTTCTTCTCCTCACTGCTCTCCCCCATGCCCCCAGCAATCAAGTCCTGTAAGAATCAGGATCCACTTTCAAAAATAACAACTATATTTTCCACTGTGGGTCTGTGTCATAAAGGAATGGCAAAAGGTTAGTGTAATAGCAGCTTCCCACTGACTAGTCCCTAATCACCATTCTTTTGTGGAACTCAATCAAGTATCTCATTACATAAAATATTGAACATTATTTTGTCATTTACTTCCTTGGTTTAACTTGCTTAAATAAATATTTCTGCCAATTCAAAAGCAATTTAAAAAGCAACACGGTTTTGTGAGTTGTATGTATTTTTTAAAGTTTAGGTGGCAAAAAGTAAATACCTTGTCTTCTTTTATACACACAATAGTATTGTATAGACTTGAGCTTTGCACGGACTGCCTTTATCTGCTTCTACAGTATTTAATAAATTCAGCTCAGCTAAATTCTCTGCTTTCCTCCATGACCTTTCTTTACTGTGACATTATCCTGCTATGATTGATGGGAGCACTGTACAATGTACTGGCATATTATAAAAATTGTATTTGGGCTGCCTAACTTACTTGTGATGAAAAACTTTAGTATACCTGCTAAAGCAATCCCTATTCCCTGTGAAGACCAGCTTGAGTTTCTATTCCCTTTTTCAATTTTTTTTTATGAGTTTGAATGAACTTGGAATCTGTCTCAGATTCAGGAGCAGAACACACTTTATGTTTCTGCAGAGTTGTTTTTCATCACAAACCAATAAACAGTAGACAAAGCTCTCTGTGGAGTCTGCTCATCAAATCAGATCTACACTGTATCACTATTTAGACAAAATGAAAAAAGGCCAAGAAATCAGGCACATCCACAGATATATGGCAACCTCTATGATAAGGTTGTCATGACCCTGTCATGAGACAGGGTCTGTCTTCCCAGAAATAAAAAGATGATGGGACACTGACAGAGGTGTCTCATGCATTGACAATTTTCTTCACAGAGGCTGTGCCTCTGATCTATCTCCACTGTATTTCATTGGGAATTTAAATTATATCCAGACATGAGTATTTCTGAACTGACTTAAACTGAAAAATAGCCTTTACTCTTTTTCTTCTTCTATGGACATTTGTTAAATCTTTGTTTGCATGTATATAGAAGCTGTCCTTAGGGGAAATAGAATTCAGCCCATGTAAGAGAGTATTGAGTCTTCATAGTATATTTGCCCAGGTTCGCTCTAAGGGCTCTGCTGGTTGTTTTATCATCATAAACCACCTGGAATCTCTCAACAAGACTGGGTACTATGTAAATTACATTCCAAGACAAGAAAGGCTGTTTTAAACCCTCTTCAAGAGAGTTTATATTGAAAAAAGGAAAGGATTCAATCATAAAAAAGTATGAGCATGACTTTGAGGGCAGAGTCAAAGGTGTCTCTAATCCTATGACTTGAGACTCATGTGACAGGACAATTCCATGTAGCAAAAGGGGCAGATGGAGAAAGGAGGGAACCTAGAAGTGTCAGGGAGGCAGTGTGGCATGGCTCTGATCCCTGCTCTGCCACGTAGCAGTGATGTAATTGTAGTGGGCACTTCCTAAGGCCACCTCCAATGAGTCACACCCTTGCATAATCCCACATCCTTATGTAATCCTGTCCCTTTGAGTGCAAGTGGAAAGTGTGACTTGCTTCTAACCAACAGAATATGGCAAATGTGATGGAATGTCACTATTGATGGAATGTAATTACATTGCATTATATGGCAAAGGCGATTTGATGTCACTCCCATGATTTATGTTATGATATATAAAACTCCATCTTAGTTGACTAGAGTGAGAGACTTTCCTAGCTTTGAAAAAACAAACAGCCATATGAACTGCCTATGAAAAGGGCCATATGGGAGGAACTGTGGGTCAACTCAAGGATCTGAAGGGGACCTCCAGCTGAAAGCCAGTAAGAAGTTGGGGCCTCAGTCATACAGCTGCAAGGAAATGAATTTTTCCAACAACCTGGATGAGCTCGGAAACAGATTCTACCCCAGTCAAGTACTCAGGTAAGGATACATCCAATCTGACACTTTGATTGAAGTCTTATGAGATCCTGGGTAGAAGACCTAGACCAGCTGTGCCCAGACTTCTCTCATGAGGACTTTGAGATAATAGATGTGTGTTGTTTTAAGGCACTAATTTCTGGTATGTAATTTGTTATGTAGCAATAAAAAACTAATACAGCAATCTAGGAACAAGTTTTTTCTTTTTCTCTGAGTCTAATTCTCCTCATCTATATAATGGAGATAATAACATCTACTTATAGGTAGGTTTAATCATCAAATAAATTTTAGCTCTTGCTAAAATGGTAGTTGTTTTATTGTATTATTAATATTACTATTCTTTTCTGGGTACATGAGACCCAGAGCACCAGGCTAAGGGTTTCAGGAGTTGAAGTCTGATCCTGGGCCCTAGCCCACAGTAACCCAGGGAATGCCATGCATGAATAAAGAAGAAATACAGCCAGCTGTCCTGTCTCGACTTTCCTTGAGGCTGATACAGTGGTGCACTAAATCTTTTTCTATGATCTACTCTGTGCCCAGCAATATGCTAAATATGCTAGGCACAGACAATACCAAGAGAAGTAGGAGGTTCTCCCTGCCCTTGAAATTGTCCAGTCTAATGGCCACAATTTAGACTCTAAGACTTACATTGCAGTTCTGTGTTCAGAACTGGGATTCCAAAATTTGAGGGCAACCAGTGCCAAGCTGTGCATATTTTAGGGTGCAGTGGGAAGCTTTGAGGCTGCTTACATCCTTGGGTGTCCAACACCTGGGGTAAGTAAGGGCTCCCTTAACACAGGGAGCAAGTAAGGCTGAAGCCAAGGGAATGATGTTGCCCCTTGGCATCACTATCATGAACTATCTTGAATCTCCCAACAAGGCAGGGCACTGTGCAATTGACATTCCAAGACCAGGCAGGCCTATTTTAAACCCTCTTTAAGAGGATTCACAATCCACCCTCTTGCTGCACTAGCATGGGTGGAGCAGGAAAATTCTCCATATTATCATTGAAGCTGTAAAGGTTTGGGAGATGGGTCATTCAAAATATTCAGAAGTTCTTGAAAGCCAAATGTTAGTGGATGAGGAACTAAATTGGCTTCTCTTTCATCTTTGTTAGGTTTCTACAGCAATGTTATCTTGAATGGTTTGTCAACATGTTTCACTGAGAAAACTTAAAGCAACTCTTGTAATTACAAGTGGAACCTTGTTACAAGTGGAACCTTGACAACTTCAGAAGTGCCCATCACAACCAAACATTCCTGCTCTGAATCACCTGACATTCACTGTCTCATTCACACCAGCTTCTTCAGGTGGCCCTTGATGATCTGCCTGCCTCCACAGAGGCTCAGAAAATTAGCCTTTTCTTTTTTTCTAGATTTCACTCTTCATGATGGATGTGAAAGACAGTAAAGTATGCTAGTTAAAACCCAGCCTCTGGAGACAGACTGATGTGGGGTAAATCCAGCTTTGCCACTTAACAGTTCTCTGCTCTTGCACAATTTTACTTAACTTCTCTGAACCTGAAATCAGGCTAGTTACAGCATATTAGTGAAGCATTCATCACAGAGCCTGAACATAGGGAGTCCTCATTAATGACAGTTATTATCATCATTATTAATATATTATCATCACATGGCTATTGCTTTGTACTTATCATATAGTCATTAATGTCCCTAGAATAGTGCAGATCGGATGACACCAGTTATAAGACCTTGAGAAGCTTAACTAAGTTAAGCTTAACTTAACTCAGCAAAACTAAGATGTTTAAATCTACGTTCTAGCTCAGAGGTTGGCAAACTTTCTCTGAAAAGGGCCAGATAGTAAATATTTTAGGCTTGCAGGCCATATGGTCTGTGTTGCAACTACTTAATTCTGCTATTGTAACTCAAAAGCAGCCATAGACAATACATAAGAAAATGAGTATGTTTGTGCTCCAATTAAATGTTATTTACGAAAAGAATTGGCTGTTTGGATTTAACGTATAGGTCATAGTCTGCCAACCCCTGCTCTAGCCCCTTGTCCGGGTACAGCAAGGTACTCCCAAACAGAACGCTAATGGGAAGGGCACGTGGCAGAGTAGACGCAATAGAGTTTGAGTCTCAATTTTGTCGTGTCCTGACTGTAGCATTCAGGGAATATTACTTAACTCTGTAGAATTCTGAGAATATTACTTAATTCCTCCATGCCCCAGTTTATTCCTCTGTAAATCCTAGGCAATAGTATTTCCTGGGCAGGGTTTCTGAGGATAAATGACCCCAAATATATAAAAGATAATTAAGTAAAAGAGATAACATATGTAAATGAGATAGTGTAAGTGTGTATATTTCAGGCTTTTTTGCATGAATTTACTTTGTATCTGTCTGTTCAACTGGATTATGAGTTTGTTGAAGGCGAAACATCTGTTATCTATTGCCTTTATTTCTCTCATCCTTGTCTCTAGATCCTAGAAAAGTCCTCTGCACAGAGCAGGGCATGGCCTGCATTCCAAATTTTGTTATTCTCAAAGGTCAATTGTTCTCAGTGGCAGACAACAGAAGCCAAGACTTGCTAAGTAAAACAGAAGACAAATTTGCTGGAAGGACATGTGAAAACGGGCACAAATTAGGGAGCAAGGTCATACTTGCATCACTGCTGTTAGGCTGCTACCACTGACTCCTCTGCTCCTGCACTCCCAACAGCACCATCAAGAAAAACCCCACACACAGTTCCTTCATCTTTGCCTTACTTGCTGAAGATTAGAAGTCCCAGGTAGGAGTCTTTCAATGACTAAGGCCAGGTCACCTGCCCATGCCCTGGCTACAAGGAAGCAAGGAAAGAAAATGATAGCCAGCCCTTTTGGCTTTTGGAATGAGAGCATTTTACCAAGTCACTTAATGGTGTAGAGCTCCCCAGTAGGAAAGGTTTTTAGGGGCTGGGCAGCTAGAAGAATGACAAATGGCTACTCCTCTGATTATCTGCTTACCTGGGACACCTGTTTGTAGAGAACTTTGAGGTCACAACATAGTCCACCACCACTATGACTTTCAAATTGGTTGCTTGTTGCATAGGTAGTGGGATTTTAATCTAAGCCCTCCAACCTCTCTCCCTTGGTTTCCTGCAGTAGATACACCAGTGCCCCTTCCATATCGCCTCACTTCTATGCATGCCAGCCTGCCTTCCAACAGTCAGCATCTACAACTTTGTTAGAAGGCTGCCCTCAGGCTGCTGGAACCCACTTTGCCTCCATGCAGGGCAGATCCAAAGCGCCTGGGTAACACCTAACCCATCAGTGGTATCCTTTAACCAAAACTTACTAAGTACAATGTATAAGTACTCCAGCTCTCTTGCCCCTTGACTGGAATCATAATGAAGCATGTGTTTTGCACCATTTTTAAAAACTTCTCCACAGGATGAAACTTCAGGTGGACACTATGGTAGTTGCCTTAATAGTTTGCCTTTATAGACTAGCTTCCTTATGTTATTTCTTTCTCTCTCTTCTGCCCTTCTCTCTCAACATTCCAAATAGACAATGTGCACTCAATCTTTGTCTCAGCTTTGCTTCTGAGAGGAGCCCTGCTAACACATCTCTCTTATATCTGAGTATTGGCATGCTATTTTGCAGACATATCAGGAATACTGAGACAACTATTACTACAAAACTCTATAATTCACAAGAACACTTGCAGATACAAACTAGGTAAATACGAGATCAAGAATGTATTATTTTCTTTCTCTATTAGAATTACAGTGCTCTGTGTTTATATTAAATCTGCCCCTATGATGAAAACACGGATGTCAGAAAGAAAGAAAAAAAGAAAGAATGACAGAGAGAAATGAAGGAAGGAAGGCAGGGAGGAGGGAGGGAGGGGAAGAGAGAAAGGAGAGAAAGGAAGGAAAAAAGGAAGGGAGGGAGAAAGACAGGAAGCTGGAAGAAAGAAGAAAGCAAATAGACAATCATTATTTAGGAGAATCAAAAGAGCATGAGGGAAATAGGCCTTGAAATTCCAGGAGATGATATGAAAAATTGCTTTGAGGCAACAGGAGAGGTTGCCGCCTCAAAGTAAAAGGAGTGCTCCGTATACTCTGGAAAAGGGAGATACGAGAAGCAAATGAGAAGGGCTGTAAATCACTGGGTAATCAAGGCAAAAGTTATTCTGCAGGGCCCTGCAGAAAGCTTTCAGAAGAAGAAAAATCAGATCAACTCTCTGTGCCTGAAAAAGCACAAAGCTGTGAAGTCTTGAAATGGAGGGCACTCATCTTGGTATTTCTAATGGCATTCAGTAGTTGCAGTGGCTGCTGTCCTCCTCCGGGAATTGGGAGGAGGGGGCTGTTGCTGGATGTTCTTGTACAAGGAGGAAGATAACTTGAACATGATTTTTTCTCTTCAGTGTATCCTGAAAAATTGAATTGTGATGATAAAGATCAGGCAATTGTGCTGAAGCACTGAACTCTCTATGAAATAATAGCCCAAGTGCTGAACTCTAATCTTGTTTCTGTCTTCGTTGGAAAGGGGAGGGGTAGCACTTGTGCTATCACCTAACTAGGCACAGGCAGGACGATGGAGTAATAGTTACTCTATGCCCTGTGACCAAAGTTCTCTTTGATGCAGGGAGCCAGCTAGGCAACCAATCTAATATGGAGGAGCCGAGATGTCCATTTGTATCCAGAGGAGAGAAAATCCTTGGGACCAAAGGAGGGTTAAGAGAAGTGGAGAAGGGGAATTGGCTGGTTGTGGAGATAAAATTCAACGAAACAACAGACAAATTCCAACTCTCATCCCAAAAAAAATTAGGAAGGAAAAAAAAACCTAGAACGAATTTGAGTGAGCAACCCTAAAAGCTGTTGATATCCCAGTATCCTGCAGAAAGTAAACTACATGAATTTGGATAGCAGAGATAATCTAGTTAATATAGGAAATTCTGGCTAAAACATATTTTTTTTTGTGGACTTAGAACTGAATTATGTCATAGTCATCAACTGCAAAGAAGATTCTAGACCACACATAAGGGCTACAGAGAGTTCTCACAGTGGTTCCAATAGCTAACACATGCTGGGCTGGTTATAAGTGGATTTTCCCCACTGATAATATCAGTTTTCTTTCCTGAATGTCATAACTGAGGCCTTGTTAGCCCCTTCTTCTTATGGAACAGAGAGCACATAGCCTATCTTGAGTCTTGGAAATGCCAATAGGTTTCTGTCATAACCGGTGTGGTCCCAGAAGCCCAAATCACACCGGCTCATCTATGGTGGCAGGCAGTAAATACATTTTTTTAAAAAGATTATCTATTAGCAGCAATGGTGTAAGCATGGTTGATTCCCTCCCTGGACTGGTCAATCTTTGTCTGAAATGCAAGGCATGATTTCTGCCAAGGTTTAGCTGAAAGTAGTTCATGTAATGATTCTGGACGATTTATGCACAGGCATGCAAATGCAATGAAAACAACATGAGGTCATTAATAACTGTAGACACTGTCAGGTGACAGATGTGAAATGAATGAGCTCCTGAGCATTTCTTTACTCAATCTTTAAAAACTGAGTTTTGAGGCCAGGCATGGTGGCTCAAGCCTGTAATTCCAGCACTTTGAGAGGCTGAGGCAGGTGGATTGCTTGAGGCCAGGAGTTTGAGACCAGCCCAGCCAACATAGCAAAGCCCAGTCTCTACTAAAAATACAAAAGTTAGCTGGGCGGGGTGGTGCATGCCTGTAATCCCAGCCCTTCAGGAGGCTGAGGCAAGAGAATTGCTTGAACCTGGGAGACAGCGGTTGCAGTGAGCCGAGATTGCTCCACTGCACTCCAGCCTGGGCAACGGAGCGAGACTCTGTCTCCAAAAGCCAAACAAGAACAACAAAACAAAACAAAAACCTGAGTTTTGAATTTTTTTATGAGTAACACTAAATAGAAATGTATCTTCCTTTTTGAACTTAATAGTGTAGTTATAAGAATGTCATACTAATCTAAATGTGTCAATACTCAATGATTACTCAAAAATAATATGTGTTTGTATAACTTTGGAGATTTTTTTTACTTCATTAAATATTTTAAAGTTTAAAGAGATGTCAAATGTTCAAAATGCCGATGTCGAGAGCCTGCGGCACTGGCAGCTTGGCCTGTGCTGCGCTGCGATGTTAGAGGAGTCAGCCAGGAGCCTGGGGAAGGGAAGCATGCCCCTGGGGCTGGTCCCAGAGGGCCTGATCTGCCTCTGCAGCATGAGGTTCTGCCCGTTTGCTGAGAGGACCCATCTGGTTCTGAAGGCCGAGGGAATCAGGCATGAAGTCACCTATATCAACCTGAAAGATAAGCCTGAGTGGTTCTTTAAGAAAAACCCCTTTAGTTTGGTGCCAGTTCTGGAAAACAGTCAGGGTCAGCTGATCTATGAGTCTGCCATCACCTGTGAGTACTTGGATGAAGCATACTCAGGGAAGAAGCTGTTGCCGGATGACCCCTATGAGAAAGCTCGCCAGAAGATGGTCTTCGAGTTGTTTTCTACGGTGCCATCTTTGGTAGGAAGCTTCCTTAGAAGCCAAAATAAGGAAGACGGTGCTGGCCTGAAAGAAGCATTGTGTAAAGAATTTAGCAAGCTAGAGGAGGTTCTGATTAATAAGAAGAAAACCTTCTATGGTGGCAATTCCATCTCTATGATTGACTACGTCATCTGGCCCTGGTTTGAATGGCTGGAAGCAATGAAGTTAAATGAGTGTGTAGACCACACTCCAGAACTTAAACTGTGGATGGCAGCCATGAGGGAAGATCCCACAGTCTCAGCCCTGCTCACTGGTGTGAAGGACTGGCAAGGTTTCATAGAGCTCTACTTACAGCCTGGAGGCCTGTGACTGTGGGCTCTGAAGGGGGCAGGAGTCAGCAATAAAGCTATGTCTGATGTTTTCCTTCACTTAGAAAAAAAAAAAAGTTGGTATCAAAACTCTAGTAAAACCTTAGAGAAGAGATCAAATAGTACACAAACCACAAAGGACTAGTAACAAGGAAGATATGCAACCCTGAAGAAAAAAATGATGCAAAAGAGATGAAGAGTGAACATAAATCTCTCTGAAATTTTCCTGTATTAACCAGATAGCCTTTGCTGCCCACATTAATATATTAATGTACTCTGCTTTCTGCAGGGTGATGGGACATTAACAGCTTTTTAATATTACTTATCCAAATTTGATTTTAGGTCTTTTTTCCTTTCTAAATCCCTTTTAGGTGGGAGCTAGAGTCTATCTATAAATAAATCAATAGAATGAATTTGAATAATCAACAAAAAGTAATTAACATAGATGCAATTAATGTTAGAAAATGGCCCAAACTGGAAGACTTCAATGAACTTGGTTTCTTTTCTTACAGTACCTTATAGTTCAGTTTAATATAACTACCTCTTTCATATTCAGAACAGAACAATGCTTCATTGCTTTAGCCTTTTCATGACAATTAAAAAATTATGGAAAAAACCCACATTTTCGATTGTATATTTTTAAATTTTTCTATGTTATGATGTTTTGACATCTTAAAAAAAACCTATCTAGCTGGGGAGAGACAGCCCCTTTCAGGGTTAGCCAATTCTTAGAGACAGCAAAAGACTCAGCCAGGAGCATGCATGCCTTTGATATGCAAACTAACCAATCCAGAGTCTTACCTCAACTATCTGACTCATACACCCAAGAGACAATATTCCTCTGCCTTAATTATCCCAGTGCCAGGTACCAGGCAACTAGTAATATAGGAGTTAGAAAAAACTATTTAGCCAGATAGTGAGGGTATAGGAGTTCTCGGTAAGGCTTTTCTTTTAATAAAAAGCAGCCCCCAAACCATTTGTTTTCTAACAAAGAGCAGCCTGTAAAATCGAGCTGCAGACAAGCCAATGGGTGAATGTATTCTAATTAGTTGCTTGGTTGTTACCCATTGACTTGTGAATAACAGAGACTTACTACGACATCCATTTCACTTTATTTTTACCTTATTTTTCTCTTAAAAACATTTGTTCCTTAGTTTTTCATGGCAATTTTCCATACAAAACTTTGTATGGAAAGCTTTTATAATTGGTTTTTCAGGGAATCCAACCTTATTTTATCTTTGAAAATATCCTGAAGTGCCAAATAAACCAACAATCTGAAGTGGGGGAAGACTATAGCCCCAGCAATACCTGCGACTACTAATGAAAAAGACTTGACGGACTGAAACTGCCTAAGATTTCTCACATAATGTCATCATTATGTGGATGTGCTTCAGTGCTCTGAAATAATGGCACTTTAATCTCAAGTCCACCTGCCACCATCTGAAAAGGGGGGAAAAAAAAGCCAAAGATATAAAATACTGAAGAAAGGTGAGGGTACTGCTTCATTACCCATACAATACAGTTTTATTGCAGTGCTACAATATAATTCTTTTTCCTTCTAGTACTAAGAGTTATTTAGTGTTACGCATTCAAAATTTTACTTCATGATTTACCATGAAAGAATCTCATTTTACTGAAAAATTTTAGTTTTTGGTCGGGCGCAGTGACTCACGCCTGTAATCCCAGCATTTTGGGAGGCCAAGGCAGGTGGATTACCTGAGGTCAAGAATTCAAGACCAGCCTGACCAACATGGTGAAACCTCATCTCTACTAAAAATTCAAAAATTAGCCACGCATGGTGGTGCGTGCTTGTAATCCCAACTACTCGGGAGGTTGAGGCAGGAGAATCCTTTGAATCCAGGAGGCGGGGGTTGCAGTGAACCAGGATTGTGCCACTGCACTCCAACCAGCGAGAGTCTGCCTCCAAAGAAAAAAAAATAGTTTTTGTGAAACTGTTTTCTCTATAAATAATCGGTTTCCTTACTCATTCTGAAATGCATTTATTGCCTATAATAGCAACCCAGTGACGTCCTGGTGTTCTGCAGAGGAAAATGCATATAGAGCAGCAGCCAGGACAGATCAGTTAAAAGCTAAATAGCAAACATCCTGAGAATTGTAACGGGTCAGAAATGGGATAATTAGAAATTATTATATATATCTATCTTGTGTTTACTTGATGCCTTTGTAACAGTCTGCACAATTGACATATTCATTCTAAAACAAAAAAATTTCTTCCTTTTATTCTGGAACACGATAACATACTTATCCCATCCTATTGCACTTAATGGGTCTCTCTCTTTTTAATTAGCTTTTCATCCTCTCGATTTCTTCTAGCTATATCTATGTTCTTTGCCAGCATTTAAATCCTGGCTCTGCTGTATACAAACTATGCAAACTAGCTCCTATGCTTAACCTCAGTGAGCTTCAGTTGCCCTATCTATAAAATGGGCCTAATAGTAGCACTCACTTAATCATGTTGTAATGATTAAACTAACGACACAAGTGAAGTACAATCCTAGGCAGTACTGGGCCTATCATAGGCTCCTCAAATTTTCTTCTCTCTATCTGTTATCAGCCTCAAAGACCTCATCTCCCTCATAGGTTTAGCAGTCACTGCATTTGAATGATGCCCAAGTTGACATATGCAATCTTGATATGCCTACCTGGGCTCCACTCTTGCATCTTCAACTCATGGTGGGCATTTCTCTCTGACAGTTCAGCTTCTCCTAAACATCAGTGTGTCTGAAATCTATCTTATCTTATTCTCCCCGAAAAGAAAAGACTAAAAAATGGTTGAAAGTTCTTCAGAAACATAAACATAGAGTTACTATATGACCCAGCAATTCCAATCACAGGTATATACCCTGTGGATATATTAATACATATACATACAAATGAAAACATATGTCCACACTAAAACTTATACCTGAATATTCATAGCTGCATTATTCATAATAGTCCAAAAATGGAAACAACCCAAATGTTAATCAATTGATGAATTAATAAATAAATAAAAATAAAATGTATATCTATACAATGGAATGACAGTCAACCAAATAAAGGAATGGAGTACCGAAACATGCTACAACATGGATGAACCCTGAAAACATGCTAAGTGAAAGAAGCTAGACACAAAGTCCAAGTACTGTATAATTCAGTTTATATGAAATAACCAGAATAGGCAAATCCATAGAGACAGAAAATAGATTAGTGGGTACCAGGGAAAAGGGAGATGGAGGAATCAGGACATGACAGTTAATGGGTACAGGGTTTTTTTGAGGGGTGCTGGAAACATTCTGGAGTTAGTGCTGATAGCTGCACAACATTGTGAATATACTAAAAACCACCAAAATGTACACTTTAAAAGGGTTAAAACAGTAAATTTTATGTTATATGGATTTAATCTCAATTTTTAAAAAAGAAGAAAAAAGCAATCTCTGTAGACAGCGGAGTGACACTTGTCCATGGAAGCAGGAGGAAATGGAGCCAGAGCTGCAGAAGGGAATCTCTGATCTCCAGGAAACCAAGATATTCACTAACAGCATCAGAGCAAGGCCCCGGGGGATATCGCTGTGCTCACTTCCAAGAAGCAATCAGAATCTGACTCCCAAGACTCAACCAAATAGGTCATTATGCAGCTTTGCTGAAATATCTGCAAATCTAGACCTAAAAACTAGAAAAGGATAGAGATTAGAGGGTGAAAATAGCCAAAGGAAGGACTTGAAGTGGAAAAGAAGTTCCTCAGGGGGGCGAATTTATTGTATTCTCTATTGTCAGATTGAACTGGAAGGGCAATAAATCATATGCCCATTCGGAGCCTCACTCATTGCCAGCACAGCAGTCTGAGATTGAACTGCAAGGTGGCAGTGAGGCTGGGGAGGGGCGCCCGCCATTGCTGAGGCTTGAGTAGGTAAACAAAGAGGCCAGGAAGCTCAAACTGGGTGGAGCCTACTGCAGCTCAAGGAGGCCTGCCTGCCTCTGTAGACTTCACCTCTGGGGGCAGGGCATAGCCAAACAAAAGTCAGCAGAAACCTCTGCAGACTTAAACGTCCCTGTCTGACAGCTTTGAAGACAGTAGTGGCTCTCCCAGCACGAAGTTTGAGATCTGCCTCCTCAAGTGGGTCCCTGACCCCCAAGTAGCCTAACTGGGAGGCACCCCCCAGTAGGGGCAGACTGACACCTCACACGGCTGGGTATCCCTCTGAGACAAAGCTTCCAGAGGAACGATCAGGCAGCAACATTTGCTATTCAGCAATATTCACTGTTCTGCAGACTCCGCTGCTGATACCCAGGCAAACAGGGTCTGGAGTGGACCTCCAGCAAACTCCAACAGACCTGCAGCTGAGGGTCCTGACTGTTAGAAGGAAAACTAACAAACAGAAAGAACATCTACATCAAAACCCCATCTGTACGTCACAGTCATCAAAGACCAAAGGTAGATAAAACCACAAAGATGGGGAAAAAACAGAGCAGAAAACCTGAAAATTCTAAAAATCAGAGCACCTCTCCCACTCCAAAGGAACGCAGCTCCTCGCCAGCAACGGAACAAAGCTGGACGGAGAATGACTTTGACAAGTTGAGAGAAGAAGGCTTCAGATGATCAAACTTCTCCGAGCTAAAGGAGGAAGTTTGAACCCATTGCAAAGAAGCTAAAAACCTTGAAAAAAGATTGGACAAATGGCTAACTAGAATAACCAGTGTAGAGAAGCCCTTAAATGACCAGATGGAGCTCAAAACCATGGCATGAGAACTACCTGATGAATGCACAAGCTTCAGTAGCTGATTCGATCAACTGGAAGAAAGAGTATCAGTGATTGAAGATCAAATGAATGAAATGAAGCACGAAGAGAAGTTTAGAGAAAAAAGAGTAAAAAGAAACGAACAAAGCCTCCAAGAAATATGGGACTATGTGAAAAGACCAAATCTACGTCTGATTGGTGTACCTGAAAGTGACAGGGAGAATGGAACCAAGTTATTTTCGATATATTTTCTGTTTGTCATTCTTTCTCCTTGGTATTTTTTCTTTAATCAACTTTTGACCAACAAGGCAAGTAGACTTTATAACATTTTACAAGTAAAGCAAAATCAGCCCTCACAAGGACTCAGTCTAAAGTCAGGTTCTTTGAAGGTAGCCTGTCAGATAACCTGATTAAAGGTGATAAGAATATTTCAGGGGGTTTTCAAGACATTCTGTATCTGCCTCCATTGAAATTTTATTAACCTTTTGTTTTGGAAAAGTTTCCATTAAAAGGACCTAGGAGAAAAACATTCCCAAATCACCCCCCCTCAGACTGTAGAACAGATCTTAATAGCCACTAACCGAAGGAGTCCATGTGTTCCCACAGATCCACAGATGGCTGTGAAAAATGAACCGTGCTTATCAATTCAAGAAAATGGAAAGAAAATAAAAAGGAGTGTAGAACTTCAGGATTTAGCCATTCCTATTCAGGGTCTCATGAATGACCGAAGTAAAACATCTCGAGTTAGTTTGCTCTTCCCCAGTTATTTTCTCCCCAATCTCAATTTCTATAACGAAGTGTTTCCAAAAGGGCAGACACTGCCTTCTGATCCTCTGTTGTACTTCACATGATTTGAAAATGATGGAGAAAAGCTAATGCATCCTACCTGGTTGTATTAATTTTCTAGAACTGCCTTAACAAAGTACCACAAATGATGTGGCTTAAACAACAGAAATTTATTGTCTCACTGTTCTGAAGCTAGAAGTCTGAAATAAAGGTGTCAGCAGGGTTGGTTCCTTCTGAGGGATGTGAAGGAAGGATCTTTTCCAGGTCACTCTTCCTGGCTTGTAGATGGCTTTCTTCCCTGTCTCTCTTCACATCATCTTCCCTCTATTTGTTTTTATGTCATGGTGTCCAAATTCATTCAAATATCTGTTATCTGTATTCAAATTTCCCCTTTTTATAAGGACACTAGTCATATTGGATTAGAGTCCACCCCAATCTCATTTTAACTTGATTACTTATATGGCCTTATATGGAAATAAAGACCCTATCTCCATATAAAATCACGTTCTGAGGTACTGGAGGTTAGGACGTCTATATATTTTGGTGGGGTGGAGGGAGGGATGCAATTCAACCTATATCACTAGTCTATGCAACTTAATGAAGAGCTGAGGAAGAAGCCTTTTCTCTTAACATCTAGGAAACCCTTTCAGGGATAATCTAGAGGAGTTTGGTTCTGGGCCAACCAGGAAGGACTGGGGCCAGGGGCTGTAAGGTAGTTCAGGAAGAAGTATATGCAGAAAACTGGAGATAAAATGCTGTGTGGAATCACCAGGAGTCTTGAGGACAAAGCCATAATCAGATGACCTGGAATCTGACCAAACTGACTCACACAGGCAAAAATCAGAATCTATGTCCTTGGCATACATCAAAGATGCTCAGCAAGAATTGAAACGAAAAGAAGTGCAGAGGACCAAGCTGGGCACAAATGCAAGACAAATGCAAGATAGGATTATATCATCTAGGAAGTCTCAGTTGTAAGCAACAGAAACTGACTCTGGCTAATTTTTAATAGAACAATGAATCAATTGAGAGGATATTGGAAATATAAGGAAACTTTTGGAGTTGAATGATACTTTTATTATCTTGAATGATACTTTTATTATCTTACTTGTGGTGGTGGTTTTACAGATGTAAATATAATGTATGTCACAATTTATCAAATTGGATAATTTAATATAGACTGTATTGTATGTCCATTATATCCCAATAAAACTGCTTTTAAAAAGGATATTGGAACCGTATGTTACACTGATGCTGAGAGTGTAAACTGGCACAGTCACTTTGGAAAACTCTTTGGCAGTGTATATAAAAGCTGAGCAAATGCTATATTCTATAATCTACCATTTTCACTTCTAGTTAACCATCCAATAGAAATGCATACAAATCTTTAACAAAAATGTGTACAACAATGTTCACAGCAGCACTATTCATATTAATAAAAATGTAAACTGCCTAGATGCTCATCAACAATATAATGATATGTATAAAGGGTTAACTCTGTAGGCCTGGGCTACTCAAACCCTGTACATTCCCAAGTTCTTCAGCAATGGCCCTTAGCCTGATTCCTGGGAAAAGGTCTCTGAGCCCTTGGACTATTGTGCCTGAAAAGAGTATCTTTTTATGCCTAATGCCCTGGGCTATGCCAGCTAGTTAGCACTAACAAAATGCCTACTTTTTTATGCCTGAGGCTTTAGGCCTCGCTGCATCCATTTGACCTATGAGGGCTGGAGACTGAGTAGTTCAGTCTCCAATAAATATCCTGGATGCCAAGGCTCAAGTAGCTTCCCTAGTTGGCAACACTTTGCATGTGCTGTCACATACCATTGCTGAAAAAATTAAGCACTATCTGTGTGACTCAACCGGGAGGTGACAGCTAGAAACTTGTGCCTGGTTTCTCCTGGACTGAACCCTGTGCACCTATTCCCTTTGCTGATTTTAATCTGTATCCTTTTACTGAAATAAATCTTAAGTATGAGTATAACAGCTTTTCTGAGTTCTGTGAGTCTTCCCAACAAATCTTTGAGCCTGAGGGTGGTCTTGAGAACCCCCAACACAAATTCATAAATATTATATTTATAGGATGGAATACTTTGCTATACTAGTAAGAGTGAATGAGATACAACTAAACCAAACAACATGAAAAAATTTCACAATCATAATGTTGGACATACACTACAAATGTGGTATGATTCTATTTGTATAAAGAAAAACAAGACAAGTAGAATTAATCCATGATGCTAGGAGTCAGGATTTTGGTTATCCTTGGATGGCAGATGGTAGTGACTAGAGGGGGAATGAGGAAGCTTTTAGGATGTCGGTAATATTCTGTTTCTTGATCTGAGCACTGGTTATAAAAATGCACTCAGTTTGTAAAAATTCATTTTGTAAAAAAAAATTTATGTGCCTGTTTTTCTGTATATATGCTATATTTTAACAATGCAAAATGTTAAAGGATACTGGATGGCATGCAGAATCTTTGGAAGAACAACCAGATTGCCAGGCAACACAGCTAGAAAATTGCCCCAAATCTCACCACAGAACAGATTTAATGAAAATCGCACTTCTGCACTGCTGGGCCATTATTACTATGACCAACGAGAATGCTGCCTCTAAAGAGTGGATGGAGCTGCTCTCACTGCCCTGCTGCTTCCTGTCCCTAGAATAAACTCAGTGTGGTCTCTGCTTCTTCTCTGCCTTGCTTCTTTGCAGTTTCTATGATGGCAGACAAGCTCTGCCTTATTAAAAGAAATTATAGATGCTGGGTAGTCAAAAGAATGAGAAGGCCGGGCACGGTGGCTCACGCCTGTAATCCCAGCACTTTGGGAGGCCGCGGTGGGTGGATCGAGACCATCCTGGCTAACACAGTGAAACCCCATCTCTACTAAAAATACAAAAAACTAGCCGGGCGTGGTGGTGGGCACCTGTAGTCCCAGGTACTTGGGAGGCTGAGGCAGGAGAATGGCGTGAACCTGGGAGGCGGAGCTTGTGGTGAGTCGAGATTGCGGCACTGCACTCCAGCCTGGGCGACAGAGCCAGACTCTGTCTCAAAAAAAAAAAAAAAAAAACCAAAAAAGAATGAGAAATGTCCACTAAAGTTTACTGTATCTGGAGATCTAAATTGGATTTTTAAAATATTTATTGAGCCCCAATTATATGCTGGGCAACAAGTTAGAGGCCTTTACATATATAAAAACTCTTGATCCTGAGAACTGCTCTGTGACAGAGCATAGACTCCAGAGAGACCTTAGAAATATACTCAAGGTCCCCTTTGAGCCTTTAGCTGGGTAGTGATCTGTGTATATATGATCTGCAAACTACCTAAGGCTGGGGAAGAAACATCCAAAAGAAGTAGAGAACAACAGTACCTAGTTAACATGATGTCGGGAATAGTACCTGTTCTTAAGCCAGTTCGTGAAAAACTCAGAATTCCTGGTGCATTGGGTAGAAAACTCAGGAAGGTTTTATCTTACTAATAGGAAATAATTAGCTCTGACTGAATACAGCTAAGAAATCATAAATCATAGATGTATACACCTAACAAATCATACAAATAAGACCCAAAAAGATCAAACTATATCTAAGTAACTTAACAAACATTTCAGAATAAAACTTAAGAATATTTATAACAACACAAAAATATTCCACACTCAAAAGGTAAAATTTATAATGTAACTGGCATTCAAACAAAAATTACAAAGAAGCAGAAAAATGTGGCCCATAATGAGGAAAATAATTAGTCAATTGAAACTAACCCAGAACCAACACAGATGTTAGAATCAGAAGATGAAGACATTACAATAGCTATTATAACTGTATTTCATATGTTCAAAATGTTAAATAGAAACATGAAAATATAAGAAAAGACTCAAGTAGAACCTCTGAAAATAAAAACTAAAATGACTGAGATGAAAAGTACACTGGATGAAATTAATAGCAGATTAGACATAGCACATGAATTGAAGACATGAACAATAGAAGGCATACAAAGTGAAACATGGGGAAAAAGAATACAGAAATTGCTGGACTTGATGGCTCACACCTGTAATCCCAGCACTTTGGGAGGCTGAGGCAGTTGGATCACTTGAGGTCAGGAGATCAAAACCAGCCTGGCCAACACAGCAAAACCCCTGTCTCTGTTAAAAATACAAAAACTAGCTGGGTGTGGTGGTACATATCTGTAATCCCAGCTACTCAGGAGGCTGAGGCAGGAGAATCACTTGAACCTGGGAGGCAGAGGTTGCGGTGAGCTGAGATCATGCCACTGCACTCCAGCCTGAGTGACAGAGAGTGGCTCTCTCTCAAAAAAAAAAAAAAAAAAAAAAAAAAAAAAAAACTAATGAGCTGTGGGACAACTTTAAGTGGCCTAAGACACATGTTATTGAGGACTCCTAAAGGGGGAGCAGAAGAAATGTTTGAGTAAATAATGGCCAAAATTTTTTATACTTGATTAAAACAATAAACCCACAGATTTATTGTTTTTAATAAACAAGAAATGAATGTATTGTTCAATGAAAACAAGCACAAGAAGCATAACATAGAAGACACCAAGACACATAATCAAACTGCTCAAAACCAATAATGAAGAGCAAAATCTTAAATGATTTGGAGTATTTCAGAGTTACTGGACAGATCTGGAACTGTGTTCTGGAAGTTATAAATGCGTATTATCTTTTTATATCTTTTTTAGAACCATACACTCTAGAAATATTAGGTTAGATTAGAAACAGCTGGAAAGCAAAGAGACAAGTCAGGAGGGTTTTAAGGAGCACCACAGAAGTTTAGTGAACCTGAACTGGGGTTGTGAAGTAACAATGGAATGTAGGAAACATTTAAGAATTAACACTGACAGCACTTGAAGACTGTATGAGAAGGTAAAAAATAGCACTTGTTAGGAACTGATCAATAATAACAAAATTCATTGATCTAAGAGAGAAGATAATGATTTAATTTTGTACATGCTGAATTTGAGGTACATATAGGTTCTTATATTGGGAAAGATATCTGGTATTCAGATACAGGTTTGGGAGTCATTAACACATAAATGGAATGTTCCCAAGTCCTTCAGCCTTCTTATGACATCTTTACCTGTAATATATCCAAATAAAAGGGCCTGAATTTCAATTCTATGCATGTAAATGCAAGAAATCTAGGCCTACTAAGTATTCCTAGTGCAAAGTGGGGGAAGTCTAAGACCCAAACCTCTGAGGAAGGAGGCACTGGCCAGCTGGTACTCCTGTGTCTGAACTCAGAGGAGAGGAGGAGGCACCAGGGGGCTGGAACCCAGATCTTTGAGGAGAGAAGACTGGCTGGGAGTGGTAGAAAAACTGCAAGCTGGATTCAGCTTCTCCTAAAAAAGTGAACTACTG
The DNA here is from genome assembly GCF_006542625.1 of Nomascus leucogenys. Lineage (NCBI taxonomy): Eukaryota > Metazoa > Chordata > Mammalia > Primates > Hylobatidae > Nomascus > Nomascus leucogenys. The sequence continues at coordinate 19,842,655 of NC_044388.1, read as the reverse complement.
CTGCTGAAGTCCAGTCGCTGGGGTGAAAAAAGTGTTGCTTGAGTGATTGTCAAGAACAGGAAGCAAAACTAAAAAAGGAATAAGTCCCCTTTTATTCCTTCAAACTTTCTGTTTCTTTCCATTGGCAAAGGCTAATGGGGAACAGCTGGCAAAGCAGAAAAAAGTGTGTAGAATCCCAGCGTTGCTAAGTAGAGAACAGAATTTTGAGTCTGGAGTTGAGAAACAATAACTTAATAATTGGCATACTCCTCTTAGTGGGGAAACTTTTTCTGGCTCTGATAAGGAATTATGCTTCCAAGGAATGGTTGTCTTAAGTATAGCTTGATGGTCACATGGAGCTGGCTGTGCTTTCAGAAGGAAAGGTAGAGCATGACTTCTGTCATAAGTGACCCCTTGTTTTCTACAAACAAGGCGAACTGTGCATTTGAGAAGAGAGAAGCTAAGCTAGGAACACACTGAAAAGTTGGTGTCCTGTAAAATTCTTTAAAAATGTGTTCTTTAGCACTTGCATGTTTAAAATTAGCAAAATGAAATCTTCATTCAGATGTTCTAGCCAATCTGATCCATTTTACATTTCAAATGGTAGTCTCCACATTACATCTGCCTCAATCAATTGCAAGAAGCCCAGCCACAGACTGGAAGAAACTCAAGTGGCTCTGGCAAGGTTAGCTGCCAAATAAAGACACCTGTTACAAGGCTGCCTCTTTGCAAAACAAAGGAAGTAACTCCTAATAAGGACAGAAGTGTAAGAAATAATGCAGATGGAAGTTGAAAGTTGGACACCTGCTGTTAAGTGGGGAGCGGGGCAGTCAGTTTTCATATATGATATGCCTGGTAGGAAGTCATGAAAAACACTTGGGAAAAAATTCTTGGGAAGGAGAAAACCTTGACACACTCTTGGAAACAGACTCGTTTATGCGTTTGTAGCCACATGAATGAAGGGGACTTAACCCATGCTGTCATTTTGAGCTACTTTTCCAATTCTGCAGAACAGTGGCAATAACAGCACTTCTGTTGCCCTGTTCCCCTCTTCAACCTTATATTCTTTTGAAGCTTGACAAGCTCAGAGTTTAAAACATTCTTTTCATTGTGGAGCATCTCAGAATCATAACATGTCAGACCTAGTCAGGACCCTGGAGCAGGAGAAATCATAAAGAGCTAAAAGGAATTCTGTAGCAATAAAAATGTTAGAACTATAAACAAAGGCTTCTGGGGAGATAGAGTAATACGTAAGTGTTTGAAAACTAATATTGAGGAAGGGAAGAGATTGTTTGAAATAGTTTAAGGAAATAACTTAGAAAAATTTAAAATAAAGCAACTGTGAATTAGAATAAGGATACATTTTAATGCTGAAGATAGATAGTAATGGAGACTTTGTTCATTTTGATGAAATGTTTTACACAATTAATACAGGGCTCTTTCATCCAGGGAACTGAAGCATGATATAAATAAATTTTTAGTAGATAATATTATTCAAAATTGTATAAAGATGTTGATTCCTCACATTTAGGAAAGATAGAGCAATTTAGGTATAAACAGGTATTGTTCTAGTCATAATTAATGAGCCTAACAATGGGCTATTACTACCACCACCAGGAGCCTTCCCTCCATATTTCCGTCCTAAAACAACTTGACTCATCTAATCAACACATTGTTATACTATTCATAGGTCAACCACTGCACAAATTCTTCAGTGATCATGGATAATTAGCATTTATTGACTACCTATTTGCTAATTAATCTCTTTCATAAAATTATTTTATTTTGATCTTTAAATGAAAGCTTTTTATGGCATTGATTATTATTATCTTTTTTTTTTTTGAGACAGAGTCTTGCTCTGTCACCCAGGCTGGAGTGCAGTGGCGTGATCTCAGATCTCAGCTCACCTCAATATCCACCTCCCAGATTCAAGCGATTCTCCTGTCTCAGCCTCCCGAGTACCTGGAATTACAGGGGCGTGCCACCATGCCTGGCTAATTTTTGTATTTTTAGTAGAGATGGGTTTCACCATATTGGCCAGGCTGGTCACGAACTCCCGACCTCAAGTGATCTGCCCACCTTGGCCTCCCAAAGTGCTAGGATTACAGGTGTGAGCCACCACACCCGGCCTATGGCATTGGTTTAACATGCTGAGTAATGGTAGCATCAAGTACACGATGTAATGGAATTTGGCTTGAGGTTATATTAAAGACCAGGAATATGCAGGAAGGAAATGGTGACTCTGAGTATTGGGAAGCATAGGCTCTATGTGTCGTGGGGATGAGGAGGACCTGATCACATATCTGTTACTTCAGCCACAGTAATCCAGACCTAAAATAGCTCATTAGTCACAAGAGTTTTTAAATAGGAAGAATGACATCAAAAAAACTTGTTGGTTGGTGTGCTTTTCAGCTTAGTTCACTTTCTAAGCACATATATTAAATACCTACAGTGCAGCAGGCACTCTGCTGGGAGAAGGAAGCGGGTACAAAATAGCTGTCAAGGCAGTGATGCATAATGGGTAAGAATTTAGGATATGGAGTAAAATAGAAATGGTTGGAATCTTAAGTGGGTCACTAACTTGCTATGTGCTCTCAGGCAAGTAACTTGACTTCTTTAAGCCTTATTTCTACTTCACAGGATGCAGATCCAAGCAAAACTCAAAACACAGTGTTCAACACAGAGTAAGCATCAACAAATGATTATTAATAATATCAAATATGAATATTTAATAATATTTAGTAATAATTTAGTTATTTGAGCCCTGGGAGCTTGCAATCAGGTTTGAATACAGAAGTTGGAATACCTCTTTATAAAGTGAACAGTATTATAATGGAGGTTGAAATAAAATACAGGGAGAGGCATTTGTTTCTAGCAGGAGAGTTGAAGAGATTGGGGAAAGTTTTACAAACGATGTAACACATGAACTATTAAGAAAAGTTAATTTCTAAATAGTAGATTGTCTTCTAAGTAATCTATAAGTTTGTACCTGTGATGATAACACAGGAATAGACACACAGAGCATCTGAAAATAGATTCAAGTTGTTATGGACTGAATTGTTTCCCTCCCTAAATTTATGTGTTGAGGTCATAAACTGCTGTACCTCAGAATGTGATGTTATTTGGAGATAGGGTTTTCATTTGGAGATAGGAAGACCATGTGAATACGCAAGGTGAAGATGGTCACCTAGAAGCCAAAGAGAGAGGCCTCAGAAGAAACCAATCCTGCCAACACCTTGATCTCAGGCTGCTAGCCTCCAGATTTATGAGACAAAAAATTTCTATTGTTTAAGCCACTCGGTCTGCAGGACTTTGTTATGTCAGACCTGGCAAACTAATACGCAGTATATACTAGAAACGAATAGATGATAAATGTGGAATTATAATTCTGTGGAGAATGAATATATGGGGCTAGGAAAATCACCTATCCATTTGTAAGAAAGTAGAAAAGGGCCGGGCCCGGTGGCTCACACCTCTAATCCCAGCGCTTTGGGAGGCCGAGGCAGGAGGATCACGAGGTCAGGAGATCGAGACCATCCTGGCTAACACAGAGAAACACTGTCTCTACTAAAAATACAAAAAAAAAAAAAAAAAAACCCAAAAAAAACAGCCAGGCATGGTGGCAGGCACCTATAGTCCCAGCTACTTGGGAGGCTGAGGCAGGAGAATGGCATGAACCCGGGAGGTGGAGCTTGCAGTGAGCCGAGATCGAGGCACTGCATTCCAGCCTGGGTGACAGAGCGAGACTCCATCTCAAAAAAAAAAAGTAAGTAGAATAGATCTCTACTTCATTTCATTTCATATACAAAAATACATTTTAAATCGTGTTAAATATCTAAATGTAAAAGACAAAGCATATTAGAAAACATAGAGAAAGGCTGGGCACGGTGGCTCACGCCTGTAATCCCAGCACTTTGGGAGACCGAGGTGTGGGGTGCAGGGATGGATCACCTAAGGTCGGGAGTTCGAGACCAGCCTGACCAACACGGTGAAACCCCGTCTCTACTAAAAATACAAAAATTAGCCAGGTTGTGGTGGTGCACACCTGCAGTAATCCCAGCTACTCAGGAGGCTAAGGCAAGAGAATCGCTTGAACCCAGGAGGTGGAGGTTGCAGTGAACTTAGATTGCACCACTGCACTCCAGCCTGGGCGACAGAGGGAGATTCTGTCTTCAAAAAGAAAGATAAATATTTTATAACATCAGGGTCAGGGAAATCTTTCTTAGCAAGTCAGTTAAACCCAGGAACCAAACACTGGTAAATTGGACATGCATTAAGGGTGGTAGCAGCCCTGTGGCTGACAGGATAACTTTGAGCCAGGTGCCTAACGCTGCAATGAATAAAGAGCCTGCCAGGGAAAGAGAACACTCTGAACAACTGTAAGGCCCAGAGAGAATGAGGCCAACTTACAACAGCACCAGCCAAGTGAGAGCTTTCTATTCACAGTGTCTCTCCTTCCAACCCCTGCCTTTGCCCTGGCAGATTCAGAAATCTCAGTGAGCAAGCTAGGAGAGGAGGAGAAATGCGAGAGTGAGACCACTCCTCTCTCTTCTGCTGAAAGTAGTCAGTGCTCAGTAGGTTTCAGCTAAAGTGAAGCGAGAAGGTCAATCATGTTGAAAATATTTTCTTAGACTAGGCTATATCAAATTGAGACTTGCTTAGGATGAAATTATTGTAGGATTTTCTAGTTCCTTTGAATAACTAAAAAAGTCATGCAGCCTGCTCCAAAATTTACTCATATATAGAGGAAGGTGTGCACGCACGCACACACACACACACACACACACACACACACACAGGTCATATAAAAAGGGATAGTAGGAGTAGAAAATAATTTCTATGTATAATATCACCCCATGACTTCCCTGCGTTCAGTGAAGAACTTACACACAGAAAGAACTTACCTAGTGAGAAAAAAAAATCAGGGGGAACCTATTCTAGATAGAAAAGTATGGAAACCCCCTCCAAGCAGGTATGATTTAAGCTGAGGCCTAAAGAATGAAAAAGAAGGCAGCTGCATACAGGAAGAAGGATTGCTATTTTTTTAAAGGTACAAACTCAAAGAGCCAAGAGAACAGGAGTGACAATAAACGCCAATCTTCCGCAAAGAAATTTCTATCCTCTCTCTAATGGAGTAAGGAGGGGTCTGGTCAAAATGCTTCTTAAAGATTGCCAACCAACCACCTTGTTTCTGCCCCCATTTCCAGAATTACTTGGTCTGCCAATTCTGGAGCCTTTGGGGAATTCTGCAGTGCAAATTGGGTTTCTTCTCAGTGTTCCTTTCTGTTGCCTTAACCTTCAGCTCATTTGTTAAGTGAGTTACTACTTGTTCTTCTGTTCCCTGGCTTCCACATTGTTACCATCTGTGCTAAGTGTTGGGGACAAAATGGCGACTGAGATGAACAAGATTCCTGCCCTCATGGAGCTTATGTTCCAGTAGAGGAGACCAAAAAAAAAAAAAAAAAAAGAGTAAACAAATGAATTTAAAAATAGCAAACTGTGATGAGTATTAATGGAAGAAACTCATGTAATTAAAGTTGGAGTTTAAACTAAGGCTCTGAGATGGTGTTGATTTTGCATTCCAAAACAGGTACTGGACTCTTGCTAATTAAAGTAAGGTACACAGAAATGGAACATCAACATCATCCTAGAACTTGTTAGAAATGCAGAATCTGGGGCTCCATCCCACACCTTCCAGGTAATTCATATGCACATGAAAGATTGAGAAGCATTATAGTAAAAGCATATTTTTAGTTTTCATATAGAATTATCAGTAGCATGCCCACCAATTTGAAATTACCCCATTTTCCTTAAAAGGAAAAGCCTCTTTCCTCTTCTTCTGGGTTGGTGCTAGGCCTCCCAGAGGAGCGAATCATGACTGCTGGGGAGAAGAAGGCAACACAGCTTCAAAGACCTGCCCCAAATCCACCAAAAACAGTAAGTTTGCTGGGAGATTTGAATGTTTCTGTTAAAGGAATAATTTGCAATTCCATCCTGAGTGGGAATTCTCAAGACTGGATGAAAGAAGACGGAGTTAGAGGATTCATCCCAAACCATGGGCATGTTGGAGACAAAGATGAGCAGGTTGTGCTTGGCGATGGGTTTGAGAAAGGATGTGATTTGGCAGATTCTTGGTGGTAAGGGGCCCCCCTGTTTCAGGTTTAGGATCCCTCCATCCCAACTTGAAAAGGACGAGAAGCTAGTGGCGGAAGAGGGAGAAGAGGGGGCATTGGATAGAGCTGGCTCTATTTTCTGGTCTTGGGCCTAAAGCAAGAGTTGATTTCCCTGAACTAAGGCTACTAATAGCACCACTGTACCTTGACAAGAGAAAATGAGTGAGAGAGAATCTGGGAGCAATCAGATATCAAGTCAAGATATTACCTGATGGGAGGCCCATGTGAAGATTGATATGCAGGAATTTCCTTATGGGAAAGTGGCTGCAAGAAAAGAGATGGGCATCGGCCTGAGGAAAACCACCCCTACTGGAGAAGTGTATTTTAAATTGTGGGCCTGATGGAAGCTCTCAAAGTGCTTTAGCAAACAGGGCATCTATCTTTCAAACTCCACCTGGGAAATCCCTCTACAGCCGTGTCCCTACCTGACGGCTCCCAAACCAGTGGCTCTCAAAGTGAGGTTCCCAGCAGCATCAGCATCACTGGAGAAGTTGTTAAAAAAGCAAAATCTCTGCTCCTCCCGCAAGACCTACAGAATTAGAAACTCTGAGGGTGGGGCCCAGCCACCTGTGCTTTAACAAGCCCTCCAGCTGATTCAAATGCATGTTCAAATTTGGCCTAAACTATGTAGAAAATGTCTTTTTTTCTTAAGTGGAGGACAAGTGTCTCATGAGTGTGGAAATATTGTTAAATCTGAGAAATTAATACTTGAAACCCAAGAGCAAAAGGCATAAAAGTTGCACAGTTTACAGAGCAATTAGAAACATCAAAGTTGTTGAATAATGGTTGTAATGGGAATATAAAGGGATTTTTGAAAGTGAATTTTGGGAAAGTAAAAATGCACCATCTGCAGATGTAGGATAATTATTCCCTATGTGGTGAGGGCACTAGGAAAATGTTGTCCTATGAAGTAGCAGAAGTGCTTTAATCATGCAATAAGGTGGAATCTGGTGCTGCATAAACTTGTCCTGATGAGCAATATTAAATGCCTCCCATTCCTCTCTTGATTGAATTTGATGCTGTCCTTAGGGGAGTGTAAGACTGGACCAGTATCTACAGATCTAGTGGGATGAGAGTGATTTCTCAGTGGAATTCATAATAATAAATGATTTCTGTTTTCTGAGCTAGCAGCTTCTCCATCATCCTAACTGGCGGCCCTTCACTTTGTATCCGGGCTGGATTAATTCCCAGAGAATGGAGTCATTTTCCTGACGGGAACTCTTGGCATTGATTGGAAGGAGGAGATTAGTGGGTTTTCATTTTTGTCCTGATGCAATTTGAAAATCTCACCAATTCAAAGGTATCTTGGAGACACTGTTTCTCAATTTTTGTTTCATGTTTCTCAACCTGTATTTAACCCTTGGATCCAATTCTTTCTTCTTTGTCATTCTCTTTCAATGAATATGCATTGGTATATGTTAACTAAACACCTACTCTGTGCAATGCACAGCGCTAGATGACTTCACAAACCTACATTTTCATCCTATCTTCTTTAACATTTGAAAAAGAATAAACTGTAAAATATCTTTCTCCTCACTCCCTTGCCACTATTTTTCCTGGTGTTGGCTTTGCCTCGTTATGTTGCTTTTCAAGTGAAGAATTTGGGATTCCCCACACTTTAAGCCATTTGCGAAAAAGCAGATTATTATTAGAAAGCACAGAGAACACACAAATATCCTTTCATTGTGGGATTACAGCCTTAATCTATGACTTTCCTGGATTCATGGTTTCTGTTGGTTATTTTTCTATCGAGGACGAGGGGTGAGAGTGAGTTCTGCAAAATAACAGATAACTACTTCCACTCTCTTTTTTTCTTTTTCTTTTTGAAACGGAATCTTGCTCTGTCGCCCAGGCTGGAGTGCAGTGGCATGATCTTGGCTCACTGCAACCTCTGCCTCCCGGGTTCAAGTGATTCTCCTACCTCAGCCTCCTGAGTAGCTGGAATTACAGGCACACACCACCATGCCCGGCTAATTTTACTGTTTTTAGTAGAGACAGGGTTTCACCATCTTGGCCAGGCTGGTCTTGAACTCCTGACCTCAGGATCCGCCTGCCTTGGCCTCCCAAAGTGCTGGGATTACAGGCGTGAGCCGCCGCACCCAGCCTGCTTCCACTCTTTATTGTGCTGCTTTGCAGAGGGCAGAATATACCTCATATACTTGTGGAAGAAACATTGGGCCCTTCAGTCCTTGCAGATATAGATTGTAGCCACCAGGACTCTGGTCAGCTGTCTTTCATCAAGGCACCTGAGTCACAGGGGCAATAAAATATGGCACTCCTAAAAAAAAAAAAAAAAAAAAGGCGCTTCTCCAAGCTGTGATGGTAGAGATGTCCATACCGTAAACTTAAGGAGACTATGCCTACCATCTGAGAAACAGGGTGCATAAATTCCCACATTCATATTGTATTAAATATAGACGGACCATTGAAACCTATGTCAAACAGAAACTGAGATTGTAGTAGTTTTCAAAAATTGGGAAGCAGAATATCTGTATCTACAAATACAGCTTTTTAGCATCACCAGAATCATTTCATAAAGGAATCTTTAAGAGGTAGGTAATGATATGAACATTATTTATAGAGAATTCAGGACAGGAAGTTGTATGATTGTTTGAAAAGACGTTACTTGCTCTCCAATTGTAGTCTGCAAATTCCTAGCCATCTACATTTGTATTTCTCTTTTTTTTTTTTTTTTTTTTTTGTTGGAGACAGAGTCTTGCTCTGTTGCCCAGGATGGAGTGCAGTGGCACGATCTGGGCTCACTGCAACCTCCGCCTCCCAGGTTTAAGTGATTCTCTTGCCTTAGTCTCCCAAGTAGCTGGGATTACAGGCACGCACCACCACACTCAGCTAAGTTTTTGTATTTTTAGTACAGACGAGGTTTCACCATGTTGGCCAGGCTGGTCTCAAACTCCTGACCTCAAGTGATCCGCCCGCCTCGGCCTCCCAAAATGCTGGGATTACCAGCGTGGGCCACCACACCTGGCCTGTATTTCTCTTTAACAAGGTAACACCATGTCTTTCCTTCTTCAAGTTAATAGGTCCTTGAGAATTCATTTCTAGGAGTGGGTTAAGTGGTTCTGCTGTATACTGGTTGGATACAGAGACTGGAGTCAGGTTTATCTGGTTAGAATCCCCTTCGCCTCTGTTTTTGTAGCTGTGTGACCTCAGCAAATTGTTAGCTTCTCTGAGCTTTAGTTTTCCCATATGTTACTGTAGGATTACATGTGATAAGACATGTAAAGACTTTAGCACATCACCTGGCCAAAGGGCCCAATTAGTATTAGATATGATTTATATTCGTTATCAATTAAATTCCTAAAGGAGTTTTAGTTGCATTTGTTTCATCCATTTTTCTTTTTTGTGCTTAATCTACTAGAACAGTTTTTGTTTGGATGCTGCATTTCTCCCTCCCCATTTCATTTCATCACTCACCTTAGCCCAAGAAAAAGTGATCCTGAAACAACTGTGGAAATGAAGTCTGCTTTGTGTTCGTCTGTTGGGAAAAGATTGGATCACCAGTCATGCTGTGGGTGTTTAGCAGGCTGCTGGCTTCTGCCCACAAGAAAGAGGCATCTCTGAAAGTTTAGATCATTTTAAAAAGAGAAGCAAAAGGGCAGTTAATGGATCTCGAGAGTATGTATAAATGGCACATTTCCCTGCCCCCACAATCCCTAGGGCTGCCTCTCTTTCCAGGGCCTCAAGTTGGCCCAGGGTATCTAGCCTTCTACACTTCTTGTTTTTCTGGGTCATGAACTGGCAGGGAGCATGCAACACTGTGCCCTTAGCATTCAGGTGTTTCACAAGCACACTGCTTCTCCCTTGCCCTCATTAGAGTCAGCTGTCTCCAGCATACAGAGAAGGGACGTGCAGAGCCTCTGTATGGATGTAGCATGGTGCACCTGGAGAGCTGACAGAAGGGCAGGGCCTCTCCAGGAGCCACTTCCTGTAGCAATATGTAAATGACTTCTCGGAACCACCAGGCTGGCCCTGGTGAGTCTGGAAGATCACCTTGCTAGTGGGCCCAATGCCAACCTGACAGATGGCCTGGGCTGCTTGCAGCACAACCAGCTTTAGGCCATCAGGTATGTTCCCTGAAGGCAGGTGACCCATCCAGGAGGGTCAGGGAGGCTGTCCAGGGGGACAACTCAGGCTGCAACGTAATTTCCCCAGCTCTGCCTACCCCCTCCTCCTCCCTAACTTGCAGTGCCCTCGGTGAGGAGGGAAAAACCAGGTCTCTCTTTCACCCTTAAAGAAAACTCTGGGTCACATAATTTTTGTTGATGTCCAGTCTATTTTCTACATGACAGCCCCTCACAGAAGTGACCAAATATTTCCATCAAAGGAACCAGCTACTGCAAAGTTTAAAAGGATAATAAAATAGTAAAGTCTATTTGGGGCCCTAGTTTAGAAATACCTTGTGATCTCTATAAAGTATTAAGAAAATATTAAACTTTCAAATTTTATGATTTCATGTCCTCTAAGACCACAGACCTCTTGGCATTATTTTTCTTTTTCTTTTTCTTTTTTGAAGCGTGAATCTTTTTTTATAAGAGAAAGTAAACATAAAACATTTTCTCTCACTTACACTCATAGTTTTTAAAAGCCTAGGGAAAGTTAATGTTTCTGAATTCAGCCTGTGGATTTGAGATAAGGATTCAAGGAGAGAAGGCTTTTAACTCAGAACAGAATCTGTTTGCAGCTATTGTTCAATTAATGTAAAGTATCTGGTTACTGGGCATGTTGCATAATGCATCACAGTGCAAGCCAAACGTTTTCAGTGCTGACAATGAGCTCCTTGATAACAATGAAGAGTGAGGTAATTTGTTAAATTTTTTTAGAAGTCCCCTAAAACAGTCTTCTCAAGACTGAATGAATCAACACTTTCGAGCTCAGACCACAACTGAGCTGTGTGTCTGTGTGTGCGCATGATGATAAGAAATCTAGAAGGAAACTGGGAAAACCACATCTCATGCCCTGTTTAAGAACTAGAAAAAGTGTCAGAAGAATTAAAATTAAGCCTCACGAGAGTCTGTGGGTATGGAAAGTCACTAGCTAGCTAATATTAACATAGCTTGCAACAGAACACTGTTGCTAGAAATAGGACAGTCGCATCACTACCACTAAGCAATTTGCATTCTGTGGACCAGCCCCTGAATTCCTATTGCCCTTTGGGCATTGCATTTCTGGACGCTTCTAGACAGTGTTCATACTTGGCTGTCTGGTTTCACCAGGAACTCTACCCAAAAGAGGAAACAGCAAGGAGAACATTTGCTTTGTTTGTAGGAGGGAAGTGGTTGAGCTACAAACAAATCTTTAGGCATCTGAGGAATTGCTAAGTTTCTAATTTCATATGGTTGCTGACAAGGAGGTGCAGACAAGGACCCTCTTGCTTTCCTCACTATGGATAGTCTGTTGCCTCCATCTAGATTCTCTTATTTCAAAAAATATCCTCTCCATGCAATTAGGAGATATTTATCGACGCTGAGAAACCAAAGAGCCGAAGAACAGGTATCATTTTGTTTATATTATCTTTAAAATTAACGGGTGCTTGTTCCTTGTTGCTTTTATGTCGCTTAGTGATTTCATTTGTGCTGGTTTACATGTTTATAGGTACAGGTCAGATCCTGCTTGTGGCTGTTCAGACTTGGCAATCAGAAAGCAAGCAGGCTTGTGAGAATTTATTTAAACTTGGAACATTCAGATCCTGAGATTAAGCGGAGTTCTGTAATGAAGCCTCATGCTTTCTTTCTTCTAAAGAGCTACTCTATCAAAGTTAAATTTTGAATTCTTTGATCGTTTTCCAATGCCTCAGATACAAAATTTGACACTATTAATATCTCAACAAAGAAAGTATCAGACCCCAGAAGTACACTTGTCTTCTTGTATTTATGGTTATGTTTATATAGCCGGAATTTGCAAAACAAAAAACATTTTATAAACTATAATAACCTTAAACAGATCATTAACAAGCTATAAATATCATTCAGAAGCAATTGGTCATTTTTGTGTGTGTAAAAGGTAGGAGGTAGAGCACTGCCATTTTCAGGCTTTTTAGCCAATCAGAAGCTATGATTTCTAGAAGGAGACGCTATCACTTGGGAATATAAGCATTTTAAAAACTGTTAAAATATCTGATCACGTCTCATTTAAAATCATGCACTCATTTTTATGGTGTGAGATTTATATCAGTCCATTCCTTTGGTCTCCAAAAAAAACATTTCTAAAAATGATTTTTATGAATTTTACCAAATTGTTAGAAGAAGTAGCAATATCTGATCCATTTAAATCTAGTGATTCATTTAGGAAGAAGTGTGGTGGTGGTATACAAATGTGAAGGACAAATGTATAGCCATACCAAAGACCCAGCAGTCATAAATTGCTTATGCGCTGTGCTTGTAACTAGAACTGCAAAACTGTGCAGGAGATATCACCAGTGTCCTGTATTTTTTTCTCCTTTGTGATATGAGATGACCCACTTAATAAAACACTTCCAGGAAATGCAAGATAGGTTTAGCAGACAGAAAATCCTCTCATGACAGGTTTCCCAAAAAGGCAATGCATAATTTGGAAAATAAAAATCATTGCTACTGTTTGAGAGGAAAGTGCTTGTATGCCCTGCTTTAATAATTTTACAAGGGCCAGAAATTCAAACAGACTCTGTTCACTAAGAGAGCTGGGCTGGTCCAGTTTGTCTCTTATTTAGGCAAGGTGTCACCATTAAAAGACAAACCTCTTGGTTTCCAAGTTTCAGCCTGCACTTGCTTTTGAAGTAGAAAGCTAGAGAACCAAGTGGTAGGGCTGTATAAGTTTTTGTTTGCCAATCTTTTAATGTTCACAGGCTTCTTCAGGCCTCATTTATTACGGAAGGAAGAGAGGTGGCTGAAAGGATGGGACCAAAACTGTGGAATGTGAATTGAGTGATTTTTTTTTTTCTCAGTATTGTAAGTTTTCAGAGATGTGGCTATATTGCTTGTGTAGTTCTATGGTTCTTTGTTTTTAGTTTATTGAAGAAGTATTACAAAATGCATTCAGAAGACCATTAGAATTTAACATAAAACGTCTGACTTGGACAGGGTGGGTAGTCCCCTCCCCTGTTTACAACCATTTGGGACAACCTAGGAACAGCTGGGAGTGAGTATTATGCTGAGTTCTTAAATTCTTATATAAGTGAATTGAATAATTAAGAGAAATAATATATTTGATTTCTTTTTAAAGCCAACTACAGCTCTGCAGACCTAATGTCTCACAGAATTAGAGAAATTAGGTCAGAATTCGTCATAACTAACCTTGAAAGCTTGTTGGGAAGTTATAAAGGAGGTTAATAATGTCTACAATCTTATGACCTGCATATTTGTTGCCTCTAATCCTTGCATTCTTGCATAACTAATCCTTGATATAAAAGCGAAGGGATTGAGACTTAGAGCCCTTAACAGCCCTTGCCCATGCAGCTAGAAATACCAGAGGAAGATGTGAATTTCTATCTCATGGCTTTAAATTTTATCCATTTTACCATGCTTGATCCCTGAACAATCTAGTGATAGCAAAATATCACCCTGGTAACTTTTCTCCTTGAGAGTATTTCTAAAATTTCCCATATTCACATACCACTGTCATAATTTTTTACTGTGTTTACCACGTCTGTATGATTAACTCCTCAATATTTTTCTGTATTTATACTTAAATCGCATTATTAGAGTTTATTTAGAAAAAAATTTCACATCATGACTGTAAATGGAAAACCATTGTCATTAGCCATAAGTAAAAATAATTAATAAAAGCAAAATAATACTAAATTCTAGGTAGATACTATTGGCTGTAAAACCTCCAAGCCTGAAACCTGCTCATTTGTTAATAAGGAAGATTAGCTTTTAAGAGAAAGGTTAGAGCATCCTAGGAGCCAACTGAGAAAGTTTCCTGGGTGAGGATGGAAAGGAATTAAAAGGTAGATAATTTTTTTCAATCTCAAATGATTCAGTGTTATTGAATGTAGTCTCTGCATGCCACTTAAAATCTTCTCCCACCTCGCTTAGCACTGCTAGGTTCCAACCATGTTGAGTTCCACATACTTGGGGAATATTGTCCTAGAACACCATCTGCTTCTTTACCTTTGCACATTTAAATGAACTCCCCCACCTCTAGCCTAGAATTCTCTCCTTTACTTACAACTTGCCCTCCTGCAGGTCTCCTGTACATCCTTCAAGACTCAGATTAAATGGGCTCAGTGAAAAGCTTTCTCCAGTGCTGCTGGGAAGAATGAAGTCTTCCTTTTCCAAGATATTTTGTTTGCTTCAGATACGGCCCTTACTACATTCTATGTAGTAAATCATGTGATTTCATGTCAATATTCGTGCACCCATGCAGACATGACACTGGATGTTATCTTGTTTTTTGTTCCCTGAGGCATACTGGAGCCTGGCAGATACTGGTGTAAAGGTGACCACACAACAGGCAGAGGGTACACACTCGATTGACTGTGACACAGACCTCCTTGGTTGCCTTTACTAGGCCTAGAAGGTCCCCATACCCCTTTTCTGTGGTCCAAATTATGATCATTGTTATACTCACCTTGTTCATATATGCTTTATTGTTTAAAACTTCTCCTAGTGCTCTTCTCGCACTTGGTGTCATACAGACAAGAAGATTTGACACGAGGGTTGATTTGTTTGGTAGCTTTTTCTGGTGGTGGTAGTGTTATTCCTGTGATACAGCCATCAATAGGTTGGTAGGTTATTTATCAAATTGAGAACAAATATTTCATCCTTTGCTTCCCTAGATTCTCTTGTAGCAAGTGTTTCGCAAAGCCAGATCCCCACATATGTAGAAGATTAACAGCATTAATTAGATGAAGATGCTGAAGGTTGGGAAAATTTGTTAACCTTTCTCTCAGAATTATTCAAATGGTGTGATAGTAACACTGGAGGTGGTGAACGTGGTGGGCAGCCTGAGCCTAAATAGAGTCTCAGATGAGTTTGAGTAGGTGTGCTGAACGCACGCATAAGAGTGTTTGGTTTCAGTTATTTTATTTTGGTCTGAGGGCAACATCCAGCCCCTGGCTCAGATGTTGGTGTCTAGTTTATAAGGAATGAGTGAGACTTGCAGGCAATGTTCCCCTAAGTACTAGAGACTCAGCAGCCTGATCTGTGGCTCAGGTAACCAAGCGGGACACTGAGTGTGGAAGGGAGAATTTGCTCCACTTCTGGGCTGACTGTAGGCTAGCTTTAGCCTAGGGATGCCTGCCAAGAACCAGGTACCTCATGAACCCCTGGGGAGTACTGCTCTTGGGGGCCAGCACCATTGGGCTACATATGGGTGCCAGCACCAAACAATGAGAGAAGACAATTTGTGAGCTCATGTGGGACAGCCTATTCCCTCTCCCTGGGTGAGTTCCTCTATTCCCATGGTTTCAAACACCCATTTGCTGAAAACTGCCAGATGTTTATATCCAGAGCACTTCAGCCTTGCATCCAATCATCTACTTGATATCTCCATCTGAATGTCTTATGAATTTTGCAGATTGAATGTGTCCAAAGAGAACTCCACAAGCTCCAAACATGCTCCTCCTCAGGTTTTTCCAACAATCAACACAAAAGCTCAAACCAGAAACCTGGGAGTCACCTTGGCACCTCTCTTTTTCCCTTTCTCCCCCTTACGTCCCCTTCCTAATCCTTTAGTAAGACTTCTAAAATAGTTATTGAATTCTCCATCTTCACCCTTCCAATCCTGCCAACCCTCCTCTCTTACTTGACTATTGCAATAGTTTCCCAATTCGTGTCTCCATGTTCACTCTGGTTATCCTACAATCTGTGTCTCCTGTAGCAGTCAGAATTTTCTGCTTTAAATGAAAATCTTATTTTAGCTCAATGCCGGGAATATGGTATTATTTTGTTTGCTAGTTTAGTCCCAGTGCTAAGCATAGATCTGGCACATAGATGATAAATTAATGTAATTGAATGGAAGAAGGGGACTTTGTAAGTATTAGAGAAGCCATGGGGCTGGAGGGTTCACGGGGCTGAGATGTTGTTATGCAGGTGAGGGTAAGAGATGGTGAAAATAGGTTATTATCCTTAGTAAGCAGAGGCTGTTGAGATCTAGGGGAAATCATGTAGAGGAATTTATTTTACCGACTTGAAACTAGTGTCACAAACTAAGAGATTTGCCCAAGCTCTCATGGCTTATCTGTGTCAGTGCTGGGATTAGAATTTGGTTCACCTGACTCTCATTCTGTTATGTATAGTGAGCCCCTAAGCAGAGATGTAGAAAAAGGCCATATGAGAAAAACACTCTACAGGATGGGTCCAGAGAATAGGTGATGCCTGAGGGTCAACTTGTCAACTTGTCAATAACAAATAAGACCTTTTGATGAGAGACTGAGGCAGAGCAGAGCCTGCTCTTTTTTGCCTAGTCCCTTAACTTACACTGCCCTTCAGCATCCTCGCCAGCCTGAATCCCCACTTCTATGTGTCCCTGCAGGAGGAAAGCCAACAAGGAGTCAGAAAACACAGGCCAGCTAATTTAATCTACAAGAATTTGGGATGACCTGTACCAATGCCTTGTTCTCTTGAACAGAGATTTTTTTTTTTTCTGATTGAGAAATACCATGTAAGGGCTGACCTGACAAGTCTTGCCTGTTTAACAGTGAATCTGCTTAAAATGAGGAGAGTGGTCTTTGGGCCCATGGGACATGTACTGTAGCTACATTTTAATTACAGAGTAGAATCAAATTTTGTGTTGGAAGCTGTTCTAAAGTTTCCTTTCAATGGCTTAAGAAAATGTTTCTAGTTGGAACGGGATCACTGGATTTTTTTTCTTTGTTTCTTAATGAATGCTAACCTCAAAGTTGCATTGTTAAATAAATATTTGAATTTAATTTGAATTTTAGAAACTTATTTCTGCATTTTGGCTCTCATACTTGCTCTGAATGATACTATAAAAATTAAGAACTCCCCACTCCAAAGAAAACTACATTGAGATTTCCAAGGCTAAATAAGGATTTGAGGTTGCTGATGTAGGCTCTGATTCTCTAGGTAAAATGATAGACATTTCACTACAACTTGATTTAAGAAATGTTTTTAGCTCCATAAAGTCAGTAAATTGGTTATATCTTGAGTGTATACCAAAGCTATTCATTGTAAAGAGTCTTTTTGAAAAGTCATGAAATGCTATCCATTGTCAGTTCAAATGATGTCTGAGGGGAAACTAAAAGTGCTTCTCCATGTCCCCCTAGCCCCATGCTTATGATCTTTCATTGGCTTCCATTTGCTTTTTGGATACAGACAAAGCTCCCTAACGTGGAGGGGTTTGTGTGGTCCAGCTCTGATTCTCTGCCTGCTGCATGTTGACCTTGCCCCCTGTGCTTGTGCTTGAGTAGAAAAAAGTTTCAGTCCTTCACAAACAGGAGGAAAAGATTTTCCTTGTAGAACTTAATAAATGTTATCTCACTTACGCCTAGTGTTCCATTATTGGAACGCTAAGCATGTGGGAGTTATTTACATCCTACTGCTGAAGGCCACCACCAAGGTCTGATTACAAAAATTCAAAAACTTGCAACCTTGGGCATAAATGGGTTAAGATAGAGGACAGAGAGTCTATGGCACTCCTGTGGAGGAATTTGTATAATTATATATAGGTAACATTGACAGTTAAATTGTGACAACATGAAGTTGAACTTTAATATTTCTGATTATTAAATGTGACATTAAAAGTGGAACTATTTTATTATGGTAATGACAACCTTTTCCTCTATCTGAAGGGAGAAATTTTTTAAATGAGCTACGTATTTGCCAAAAAAATAAAAAGCTACCAATTGTTTTTCACATTATCTACAAGATGCCTGAGAGTTATCACTGATAGCTTGCATAAAGATAAATGGCTTTCTAGTTGTCAGCAACCACCCTCATGGTCTTTCTCTCTCCCAAATCTGTCTTCACTATCTAAGAAAATACCACCATCCTGATATTTAGGCAGAGGCCTAGGTTCATCTTAGGTGCTTTCTGCTCCCTTAGTCAATATTTAATCTATCACCAACTCCATTCAGTTCTACCCCTAAATAACTCCCAAACCAGTTGGTCTACTTCCCTCTTTCACCACCCTAGCCCAAAGACCATCATTACTTCTTGCCTGAAATACTGTAATACCTTCCTCATTGGTCTCCCAGTAATCCACACTACAGTCAGAGAGGTCTTCTGAACACTACCCCCTAGCCCCATGCTTATGATCTTTCACTGGCTTCCACTTGCTTTTTGGATACAGACAAAGCTCCCTAATGTGGAGGGGTTTGTGTGGTCCAGCTCTGATTCTCTCCCTGCCGCATGTTGACTTTGCCCCCCTGTATTAGTCAGGGTTCTCTAAAGGGACAGAACTAGAGGATATTTGTATATATGACGGGGAGTTTATTAGGAGAATTGACTCACACGAATCACACAGTCACAAGGTGAAGTCCCTCAATAGGCCATCTGCAAGCTGAGGAGCAAGGAAGTCAGGCTGAGTCCGAAAACCTCAAAAGTAGGGAAGCTGACTGTGCAGCCTTCAGCCTGTAGCCAAAGGCCTGAGAGCCCCTGGTAAATCACTGGTGTAAGTCCAAGAGTCCAAAAGCTGAAGAACTTGGAGTCCAATGTTCCAGGGCAGGAAGCATCCAGCATGGGAGAAAGACGAAGGCCAGAAGACTCAGCCAGTTTCCTCATGCCACTTTCTTCTGCCTGCTTTATTCTAGCTGTGCTGGCAGCTGATTAGATGGCGCCCACCCAGATTGAGTGTGGGTCTGCCTCTCCCTGTCCACTGACTCAAATGTTAATCCCCTTTGGCAACACCCTCATAGACACATCCAGGAACAACACTTTGCATCCTTCAATCCAATCAAGTTGACACTCAATATTAACCATCACACCCCCTGTTCTCTGAACCCTAGCTATAGCACCCTTCTTCTATGTATGCAAGTTTTCCTACTACTTCCTGGCTAGGGCCTCTGTTCCAATAATCATCTTTCTATCCTCCCTCAGTTAGTATCTACTCTTCCTTCAGATTTTAATTCAATATTAACTCCTTTAGAGCAGCCTTTTCTGACTTTTCCACCTTGCTTCATTACATCCTTTGAAGGCACTTGGTAACTCTCCTTTGCTGTATTTATCCGAGTAGCAATTTCGCATCTTTCTGTGGGGGCTATTTGATTCCCGATGTATCCCAGGTGACTAGCAAAGTGCCTGACAGATGGAAGGCACTGAATACAAGTTTGTGGAATTAGTGAATGCGGGGAGTAGGGGTGCAATGAATTCTATCTTGAGACTGAAGTACTTGAAATAATCCTGGATGTTAGACTTTGTGAGGAAGATATATGACTGCTTTTGAATATGTGTTTGTGTATGTGTTTGTAAGAATCATAGGGCCATAGTACCAGAATGGCTGAGTGATTAAGGTATTGGACTTAAGAAACATAGGGCTAATTCATGAAGAAAGATAGGTATGCATATGGGAGGTTCCAGAGGAAATAACCATGACCAATGGGTAGAATTGCAGGGAGGGGTTATGATATACTAATAAAGATGAACTTTCTAAAAATGAAAGGTAAAGGAATGAATTATCTTCTGCAGAGTGCAGGGGTATGTGACCCCTCCTTAGGGTATGTTGTGGCAATGGTTTCTGCATCATAAAAGAGAAGATTGAATGACTTATTAGGTTCCAGCTCTGATATTCTAGTATAATAGGCAATAGAGAGATGAACAATTCAGATATTTTAGAAATAAGGAGAGGGCATAGATGTGCAAGTTAGAATTTCCCTGTTTTATTTGGTTAGTGGTAAATACTCCATAGTCTTAGCATGTTGCTCTAGAGTCTAAGACCAAAGAAGACAGAATCAAACGTCTTTGGTGATTAGAGTAGCATGTAATTCTCCATCAAGGTAAAAAAAATATAGTTATATCTAGCAAAGACCTCAAGTGAAGAGCTATGTACCTGTGACTAGCTTTTCTAAGCCTAATCGACCACTTAACTACTTCTAATCCATAGTTTATAGGTTATCTAACCCCTTCCAGTATAACAATAAATAGCTAAATATACATAGCCGTCATTGACAAATGGGGGCGCCAAGAAATTTCAGGTTATTTTGTGGCACTTTAACCACTGTTGTTTTTTCTTCTTCTTCAATCGAGCCTCTTTTACCTTCAGATTTTCTTCAATGCAGTCAGTGCTGACAACTTGCTGTTTATTATGGTCCCTTCTGAAGGTGTTCCATCCTTCTTGTCCACAGCACCACAGCAGTGAAGTGTCAGACAAGCCTAAGAGACACCTGGACCCTGGGTTGACTTCTGAGCTATTTCTAATCCTTTCATTTACTTTAAAATTTTTCTAACCTACTGTGCTCAGGTGCCTTTGAAACATGGGAGTCAGTAAATGGATGAATATCAAAACTGTTGCTTTGTCTTTGAAATAAGGACATTATTAGAAGAAGAAATTGAATTAGAAATCACAACAAATTACAAATTCGAATGACAAATATCACAAGCATCAAAAAAATCTAGGAAATAAGTGTTTTTACCAATTAAAAGTTAACAGATGCATCCTAAAATATTTTGTTCCTACATTGTGGGGGCCGCAGGGTCTTTAATCACCTCCTCATACAGTGATGGTTTTTAAATATTCTGTGAAGAGACAGTAGAAAGATAATTTGGATACTGCCCTAATACAGTTAATTTATGATTATTTTTCATCAAAACAAACATAAAGTGCAAAACCCTTTTCTGTGACAGTGTAGCTTTTTATAAAGATTCCTAAGTTTGCAATTCCATTCCACGTTTTAGACAGTTCATCTACAACACTTTGTTAACTTTTGTTCAGAATGAAAGATGACATATTTTTGCACCTTGTACAGACAGTCCCATGTCTTGACAGAAAATGAAATGAAAATACCCACATATGTTGTACTGCTCAAGATTTGCTGTGAAGACAGCAGGAAAAATGTTGGAATTATTTCTTTCCTACTCACCCTAAAGGTGGCATATTAGTAAGCCTATTTCAGGAGATACAACTTGGATTATTCATTCAAGAATAAAACATTTTAAATTTGTATTAAATGCCTTATATGTGTCAGGCACTTGACAAGGTGCTTTACATATGTTGTAATTTATTTCTCATAATAACCTTGCAAAGTCAGTGGTATTATCCCCATTTTATGGGTGAGAGAACTGAGGTTTCTAGAGGTAAAGTAACTTGCTACATACCTCAAAAATGATGACTCTGAGATTTTAGCTCTAGGTTTGTCTGTCTGACCTCAAAGCCCAATTCATTCCCTCATACAGAGATACCTCCCATAGATAGGATTCCTTTCTCTCCTTCTTCCCTTCACTCCTTCCTTTCTTATTTTTTCCTTCCTTTTTTTCCTTGACCTCAGATTTTCTCTCATTTATGAGGATAAAGGAGTTGAAAATAAAACCATCATAACTATTGTGTTGGGAAGATACCTTAAATCTTTTTTAGAATGAGAAATATAGGTGGAAATACAGGTTTTTGCAAAGTTTAAAGTTTATTCAATTTGGGAGACTTTGTTTAAGAAAAAGAATATAAAATCTGTATCCGGTTTCTCGACATGATGCGGTGGCTCACGCCTGTATTCCCAATACTTTGAGAGGCTGAGGTGGGTGGATCACTTGAGGTCAGGAGTTCAAAACCAGCCTGACAACATGGTGAAACCCTGTCTCTACTAAAAATACAAAAATTAGCCATGCTTGGTGGCATGCACCTGTAGTCCTAGTTACTCGGGAGGCTGAGGCAGGAGGATCACTTGAACCTGAAAGGCAGAGGTTGCAGTGAGCCGAGATCATGCCACTGCACTCCAGCCTGGGTAACAGAGTGAGACCTTATCTCAAAAGTCTGTATCAGGGTTCTCCAGGGGGTGAGGCATTTATTATGGGAATCGGCTCATGAAATTATGGAGGCAGAGAAATCCCATAATCTACTGTCTATAAGCTTGAGAACCAGGAAAGCCAGCAATGTAATTTATTCAGAGTCAGAAGGCGTAAGAACTGGGAGCACTAATATCTGAAGGCAGGAGAAGACCGATGTTCCAGTTCAGAGAAAGCAAATTCACCCTTCCTCTGCCTTTTGGTCCTATTTGGATTCTCAATGGATTGGATGAAGAATGTTCACACTGATGAGGGTGAATCTTCTTTACTCAGTCCACTAATGCAAATGCTAATCTCTTCCCCCAAACACCTTACAGGAACACCCAGATATAATGTGTGTTTTTCTATTGATTGATTGATTGATTGATTTTACCAGCTATCTGGCCATCCCTTAGCCCAGTAAAATTGAGACATAAAATTAACATCACAAAATTGTCAACATTAAAGTAGGTACGACGTGAATACTTATTTAGAATGGAAGAAGAAATCACAACAAATTACAAATCTGAGTGACAAATACCATAGGCATCACAAAATCTAGGAAATAAGTGTTTTTACCAATTAAAAATTAATGAATGCACCCTAAATGTTTTGTTCCTACAATGTGGGGGCCACAGGATCTTTAACGACCTCGTAACACAATGATGATTTATTTTTATTTTGATTTTTTAATTAAAAAAAATTTTTTTGAGATTGAGTCTCGCTCTGTCACCCAGGCTGGAGTGCAGTGGCGTAATCTTGGCTCACTGCAAGCTCCACCTCCTGGGTTCATGCCATTCTCCTGCCTCAGCCTCCTGAGTAGCTGGGACTACAGGCGCCTGCCACCATGCCTGGCTAATTTTTTTTTTTTTTTTTTTTGTATTTTTAGTAGAGACGGAGTTTCACCATGTTAGCCAGGATGGTCTTGATCTCCTGACCTAGTGATCCCCACTCCTCAGCCTCCCAAAGTGCTGGGAGTACGGGCGTGAGCCACTGTGCCCGGCCTTTATTTTTATTTATTTTACTTATTCACTTTATTTATTTATTTATTTATTTTTAGTAAGAGACAGGGTTTCAGCATGTTGGCCAGGGTGGTCCTGAACTCCTGGCTTCAGGTGATCTGCCTGCCTCGGCCTCCCAAAGTGCTGAAATTATGGGTGTGAGGCACCGCACTTGGCTGATTTTTTAAATATTCTATAAAGAGACCATAGAAAGATAATTCAGATACTCCCCTGACATAGTTAATTGTTTCTCATTAGAGTCTAGAAAAGTTCCATCGCCTAGCTTTTGGCTCTGTTTCTTCTTTACTACCCACATACTTCAGGTGCTGAGCACCATAGGACACGTGTATATCAAGATTTCAGCCCAGTGATTTAGTACAGGTAGTAGGGATATTCCTGTATGTCATTTCTCCGCCGAAACATTTAGCAATAACTTAACCATGCACAGGCATGACTACAAACCACAATTATATAATCCACTAAATCCAAATGAAATCTAAGGGTATCCCCATCTCAACTTTCTCTGAGCCAGATCCAAGATATACCTATGGCCACTTCAGTGCTACCTGATAAGAGTAGAATTGTGAAGGAGGGATAGTCAGTAAAAAGAGTGCTCTCAAGCCAATTGCAGTTATAATATATTTTGTAAATTTTTAATGAAATATAAGATTATGAGAACATTGCTAGAGTCTTTCTCAGGGCCTTAAAGAGGGTTCTGCAAGTGAGGGACCTTGAAGCTTAAGCTTTGTTGGCTTCCAAGAAAATCTAGCTCTGGAGGAAAGGTGTAACTAAAAAAAATGATATCACACTATAATACACAAGAGTCCATGCCATATAGCACTTCAAAAAGATGATGTTATATGAGATCCTATTCTGAGCAGCATCAGCTCCCAAACTCATTGAATGAAGTAGAGGATGTTCTATTCAGTATATTTTATAAATAATATGTTGAAGATACAGATGTTCTGGTACTGCTAAAACTCAAAGGTCTCAGACTCCTCTGCCACCATTTATATTCAATAAAGAATTATTTGCAAAGGGATTATTTGCAAATACAATAGATCTCTATACTCCTATATTAGTCTAATTAATATTAAACACACCATTTACTATTCTTCCAAGCAGACCAGTTAACACACACACATAGAGAGAAAGACTGTGTTATTGCTGTTTCAGATCACATAGTAGAAAAGTTAAAACATCACTAAAGAAAGATAAAGTCTTTAAGAATTCATTAAGATGTAATCAAGCTTTTGCAAACTCATGTGTTATTTGCAATTATAGCATAGTGATATGGTTTAGCTGTGTTCATACCCAAATCTCAATTGAACTGTATCTCCTAGAATTCCTAGGTGTTGTGGGAGGGACCCAGGGGGAGGTAATTGAATCATGGGGGCTGGTCTTTTCCATGCTATTCTCATTGTAGTGAATAAGTCTCATGAGATCTGATGGGTTTATCAGGGGTTTCTGCTTTTGCTTCTTCCTCATTTTCTCTTGCTGCTGCCGTGTAAGAAGTGCCTTTTGCCTTCCGCCACGATTCTGAGGTCTCCCTAGTCATGTGGAACTGTAAGTTCAATTAAACCTCTTTTGCTTCCCAGTCTTGGGCATATCTTTATCAGCAGCATGAAAACAGACTAATATAGTAAATTGGTACCAGTAGAGTGGGGTGTTGCTGAAAACATACCTGAAAATGTGGAAGTGACTTTGGAACTGGGAAACAGGCAGAGGTTGGAACAGTTTGGAGGGCTCAGAAGAAGACAGGAAAATTCGGGAAAGTTTGGAACTTCCTAGAGACTTGTTGAATGGCTTTGTCCAAAATGCTGATAGTGATATGGACAATAAGGTCCAGGCTGAGGTGGTCTCAGATGGAGATGAGGAATTTGTTGAGAACTGGAGTAAAGGTGACTTTTGTTATGTTTCAGCAAAGAGACTGGCAGCATTTTGCCTCTGCCCTAGAGATTTGTGGAACTTTGAACTTAAGAAAGATGATTTAGGGTATCTGACAGAAAACATTTCTAAGCTGCAAACATTCAAGAGGTGACTTCATCACTGTTAAAGACATTCAGTTTTATAAGGGAAGCAGAGCATAAAAGTTTGGAAAATTTGCAGCCTGACTACGTGATATAAAAGGAAAACCCATTTTCTGGGAAGAAATTCAAGTTGGCTGCAGGAATTTTCATAAGTAGCAAGAAGCCCAATGATAATCCCCAAGACCATGGGGAAAATATCTCCAGGCCATTTCAGAGACCTTCACAGCAGCCCCTCCCATCACAGGCCTGAAGGCCTGTGGTTTCACGGGCTGGGCCCAGGGTCTCTGTGCTGTGTGCAGCCTAGGGACTTGGTGCCCTGTGTTCCAGCCACTCCAGCCATGGCTGAAAGGGGACAATGTACAGCTCAGGCTATGGCTTCAGAGGGTGGAAGCCTGAAGCCTTGGCAGCTTCCAAGTGTTGTTGAGCCTGTGGATGCACTTAAGTCAAGAATTGAGGTTTGGGAACCTCCACCTAGATTTCAGATGTATGGAAACACCTGGATGCCCAGGAAAATGTTTGCTGCAGGGGTGGGGTCCTCATGGAGAACTTCTGCCAGAGCAGTGTGGAAGGGAAATGTGGAGTCAGAGCCCCCATACAGAGTCTCTACTGGGGCACTGCCTAGTGGAGCTGTGAGAAGAGGGCCACCATCCTCCAGACCCCAGAATGGTAGCTCCACCGACAGCTTGCACCATGCTCCTGGAAAAGCCGCAGACACTCAACATCAGCCCATGAAAGCAGCAAGGAGGGAGGCTGTACCCTGCAAAGCCACAGGGGTGGAGCTGCCTAAGACCATGGGCACTCAACTCTTGCATCAGCATGACTTGGATGTGAGACCTGGAGTAAGAAGATCATTCTGGAGCTTTAAAAATCGACTGCCCTACTGAATTTTGGGCTTGCATTGGCCTTGTAACCCCTTTGTTTTGGCCAATTTCTCCCATTTGGAATGGCCACATTTACCCAATACCTGTACCTCCATTGTATCTAGGAAGTAACTAGCTTGCTATTGATTTACAGGCTCATAGGCGGAAGGGACTTGCCTTTCAGGTGAAACTTTGAACTGTGGACTTTTGGGTTAATGCTGAAATGGCTTAAGACTTTGGGGGACTGTTGGGAGGGCATGATTGGTTTTGAAATGTGAGAAGATGATATTTGGAGGGCCCAGGAGCAGAATAATATGGTTTGACTGTGTCCGCACCCAAATTTCAACTTGACTTCTATCTCCTAGAATTCCCATGTGTTGTGGGATGGACCCAAGCGGAGGTAATTGAATCATAGGGGCCAGTCTTCCCCATGCTATTCTCATGATAGTGAATAAGTCTCACAAGGTCTGATGGGCTTATCAGGGGTTTCTGCTTTTGCTTCTTCCTCACTTTCTGTTGCTGCCACCACGTAAGAAGTGCCTTTTGCTTCCTGCCATGTTTCTGAGGCCTCCCCAGCCATGTGGAACTGTAAGTCCAATTCAACCTCTTTTTCGTCCCAGTCTTGGGGATGTCTTTCAGCAGCATCGAAACAGACTAATATGCATAGTTTCTGAAACTTGTCTGATACTCTAGATAAAGATCATTTTTATGTTGATTTAAAAATTTTTTAACTTTGTTTAATCCCCATAAACAATCATATGTTGACCTTTTTTGCTGAATTTTGCTCATTGATAATGTATTGAAATGTCTACTTTTTTCATATATATCCTATTCTTAGCTGAAACTCTAGAATCCTCCTTTTTTGATTATATATGCATAATTATCCTTAAATGTAAGCAGTGCTTACAATTCTGTTCTGTACCATTACTATAATACCCATGTTTACAACTTAACCAGACCATGGCTTATAAGTACATCTCAAAATAAATAAAGCAAATTATAGCAGTATTTTAGCCTTAGATAATGAAGACATAAGTTTGTTTCAAGTGATTAAATAGTGAGAATAGTGTAAAGCCATTTCACTAGCATCAAAAAACTCCTTTTGCTCTGTCCCCAACATAAAATTTGTGTGTAATATACTTGAAATTTTTAGAGCCTCTGAAATGTTATACAACTTATTTTCTTTAAGGATAAAATTATTTGTTCGAGAAACCCAGTTTCAAGAAAATGGCATTTTATCCTTACTTTGTGAAGCTTCCCTACCCCTCTTCTTTCATCTAACTGGTACTGCTAAAGCCTGATACACCTAGTCAAAGAAGCATTGTTCCAAAGGTCCTGACCTGGAATAAGAAAACAAAAACTAACTTCATAGCTAGGATGACAACTGTAGCTCCATTATCACTGAATTGCTAACTTTTGTTCTTATTCTTTCAAATTGCGGTTTTGCCAATGTGATACTCAATTACCTAAGAGGGGAGAAGTATGATTTCTTTATGATTTTAATACTCTTTCCTCTCATATTTTAAAATAACTGATTTTAGGCCAGTAAGTATCTACTCAAAGAAATTCAAATCCTTATATAATTTAAGAACGCTGGAGGAGGTTTAAATATTCATATACGGTCATACTTCCATTTTATTCCACTTCACTTATATATACATAGCACTTAACAGGTAATTGTGTTTTTTATAAATTGAAGGTTTCTGGCAACCTTGCATTGAGGAAGTTCATTGGCACTATTTTTCCAAAAGCATGTATTCACTTCATGTCTCTGTGTCACATTTTAGTAATTCTTGCAATGTTTCAAACTTTCCCATTATTATTATACCTGTTATGATGACCTGTGGTAATTTTTGATGTTACTATTATAATTGTTGTGGGGTACCCTGAATCATGCCCACATAAGACAGAAAACTTAATGGATAAATGTGTGTGTTCTGACTTCTCCACTGACCAGTGATTTCCCCAGCTCTCTTCTCCTTGGGTCTTCCTATTTCTTGGGACACAATAGTACTGAAAGTAGTCCAATAATAACCCTACAATGGCCTCTAAATATTCCAGTGAAAGAAAGAGTCATACATTCCTCTCTTTAAATCAAAAGATAGAAATGATTAAGCTTAATGAGGAAGCATGTTGAAAGCTGAGGTAGGCTGAAAGCTAGGCCTCATGCACCAGTTAGCCAAGTTGTCAATACAAAGGAAAATTCTTGAAGGAAATTAAAAGTGCTACTCCAGTGAACACACAAATGATAAGAAAGCTAAACAGTATTTTTGCTGATGTGTAGAAAGTTTGAGCGGTCTGGATACAAGACCAAACCAGGCATAACATTCCTTTAGGCCAAAGTCTAATTCAGAGTAAGTCTCTAACTCTCTTGAATTCTGTGAAAGTTGAGAGAGGAGGGTTAGCTGCAGAAGAAAAGTTTGAAGACAGCAGAGGTTGGTTCTTGAGGTTTAAGGAAAGAAGCCATCTCCATAACATAAAAGTACAAGGTGAAGCAGCCAGGAGTGATGGAGAAGTGGCAGCAAGTAATCCAGAAGACCTAGCTAAGATCATTGATGAAGGTGGCTATACTAAATAACAGATTTTCAATGTGGATAAAAAGCCACAGGCTGACTTTCTTGTTTGGAACCAATACAGCTGTTGACCTTAAGTTGAAGCCAATGATGATTTATCATTCTGAAAATTCTAGGTCCCTAAAGAATGATGCTAAATCTACTTTGCTTGTGCTCTATCAATGGAACAACAGAGCCTGTAGAACAGCAGATCCATTTATAGCATGGTTTACTGAATATTTTAAGCCCACTGTTCAGACCTCAAAAAAAAAATAGATTCCTTTCAAAATATTACTGCTCTTCACAGTGCAGCTAGTCACCCAAGAGCTCTGACATGAGGTAAAAGGAGAATAATGTTTTCATGTCTGCTGTCTATTCTGCAGTCCATGGATCAAGGAAGAATTTTAACTTTCAAGTCTTATTATTTAAAAAACACATTTCATAAGGCTACAGCTACCATAGATAGTGATTCGTCTGATGGATCTGGGCAAAGTAAACTGAAAACTTTCCAGAGAGGATTCACCATTCTAGGTGTCACTAAAAATATTTGTGATTCACGAAAGGAGGACAAAATGTCAACATTAACAGGAGTTTAGAACAAGTTGATTCCAACCCTCATGGATGACTTTGAGGGATTCAAGACTTCAGTGGAGGAACTAAGTGCAGATGTCGTAGAAAGGGCAAGATAACTAGAAGTGAAGATGTTACTGAATTGCTGCAATTTCATGATAAAAGTTGAACAGATGAGGAATTGCTTCCTCATAAGAAAACACAGAAAATGTTTTCTTATGATAGAACCTATTGCTGGGTAGATATGCTGTGAACATTGTTGAAATGACGACAAAGGATTTATTTTATAAACTGAGGTGATAAAGCAGTGGCAGGGTTTGAGAGGACTGACTCCAGTTTTGAAAGAGGTTCTACTATGCTACTAAACAGCATCACTACAGAGAAATCATTTGTGCAAGGAAGAGTCAATTGATGCGACAAACTTTATTACTGTTTTATTTTAGGAAATTGCCACAGCCACTGCAACTTTCAGCAACCACCACCCTGATCAGTCAATAGCCATTAACGTCAAGGCAAGATCCCCTACGAGCCACAATATTATGACTCATTGATGGTTCAGATGATCATTAACATTCTTTAGCAATAAAGTATTTTTTAACTAAGGTATGTACTTTTTTTAGACTTGCTATTGAATACTTAATAGATTACAGTATAGCATAAACACAAATTTTATATGCACTGGGAAACCAAAAAATTTGGGTGACTTTCTGTATTGTGATATTTGCTTTATTGTGGTGGTCTCAAACCAAGCTCACAATATCTCTGAGTTATCCCTGTACATTCTTATTCATTTTTAGAATTGAGTACTATTGGCATGATCAAAATATTTTTAGGTGAAAGATTAATGCTTCTTGTAAACAGTGCTGAAACTTTAGCATGCATTGGAATCACCTAAAGGACTAATTAAAACAGAATGCTGGGCCCCACCTTCAGAGTTTCTAATACAGTAGGGCTGAGGTGGGGCCCAAGAGTCTGCATTTCTAAAAAAATTCCAGGTGGGAGAGGCCACGCTTTCAGAACCACTGTTGCAGATCATTTGATGATGTATATTTTCAAAATCAAAGCTGACAGGGGTTGTCATACCTACTCAAGAATAGCATGTACGCCACTTAGAAGATGGTAAGTCATTGTCAAAGCCAGAGGGATACTAATGATGACTTACAGTTTCACAGGTTCTTAATTGACCGTTTTCATCCACCTTGGCTGATGCCTAGTGTTACTTAATGCTTAGTAAGAAATCTTTAGGCCACGGGTGGTGGCTCACACCTATAATTCCAACACTTTGGGAGGCAGAGGAGGGCGGATCAGCTGAGGTAAGGAGTTCCAGACCAGCCTGGCCAATGTGGTGAAACCCCATCTCTACTAAAAACTACAAAAATTAGCCAGGCGTGGTGGCATGCACCTATAATCCCTGTTACTCTGGAGGCTGGGGCTGGAGAATCACTTGAACCTGGGAGGCAGAGGTTGCAGTGAGCAGAGATCATGCCACTGCCTTTCAGCCTGGGCAACAGGAGTGAAACTCTGTCTCAAAAAAAAAAAAAAAATCTTTAAGCAATGTCTTGGCCCTAAGAATATAATCTAAAATATGTTCTTATCTGTTTATATCATCTTTAATAGCTGATTAAAGTGATGTAGCAACTAAGAATTTCAATTGTTGATTTAAATCATGGAATATACAAAAAGATATAATCCTTGTTATGTCCTGCATACTTTCTAAAGCCATTATGAGGTCTTAATTAAAAGAAACAAAAAATAAAACCCTCATTTTTTTCCCTA
Organism: Nomascus leucogenys; assembly: GCF_006542625.1. Lineage (NCBI taxonomy): Eukaryota > Metazoa > Chordata > Mammalia > Primates > Hylobatidae > Nomascus > Nomascus leucogenys. The sequence continues at coordinate 19,811,842 of NC_044388.1, read as the reverse complement.
GCCCTTACTCTGCTTATTATTTAAATATAATTATAAAGACTCTGAATAACAAAAATTTAACTGGAAAGATGAAATCAGTATTCTTAATACTACTTAGTGGCTTTTAGGTTTAGGACATATGTTTAATATGTATTCTGTTGATTTTTCAATAGAGCATGTTAATTAATATGTCTCAATTACCTATTGAATAATCTCTCTAAAATGCCTATCTGTGATTATTATTCATAAGATTACACTCCCATTTTACCAGTACTATGCCTATCTGTGATTATTATTCATGAGACTACACTCCCATTTGAGGAGTACTTTTCTTTTCTTTTTTTTTTTTTTTAAAGACGGGGTCTTACTCTGTCACCCAGGCTGGAGTGCAGTGGCACGATATCGGCTCACTGCAACCTCCGCCTCCCGGGTTCAAGCGATTCTCCTGCCTCAGCCTCCCGAGTAGCTGCGATTACAGGCACCTATCACCACACCTGGCTAATTTTTGTATATTTAGTAGAGACGGAGTTTCACCATTTTGGCCAGGCTAGTCTTGAACTCCCGACCTCGTGATCTACCCGCCTCGGCCTCCCAAAGTGCTGGGATTACAGGTGTGAATCACCACACCTGGCCGATATTTGTTTTTTCTTTTTTTTAATGAAATGTACCTCTGTTGAATTTTTAATTCAGATCCTAAATTGTTTTCTTGATTTTATTGCATTGTTTATCTGTGTTTGTTAGCATTTCACTGAGTTTTCTGAAGAGAATTATTTTGAATTCCTTTTCAAGCATTTCATGCATTTCCATTTTTGGTATTCTGCTACTGAAGAATTACCGTTGTTTTTTGGTGCTGTTACATTTCCTTGCTTTTTCATGTTATTTTGTTTCTCTATGTTAATATCTGTGCATCTGGTGTAACCGTTGTTTTCTTCCAATTTTATAGAGTATCTTTCATAGAAAAAGACTTTTTCCTATAGATGTATTCATAATGTCATTTGGGTAGAGTGCTTTGGCTTTCGTTCTGGGTGGGTGAAATAGTAGTCTCTGTATAATTTCTTTGGCTGTCATCAACATCAGTGGTGTCTGCAAGTTCCTCCGTGGCTTAGGTTGCAGTTGTCTGTGGAGGCTATGGGAAAGCTGTGCTGGATGGGGATGCCAGGTGAGATGATCCTTGGGCCCCTGGGCAGCACATGGATGCATGATGACCTCATCACTGGAATGGGCTAGGTTGCTGGCAGAAGTGATAAGTGAACCCTCAGGTGGTCTGGTCCTTTAACCCCTATTTGGTGTGGTGGTGGCAGCAGGTACCCAGGAGGAGTGCAAAGGTGTTGATGGTGGCTGGGAATGGATGTTTGAGGATTACTTATGACATTCATTAAAAGACATAATTATCATTTGGAAAATTACAGAGTTCCCTTTACTCACCTCAAAGGGCCTGGTGCCATTTTTAGTTTGTAAGCCTCCTGTTAAATATTCTAGACTGGGACACTGCTCATTTAAAATACCAATATTTCTAGTAGTTGATGTAGCAGTTTTGCAGAAAATAATTTTGCATTCAGATGTTTGAATTGGGAGCTTGATTGGGTCAGTTCAAGACCCAAATTTTCACCTCAGCTTACCTGTTCCCACTCATAGGAAGTTTTACCCCTCCAAATCCTCATTTTTCCAATTTGCCTAAATATTGGACATTTGGAACTATTAAAAACTTAAAACATGACATAGGCTACAAAAGCATTACCTTTTATAACCAAGGAAGAAAAATAAGGTTGTCCGAAGGCATACTGTAAATGCTTCTAATCCAATTTTCCACCTGATCTTTGATTGTAGCAATAAATTTTCTAACCTAAAGTATTAAAATTTGCTTGTGTTGCAAAAACTCTTTCCTGCCAATTTGTAATTACCCTTCTCTATCATTTATCTCACAAACTATATTGCCAAATTGTAATTTCCCCTTTTTATTATCTATTTCAAAAACCATCTCATTGATATGGGTTCTGTATCTCCCATAGTATGCTCAGTGGGACTAGTGGTCTGTTTGGATGATTGTCCAGGGCTAAACTGCAGGATCCTCATAAAGCCTCGGGGCTATGTATCTCACTCTCCAATTTATTATCATAATGGCATTTTGTGCCTTTTTTTCTCATTTATTTGCACAATAGGAAGCACAGTGGAGAGAGATGATTTCTGCAGGGTGCCTGGAAGGACATGGGACAAGTTCAGACACAGATGCAAGCTTTGCAGAAAATATCTGACTTCCAGCAGTTATTGGGATAGAAAACTTTTAAGTGCAAAACGTACCATTTTGGAGGTATGCGGAATGCAACCTTGCCCAAAGCACTCTCACATCCCAGTGTGCAGCAGGATAAAGAGAGATTGAAAATGTTTCTGATATGAAATTGATACAGCATTTAAATGGAGGGAGGAGGCCTAGGCTATTAATGCAAATACAGCTAGAGGCCTGCAGATATGTTACAGAATTTTTCCCACAGTTTTAATTTAAAACAACCAACCCATCAGCAAAGCTTTCAAAATTGGTGGAAGATACTGGCCAGTGGCAATTTAACTCACTCACCTATTTTAAGACCTTCTTTTCTTTTTCTTCTTTTCTTCCTCCTCCTCCTCCCCCTCCCGCTTCCCCTCCTTTCTCTCTCTCTCGTCCAGGCTGGAGGGCAGTGATGTGAACATGGCTCACCACAGCCTTGTCCTCCTGGGCTCAAACAGTCCTCCCACCTCAGCCTCCCAAGTTGCTGGGACCACAGGTGCACACCACCATGCCCAGCTAGTTTTTAAGTTTTTTGTAGAGATGATGTTTCTCCATCTTTTCCATGTTATTTCTTCTATTTTTGTGAGGAAAGTCATTGACATTTTGGTAGAGATTGCATTCAATCAGTAGATTGCTTTTGGTAGCAGGGACATTTAAAAATATTAATTCTTGCATTCCATGAACATAGAATATGTTTACATTGTTTTGCATCCTCTTCAATTGCTTTCATCAGTGTTTTACAGTTTTCATCATAGAGATGTTTCACTTCTTTGGTTAAGTTAATTTCTAGGGATTTAATTTTATTTGTGGCTATTACATGTGGGATTATTTTTACCTCTTTTTCATATTGTACTCTGTTGGCATATAGAAATGCTACTGATTTTTGGCCGGGCGCGGTGGCTCACGAGGTCAGGAGATCGAGACCACGGTGAAACCCCATCTCTACTAAAAATACAAAAAAATTAGCCGGGCGTGGTGGCGGGCGCCTGTAGTCCCAGCTACTCGGAGAGGCTGAGGCAGGAGAATGGCGTGAACCCGGGAGGCGGAGCTTGCAGTGAGCCGAGATTGCGCCACTGCACTCCAGCCTGGGCGACAGAGCGAGACTCCGTCTCAAAAAAAAAAAAAAGAAATGCTACTGATTTTTGTATGTTGATTTTGTGTCCTGCAACTTTACTGACTTTATTTATCAGTTGTAATAGTTTTTGGTGGAGTCTTTAGGTTTTTCCAATATATAGTCATAACATCTGTGAATAAAAATAATTAAACTTCTTCTTTTACAATTTGGATGTTCTTTATTTATTTCTCTTGCCTAATTGCTCTAGCTAGGACTTCCAGTACTATGTTGAATAATAGTGGTGAAAAAGTGGGCATCCTTTTCATGTTCCAGTCTTACAATAATGACTCTCAGTTTTTCCCCATTCAGGGTGATACTAGCTGTGTGTCTGTCATATACTTTTTCTCTTTCTTTTCTTTCTTCTTCTTTTTTTTTTTTTTTTCTCACTCTGTTGCCCAGCCTGGAATGCAGTGGTGCAACTTGGCTCACTACAACCTCCACCTCCTGGGTTCAAGTGATTCTCTTGCCTCTCGTAATCCCAACTAACTGGGATTACAGGCATGGACCACCACACCTGGCTAATTTTTTGTATTTTTAGTAGAGATGAGGTTTCACCATGTTGGCCAGGCTGATCTCAAACTCCTGACCTCAAGTGATCTGCCTGTCTTGGCATCCCAAAGTGCTGGGATTACAGACATGAGCCACCATGCCCAGCCACAACTTTTATTATGTTGAGATATGTTCCTTCTCTACCTAGCTTTTAGAGGGTTTTTATAATGAACAGATGTTGAATTTTATCAAGTGGTTTTTCAGCATCAATTGAAGTGATCATATGGTTTTTGTCCTTCATACTGTTGCTATGACATATCACATTAATTGATTTGCATATGTTGAACCATCCTTGCATCCCAAGGATAAGCTCACTTGGTCATGATGAATGATGTATTTCATGTATTGTTAAATTTGGTTTGCTAGTATTTCATTGAGGATTTTTGCATTAATATTCATCAGAGACACCAGCCTGTAGATTTTTTTTTTTTTTTGATGTGTCTTTGTTCTTTGTATCAGGGTAACACTGGCCTCATAGAATGAGTTTGGAAGTATTCCCTCCTCCTCTATTTTTTGTAATAGTTTGAGTAGCATTGGTATTAGTTCACCTTTAAATGTTTGGTAGAATTCAGCAGTGAAGCCATCAGGTCCCAAGCTTTTCTTTGCTGGAAGACTTTTTATTATGGCTTCAATCTTGTTACTTGTTACTGTTCAGGTTTCGGATTTCTTCATGGTTCAATCTTGGTAGGTTGTATGTGTCTAGGAATTTACTCATTTCTTCTAAATTTTCCAATTCATTAGCATATGGTTGATCATACTAGCCACTAATGATCCTTTGAATTTCTGTAGTATCAGTTGCAATGTTTCTATTTTCATCTTTGATTTTATTTATTTGGGTATTTTCCTTTTTTTTCTTTGTTAGTCTGGCTAACGGTTTGTCAGTTTTGTTCATCTTTTCAAAAGACTTTTTGGTTCATTGACATTTTTATTGTTTTCTTCATTTCAAACTTATTTATGCTCTGATCTTTATTACTTCTTTTTTCCTACTAATTTTAAGTTTGATGTGCTATTGCTTTTCTAATCTTTTTAAAGATGCATCATTAGGATATTTATTTGAAGTCTTTCTTCTCCTTCTTCTTCTTTTTTTTTTTCCACACAGTTTTGCTCTGTCACCTAGGCTGGAGTGCAGTGGTGTGATCTTAGCTCACTGCAACATCTGCCTCCCAGGATCATACAATTCTCCTGCCTCAGCCTCCCAAATAGCTGGGATTGTAGGCACCTGCTAAGACGCCTGGCTAACTTTTGTCCTTTTAGTAGAGACAGGGTTTCGCCATGTTGTCCAGGCTGGTCTCAAACTCCTGACCTAACCTCAAGTGATCTGCCCACTTTGGCCTCCCAAAGTGCTGGGATCACTCATGTGAGCTGCTGCACCCAACCCTCTTTCTTCTTTTTGATGTAGGTACTTAGAGCTTAAGCTTCCCTCTTAGTACTTATAGCTATAAACTTCCCTCTTTCACTGTATCTGATATGTTTTGGTATGTTGTGTTTCCATTAGCATTTGTTTCAAGAAATTTTTCAATTTCTTTCTTACTTTTTCTTTTTTTTTTAATAGAGTCTTTCTCTGTCGCCCAGGCTGGACTGCAGTGGTGCCATCTCATCTCACTGCAACCTCTGCCTCTCGGATTCAAGTAATTCTCCCACCTCAGCCTCCCAAGTAGCTGGAATTACAGGCTCTGGCCACCATGCCTGGCTAATTTTTGTACTTTTAGTAGAGAGGGGGTTTCACGACGTTGGCTAGGCTGGTCTCGAACTCCTGACCTCAGGTGATCTGCCCACCTCGGCCTCCCAAAGTGCTGAGATTACAGGCGTGAGCCACTGTGCCCGTTCTCCTTAATTTCTTCATTGACCCACTGGTCATGCAGGAGCATATTGTTGAATTTCCACGTTATCTGTATGGTTTTCAAAATTCCTCTTGTTATTAATTTCTAGTTTTATTCTATTGTGGTCAGAGAAGATGCTTGATATTATTTCATTTTTGGGGAAGGTTTAAGACTTCTTTTGTGACCTAACATATGGTCTGTCCCTGAGACTAGTCCATGTGTTAAGTAGAAGAATGTGTAATCTGCAGCCATTGGATGAAATGTTCTGTAAATATCTATTAGGTCCATTTGGTCTACAGTGCAGATTAAATCTGATGCTTGTTGATTTTCTGTCTAGGAGATCTGTCCAATGCTGAAAATGGAGTGTTTAAGTCTCCAGCTATTTTGTATTGAGGTCTACCTCTCTCTTTAGCTCTAATAAAATTAGCTTTATATATCTGGGTGCTGCAGTGTTAGGTACATACATATTTATAATTGTTATATCCTCTTACTGAATTGACCTCTTTATCATTATATGATGACCTTCTTTGTCTCTTCTTATAGTTTTTGTCATGAAAACTATTTTGTCTGATATAAGTGTAGCTACTCCTGCCCTTTTTTGGTTTCCATTGGCTTGGAATATCTTTTTCCATCCTTTTATTTTCAGCCTATGTGTATCTTAATAGGTGAAGTGTGTTTCTTCTCTTTTCTTTCTTTTCTTTCTTTTTTTTTTTTTTTAAGATGGAGTCTTGCTCTTGTCACCCAGGCTGGAGCGCAGTGGCGCGATTTTGGCTCACTGCAACCTCCGCCTCCTGGGTTCAAGCGATTCTCCTGCCTCAGCCTCTGGAGTAGCTGGGATTACAGGCACCTGCGAAAATGCCCAGCTAATTTTTGTATTTTTAGTTGAGACGGGGTTTCACCATGTTGGCCAGGCTGGTCTCAAACTTCTGACCTCAGTTGATCCACCCGCCTCTGCCTCCCAAAGTGCTGGGATTACAGGCATGAGCCACCGCGCACAGCCGGTGAAGTGTGTTTCTTATAGATAATAGATCACTGGGTCTTGTTTTTTAATCTATTCAGCCACTCTGTGTCTTTTGGTTGGACAGTTTAGTCCATTTGCACTTAATGTTATTATTGATAAATAGAGACTTCCTTTTACTATTTTGTTATGTGTTTTCTGGTTGTTTTGTGGTCTTCTCTTCCTTCTGTCCTTCCTTCTAGAAGTCTTCCTTTTGGTGAAGGTGATTTTCTCCGGTGGTATGATTTAAATTCTTGCTTCTTATAGTTTTCATGTCTATTGTATGTTTTTCAAGATGAGGCTTGCAAATACTATCTTATAACCCATTATTTTAAACTTAAGACAACTTAAAACTGATTGCATAAACAAAAAAACATAAAAAAAGAAAACTAATAGAAACTCTACACTTTAACTTTGTCCCCCTGCTTTTTAACTTCATTTCTCTTTGTTTCATTTTATTATGTCTTGAAAAGTTGTAGTTATCATTTTTGATTGGTTCACCATTTAGACTTTCTACTTAAGAGTACTCTACATGCCACAATTACACTTTGTTTTTGCAATCAGTTATAATATTTTCTGATTTTCTATGTGCTTACTATTACCAGCGAGTTTGTACATATATATATATATATATATATATATATATGTGTGTATGTATTTTAATTTTTATATTAGATTTGGGGGTACACGTGAAGGTTTGTTACATAGATAAACACGTCATGAGGGTATGTTGTAAATATATTCATATAGATGATTTCTTATTGCTCATTAACATCTTTGTCTTTCAGGTTGAAGAACTCTGTTTAACATTTATTTTAGGACAAATCTAGCATTGATGAAATCCCTCAGCTTTTGTTTGTCTGGGAAGGTCTTTGTCCTTCATGCTTGAAGGATATTTTCACCAGATATACTATTCTACAATAAATTTTATTTTTTTCCTTTAGCACTTTAAATATGTCACACCACTCTCTCTTGGCCTATAAGAGTTCCACTGAAAAGTCTGCTGCCAGACATTTGGGAGCTCCACTTTATTTGTTTCTTTTCTCTTGCTGCTTTTAGGATCCTTTCTTTACCCTTGACTTTTGGTAGTCTGATATATTAAATACCTTGGGGGTAGTCTTTGGGTTAAATCTGCTTGGTGTTCTACAGTCTTTTAGTACTTGAGTGTTAATATCTTTCTCCAGGCTTAGGAAGTTTTCTGGTATCATCCCTTTGAATACACTTTCTATCCCCATCTCTTTCTCTACATCCACTTTAAGGCCAATAATTTAAGAGTTACTGCCATTTTAAGGCTATTTTCTAGATCTTATAGCCATGCTTCATTCTTTTTTATCCTTATTTCTTTTGTCTTCTCTGACCATGTATTTTCAAATAGCCTTTCTTCATGTTCACTATTTATTTTTTCTGCTTGATCAATTCTGCTATTAAGAGACTCTGATGCATTCTTTAGTATTCCAGTTGCATTTTTCAACTCTAGAAGTTTTGCTTCCTTTTAACTATTTCAATTTGTTTGTTAAATTCATCTGATAAAATTCTGAATTTTTATTCTGTTATCTTGAATTTCTTTGAGTTTTCTAAAAAGAGCTATTTTGAATTCTCTGTCTGAAAGGTCACATATCTCTGTTTCTCCTGGATTGATCCCTGGTGTCTTATTTAGTTCATTTAGTGAGGTCATGTTTTCCTGGATGGTCTTGATGTTTATTGGTGTCTGAGCATTGAAATGTTAGGTATTTATTGTAGTCTTCACAGTCTGGACTTGTTTGTACCCATCCTCCTTGGGAAGGCTTTTCAGGTATTTGAAAGAACTAGGATATTGTGGTCTAAGCCATAGCTGCATGAGGGGGCACCTCAAGCCTATTAAGGCTGTGGTTCTTGTAGACTTGTAGAGGTACTGCCTTGGGGGTCTTGGATAAAACCCTGAAGAATTCTCTGTATTATGAGGCAGAGACTCTTGTTCCTTACCCTTACTTTTTCCCAAACAAATGAAGTCTCTCTGTGCTGAGCTGCCTAGGGCTGGAGGTAGAGTGACATACCACCCCCCTGGCCCTCACCACTGGGACTGTGCTGGGTCAGACCTGAAGCCAGCACAGCACTAGGTCTTGCCCGTGGCTTTCTGTAACCACTACCTGGGTACCACCTATGTTCACTCAAGTCCCTAGGGCTCTACCATTAGCAGGTGGTGAAGCCAACCAGGTTTGTGTCTTTCCCTTCAGGGCAGTGAGTTCCCCACAGCCCCAGGTGGGTCCAGAGATGGTGTATGGGAGCTAGGGAGTACAGTCAAAAATCCTTATATGTCTACCTAATGTTTTATTCTACTGTAGCTAAGCTGGCACTTAAACCACAATACAAAGTCTTTCCTGCTCTTCCCTCCCCTTTCCACAGGCAGAGGAGCCTCTCCCTTTGGCAACCACTATCACTGGGCCATGGGTGGTTTTCTACACCATAGTTGGTATTCACTTAAAGTTCAAAGGATCTTCAGTCAGCTTGTGGTGAATGCTGCCAGGCTTGGGACATACCCTTCAGGGCACTGGGCTTCCCTCTGGCCCAGGGAAGGTCATGAAATGCCATCCAAGAGGTTAGGCCTGGGATTGGGGACTTCAAGAGCCCACTTGTTGGTCTAACCCACTCTGACTGAGCTGGTATCTAAAGTGCAAGACTAAGTCCTCTTTACTTTCCCCTCTGCTTTTCTCTAGCAGGAGAAGTCTCTCACCATAGTCACCACAGCTGGCAATGTTCTGGGTCTCACTTGAAGACATGTCTCAGAGTCTCACCCAAGGCCCATGCCATGATGCACTACCTGGGTATTGCTGCTGATTATTTAGTGCCCAAAGGCTCTTTAGTCACAGGTGATGAATCCTGCCAGGTGTGGATCCTTCCCTTCAAGGCAGCGGTTTACCTTTTGGCCCATGGTGTGTCTGGACATGTCATCCATGAGCTAGGGTCTGGCATGGAGGCCTCCTGACTGCCCAGTGCCATATCCTACTGTGACTGAGCTGGTATGCAAGATGCAAAACAAAGTCTTCTTTGCTCTCCTCTTCATAAGCAGAGGAGTCACTTTTGTTGCTTCAAGCCATGCTGCCTGGGGTTGGAGGAAGGATGGCACAAGCACTCCCTTAGATTCCCTGGCTGGTGTCTTCCTAGGTCATGTACCACCCTAGTCCAGTGGCTCTAAGCCCATCCCAGCCCAGCACTAGAAGTTGCCTAAGAACTGCAGTCCCTGTGTCCTAGACAGCCTTTCAAGTTTACCTAGAACCCCAGAGCACTTTGGCCCATGGTGGTGAGGCTTGCCAAAAAACTCAAGTTCTGACAATTGGGATGGTCCATTCCCCTCTGGCTAGGTCTGGTCCAAATGTTCCCTTCATGCATGAGTGCTGGCTGAGCCCAGCTTGGCTTTGCTCTCCACTGTGACATGGCAGCACCGAGTTCAATAGAAAGACCACTAGTCACTGCACTCTCCCTCCCCAAAGTGCGTAGACTCTCTGTGTAGCACGGCTGCTGCTAGGTTATGGAGAAGGGGTGGTGTCAGTGATTCAAGACTGTCTCTCCTACTCTCTTCAATGATTCTTTCAGTGATATGAATATGAAACCAGGTACTCCGATTGCTCTGATTTTTGGTTCTTGTGACGGTATGCAGTTAGTTGTTAAACTTTCCAGTATGCAGATAGTTGTTAAAATTTGTTGTTCCTGTCGGGGGTTATCAATGGTATAGGCTCTATTCCGCCATCTTGCTCTGCTCTCCAAAACACTTCAAATATTAAAAACTGAAATAAATGTGAGTTATACGTACATTTAAGAAAGATTAATAAAACAAATAAGGTAATTATTTACCCAATTATTCCAGTTCCGGGTTGTAGGTGGCTGGAGCCTATCCGGTGGCTCAGCACTCAAGGGAGGAATCAACCCTGGACAGGATGCCATTCCATTGCAGGGTACACATGTATACACACTCACTCACACTGGGACAATTTAGACACGCCAATTAACCTAACATGCACAACTTAGGGATATGAGAGGAAACCAGAATACCTGGAGAAAACCCATGTAGACACAGGGAGAATGTGCAAACTCAATACAGTGGCCCCACCAGTAATTGATGCTTTTTTTTCTCATCATTTAATGAAATGATGTTGAACAAAATGAACTTATTCGAGGACCTGGTGTATAATGCTTTTTGTCAGGCATTAATACGCATGCCATCAAAATCAAAAGCACAGGCTCAGCTAAAATTTCTCACATGCATGGAAACAAGCACCTCAACATTGTTATCTTTTAATTTCAAATGGTTACCTGGGCTCAAAATCTGGGTGTGCAATTTTATCTGCTCTGGGCAGTGCTCAATATCGAGCATTTCTTACAACAATTAGGACTTATTCCCATTCAGATAATGTTGTCCTAGTTAACCCCTTTGTGGTTTTTGGAGAAGTAGGTTTATTTTTTAAACTTTTTTTTTGAGACAGGCTCTTGCTCTGTCCCCCAGGCTGGAGTGCAGTGGCATGATTACAGCTCACTGCAGCTTCGACCTCCTGGGCTTAAGCAATCTTCCCATGCCAGCTGCCTGAGTATCAGGGACCACAGGTGTGTGCCACTGCACCCAGCTAATGCTTTTATTTTCTGTAAAGACAGGATCTCAGTATGTGGTTCAGCCTGGTCTTGAACTCCTGGGCTCACGCAATTTTCCTCCCTCAGCCTCCCAAAATGTTGGGATTACAGGTGTGAGATGCACCAGAAACCCTTAAACTTCTTAAAAATCCCTTAAGTCCTCTTGGTTTTACAGGAAAGTAGAAGCTTGGGTTTTAGTTTGATCATAGGAAATAAGTAGATTGTTATTCATTCAACAAAAAATATTTATGATAAACATTTTTTCAGGCTATCCATTTATTTAATAGGTCTTTATTACATATTTACTGTCAAATGTTTTGGGGCCAGAGGTGAATTATGCTAGTTTGGAAACTAGGTGGAATATTATCATTTAAATGGGTACATTTGTATCTCAAACAAATGCTGTAGTTTATATAATTTGGAATACTGTATGTCTGTTTTCCATGGAAATAATGAAGTTCATCGGTCATGGTACTCTTGGTCATGGGACTCACACTCACTTTGCTCTTACCTCTTTATTTTCACATGCATCCCATCCACAATCATGTCTAATCCAGAAGTCTGGTAGTATATAAGAGATCCCAAATATTACCACTGGCTCAGAATCTGAGCCAATGAATGGATGGACTACGTCATACTTGAAATAAACTTCTTTAACAATAAAAATTAAGAGTATAAGTTCTTTCATTTCGTCTTCTCAGTTTCATCAAATATTTCATGTTTAAAATGCTAGCAAGTGTGAAAGAGGCTATGGAATTTTGTGAGTGATAAAATATTTGTAGAGTACTTGGTGATCTGGATCCGGGTGCTATTAAAACCAACCAAACACAAGTAGCTCACATGAGTCCTTCAATTTTTATTCTTGCTTCCAACTTTTAATCTTCCAGCACTGCCTAAACATGGAACTAGGCAGATTTATAGCAATTCTGGTAGATGTTTGTTAGGACGGATTTCATACAACACTCTTGGCAATAAAACTATAGTTTTCTAAACTTGACATTTAGTATGTCCTTTATCTTATAAAAAGAAAAATACTTCTGTTGTTCTGTTGGACTAGGTTAGCTTATAAAAATAAAGTGATGCATCTTTATATGTTTTTAACAAGTCCAACTTTGCCAGGCATGGTGGTTCATGCCTCTAATCCCAAGCACATTGGTAGGCCGAGGCAAGAGGATCTCTTGAGCCCAGGAGTTCAAGACTGCAGTGTGCTATGATGGCACCATTGCACTCCAGCCTCAGCGACAGAGAGTCTGTCTCTTAAGTAAGTTAGTAAGTAAATAAATAAAATGTTCAACTTAAAATAAAATGACAATTTCTTTTCTAGCAGCTAGGTGAAATTTCTTAACTATTAACCTCTGGTACTTTAAACAACATTAAAACAGCCTTTAAAAGAAGACATTAATTAATTGAGGAAAGATTTTAAAATAATTTTTTCCAAGTTTTAGTTTTTAAATCCCTAAAGAACCACATATTCTTTTACAATCCAGGTTTATAAAAATGCAGCTATCAAATTTGATATTAAAAACAAGATGCCGCACACCCTTCGTGGAATAAAGCACAGTATAAAGAAAATCAGATCGTCATGACCATTCTTCTTCAATCTTTCCCATTTGTAATATTTCCCCCAAGCGGAGAAGCCTGACAAATTTCCCTTTCTTGCACGTGACCACTTTTTGCATCAGATGCATTTAATTTTGTAGGTTAAATATTCAGGACAAAAGGAGAATAGAAAGACTTTTTAGAGCTTTGATTTCTATGGAAGCAATAAGCTGAAACTTGGAAATAATATGTATCATTGCCATCAATCCCATTGTAGCTAGCTAATACTCCAGGGATTTGCTTGTTTCTCTCTATAATAATCTTATACTTCTATAGTGCTTATAATTTGCAACCTGTGTTCACTTGCTTTATGAGATTCTTACAAAAATCTTTTGAAAGAAGGGTAGTGTGTATGTATATGTGGGTGTATGAATATACATATATATGTGTATATGTTTGTCCATACGTATACATATGGGGGATCGGTTCCAGAACCCCCTGAGACACCAAAATTTCCAGATGCTTAAGTTTTTTTTTATATAAAATGACTAATTTGTCAATTCTTCTTGGTAAAGCTGATCTTGATCTTACCAGTTTCTTTTTTGGCTTAGTAATAGGAACAATGATTTTCATAATTTAGGGGACCAAAAGTAAAATTTCAGTTTAAGTCATTTTAGGAATAAACCATGGAGCTATAAATCTTTTGGAGGAGTTATAGAATCAGTGTTAATGCTAGAGTATTGCAGTATATTAATACAATAGATAGTTCTGACAAGTTGCTTTAGAAAAATGTTTCAGCTAAAGTGACCCAATACCAAATTCTGTACAGTTACCCTCTATTTCGTAAATGCATGTTAATATCAAAGTGTTTATATTGTGTAACTTCCTACCTTAGATGCTTTTGTTTTTAATATAATGCTGTTTCAAGGTTGAATATGTACAGTAATAACTGTTACAAATTGATTACAAGAGATCGCAATCATTGTACAAATCACAGGCTGTGTCATTGTGTAGACAAAAATCACTGACCATGTATGCCAGAGGTGGATCATAAATAGTAACTCCTAAGACTAGAAGTCTACTTGATAGTGATTTTTATGGGTTCATCTTTAAAAGTGACCTCGCTAAATAAAAGTTCAATATTTCTTAAAAGAAAGGTAAATCTAAAAACCGTCTAGAATTTTCGATCCTAGTCTAGTACCACTTACTTGGGAACAAATATAGAAACACAGGCAACCCCGTCCGTTAATTTGGCTCTGTCATTGTGCAGACAAAAATCACTGACCATGCATGCCAAAGGTGGACCATAAATAGTTAACTCGTAAGACTAGAAATCTAATTGATGGTGATTTTTATGGGTTCATCTTTAAAAGTGACTTCGCTGAATAAAAGTTCCATATTTCTTAAAAGAAAGGTAAACTAGAAAGCTGTCCAGAATTTTCGATCCTAGTCTAGTACCACCTACTTGGGAACAAATATAGAAACACAGGCAAACCCGTCCGTTAATTTTGATGTTGAACGTGCGGTTAGAGAGCATACTGCGATATGTTACAGGACCTGAGATAAAAAGCAAATTTGTAAAGTGTCTAAGTGTTAATGGAGAAAAACACATCTAGCATATACGGAAATTTTCTTTTGAGTTCCCTGGAGGATGATCACCAACTCAGTAGGTGAAGCCCTGCCCTCTAGTGGTTATGGGTGTGAGAGGACTTCTGTTCAACATTGCATGTCTGGCTCACCACGGTTTATTAAAACCAATCGTTCATTAAAAAGCACTTATTAGGGGTCTGGGTAAGATGCCGAGCAGGTGAAATGTTTACGTGTGAAAAGGCATTGCCACTGGACAAAGGTACAGCGGCCAAAGAAGTGCTCGTTCATTGGCTTCGACCGCTGTACGACTGGTTTCTAATTGCTGTTCCAGCCTCTCCCCAGTTCCATACACCACAAACGAATGAAAAAGATTAGCTCTCCCTGGGGCTCTCTGAGGCTGAACCTTGCTCCCTCATTACACACGGTAACTAAGCACACCCCTTACAGAATTTTGGGAAGTTGCCCCCCGATTACCGGCTCCCGCAAGAACCAAGCAATCAGTGCAGGGTTTTGCAAGTGAGAGTGCGAGACTCGGCAGGCTGCTCACGGTGCTCCAGTCCCCGCCAGGAGCATGGACACCTCGCCCCTTCCTTCCGTGGGCCTCAACGTCGCCTGCTGAGATTGTGACTGCCACCCCGACGGGAGCGGCTTCCCCTACAGGCTTTGTAGAGCGCGCTTAAACGCCTCGGGGACAGCGGCCATGACTGTCAGCTTGGGCCGACCCCGCGGCCGCCCCACGGGAATGCGTGGCCGACACGGGGCGTGGGCGAATCTCCGATCCTCGCGTTCAGTGGGTGCTTATAAACGGGCGGACACCGTCCCTGGGGTAAGGGAGGCGTCGGCAAGAACAGGGCGGGCCACCGACCCCGCGCGACCTCCTACCGGACGGATCCAAACTCAAAACATTGTTCATTCCGGGCCGAAGTCTCGGCCTTCACTTCACTTCCGCCTTCCCAGCCCGTGAGCACGAATGCGCCTGCGCGCACCTCTCTCAGCGGAAGTAATAGTGACAAAGCTCCGTGCGCGGCTGGCCCATGAGTGCGGGGCGCGACTGGGCTGCCGGCGGCGGGGAGGGGCGGAGCGCAGGAGTCGGAGGCGGGAGCACACCAGCACGGCCTCGCGGAGCCGGCCCGGCGGACCGTGACGGGTCCCCTCACCTCCTCTCCTCTCTCCTCCCCGCCCGCCCTCTCTCCCTCCCTCCCTCCCTCCCGCTAGCTTCTTCTCACGCCGGGAGCAGGCTCCCGCCTCGCACCGCTGCCCTGCGAGCAGCTCCTCTTCTCCCGAGGCGCGCGGGGCGCCCCCGCGAGCCCCGCGGCTGAGATCCCGCAGCCTGGAGGAGGGCTGTCTGGGGCTTTGGGTGGGTACTAGTATTACCTCCTGCCCCCATTTCTAGAAACTTCCAGGTTCTTAAGGAAGGGGAGGTTCGGGGATCCCCTGGCTGGGGGAGCATCTCTAGGGCGCCGCCCCGCTGGCGTGAGCTGGGGACGTTGCGGGCACACGACGGGGCGGGTGCGGGATCTTGGTGGGGGGGCTCCCGAGATAGCGGCTGGGCGGAGAACTCCTTCCTCAGCCTCTCTCTCGTCAGCGCCGCTTCTCCTGGTTTCTCTTGCAGATGCTGCTGCTAGGGGTGGTGGGAGCAGCCGTGGGACGCGTGGCCGGGAGCGGGGGTGACAGCCTGGGATTCCGGGGGCTTCTCTTCCTTGTCCTCCTCCTCTCCTCTCTATTCCCAGTGTGGCCGTGGCTGACACTAAAGACTTTGTAGCCATCAACCCGAGTGCAGTTTCGATGGAAAATGAAGGTAAAGGCCCCTGGCCGACCGGTTGCAACGCGGAGTTGAGGGTGTGGTGGTTTGCTTTTAAGTTGTCTTTGTTTTTCCACCTTTTTATTTTCGTGAGCGTATTTATTTACTGTGTATGTGAAGTGTCCAAGGATTTTCTTACTTAGGGTATCCAGCTTTTGGTAACATGGGGCATTTGAGAGATTGAGGTTCTGTGGGTGACTGAGCTTGATTCAGCTTTCTTGAGGAATTCCTGCTTTCTTCAGCTTAGGGAATGGGAGGGAAGTTTTCATTTCAGATAGCGTCTGTGCATGTTTAAATAGCTATTTGAAAGGAATTACTCGAGGGGAAGTGGAAATGGGGGACAAGGGGATGGGGCTGCATCTCTGTATATTGGCGTTTCAAGCCTCGATGTGGTGTGTGGCAGGATTCATTTATAAGAAAGCAAGCCATGTTTTATTATCTCTAGCACTGGGGAAAAAAGCTCATTGTTTTTTCAATTCACAAAAAAAAAAACAGTGAATTTAATGAAATGTTATGAGGTGAGTGCTTTTCTTAAAGTTCCACCCTATTTCAAAACATCGTTTAGGAGGTTGACAGCGGAACCTGTTTGTTCATTGTACACTTTGGACACATTAGATCGTCATTCGCATGTTACATGATCCTTTTGGCCTCGTTAAAATATTTAATGCTTTTCCTACACAGCACTGATTATTTTTAAAATGGTTGAACAACTGTGAATAAGAGTGGTTTTTTTTCCCCTTCCTGAAACAACACTTATTCTTTGGACTGACTTCTGACTCGTGCGTGATCATTTTTTTTTCTTCCGCCTTTAACCGGGCTGCAAAATACTGTAAAAGATACTTAACAAATGACAGTTTTTTCCTTTTGTATAATTTGTTTTAAAAAATATGTGTCTGGTATAAAGGAGCTGCAGTCTTGCTTGCTGGCTGCTTCTAATTTGTTTTTCCATTGTTGAGAATGTAAGCTTGATTGTCTGACTAGGACTAGTAATTTTGAAATGGATGTTTCTTATAGATGCAGTAATCTGTTTTGCTATCTGAGACCTCTGGGCTATGTAGGGAATATGATGAGAGGCATGATTATATTGTCCAATTTTAATCTGGATGGGTAATTGGTGGAAGACATTTTCTGAAATACTAAAGTGTATAACTGCAGAGGAGTTATACTGTCTAATTGGGTCTTGAGAAACATTTGAAAGCAGTGATGTTTTTGGTGATAAGGAAAATCACTTTTCTGAGCCTTTTTCCTCTCTTTTAAGTTTATTGATTTAAGAAAGGCAAATCCATTCTGCACTTGAGACAAAGAATGTTAAATGCATTCATATACTTGTTTCTTGGTAGAAACACCTTAAATAACTTCTAACATTTAACGTATGTTTATGAGCTAGTTTTCAGAATGGTACCAGATTTAAGAGGGTAACCTGAAGTAGGTGGATTCTTTCATGTTGCTTTTGTTTCTTGATCTCTCAGGAAGAAGAGCATGAGTAATAAAGCCTATTCTCATTATCTACTGAGGTGGGAAGGGGTGGTTGTGAGATAGGAGAATGGTGCCTGCTTGTGTCTGTCTCTGTATTTTGTGGCCAAATATGAATTTTGTGGTTTCATAGTAAAAGATTACACAGTTCTTAAAAACGTGTGGGGTTTTCTGTCCCGTTATTCTTGACCATCAAGAGACCATTTTTGTCACTTTCTCACTATTGTAACTTTTTTTAATATATAAACAATTTGAAGAAGAACCTGTATATAGCCTAGAAATTTTCAAAAGTGACTGACCATATTAAACTACATAGATTGATACCTATGCCTTTTTATTGTTCACTTGCCTTTTTATAGTTTTCATCCTTCTTTGATATGGTGTAGTATTAACAATTTGGAGGTGTGAAACAAAAATAGATTCATGTCTTGACTAACTTGTCTTGAACCACTTAAAGCTGTGTGATTTTAGGTAAATTACTTCACCTTTCTGAGCCTGTATTTCTTAATCTATAAATTGGGATTGATAATCTAACTCACAGAGTTGAGAGGATTAGATGAGAAACCCTGTGTAAATTCTCTTGTGAGATAGGAATGATAACGTTTAAGAGCTTGAGTTGTGGTGGAACCATGCAAACTGATTTGAATGCTGGATTCGTCGCTTACCATTTGGCTTTGTGCATATTAAAGTTTTCTGTGCTTCTGTTTCTTCATAAAATAAAGATAATGATAGAACCTACCTTATGAGGTTGTTGTAAACATTCAAACAGTATCTGGCACATAGTAAGTGCTCGGTAAATGTTAATTTTAAATAGCCTAGCTGAATGTTTGATACATACTAATAGGCCACCTGGCATTAATATTGTCATGACAGTTAAATGTTGGAAGGGGGAGCAGTAGTGGCAAAAATGCTCAAAATGAAGTTGTCATTGTTAGTTGAGGGATGAGTGGGGTTAGGTAAGGAATTTTCTATGGCATTAGTGCTTTTAAGCCTACAGAAAAATTTAGGGCTCTACCAAGAAGCCAGGGTCCGGTATAGAAAGAGACAGGTTTGGATTTGAAGCCCTACAGGTAATGTTTTCCTCTCCTAAAGTTGCTAGGCTTCTAAGCTTTCTCAGCCTCTAAGTTTTCTCGTCTGTAAATGAGATAATGCCCTCTTGCAAAGTTGGTGTGAGTAATAAATGAAGCCACCAGAGCAATGTTTGACATACAGTTAACTTGGATGAATTGAGTGATGCTGCTGTTCCCTAGTAACAGAGAATCCTCCAGTAGTTATGCAGGTAAGTTATATTTGTAGGTGTGAACAGTGTAGAATTGATAGTGGTTCCCTAGAGCATCAGCATGAAGGTTCTTAGGTAGCTTACAGTGGTGTGGGGAGGAAATGGTTTCATCCATGTGTTGGTTCCTTCAGCAATGGTGGTATTTTCTTTGGCACTTTAGTTTCGATTATTCTGGACCTTTTTCCCAGGGCCCATTTAAACTTTCTCAGCAAAGCTTGATCAATTTTTAGCTGTAGACTCTAGGATGTTTCATGAACATTTCTGCTTGTCACTAGGAACATTTAAAATGTTGATTTCCTGGAATTTTTGGACTACTTAACATTCAGTTGTGAGTTAGGATTTTATCCAGATCCTTTGGAATTTCTTTTTACATGTTTATCACAAATCTAAACAGATACCACTTAGGAATCTTGAGATGCACGAGTAAACAGCTCTTACCTGATTTTTAAAAGTTAATTGCATGTTTAAAGTGATAGCTTACTAGAAAAAATATGTCTAGCTGGAGAAGCTTGCAAATAGGTTTTCCTTTCTAGTAATGGATTTATTTTTTGGAATAAATTTGGCCTTTCCTATAGAAAATTCAGTGTGACTGTAATACACATGAAACTTTAATATAGCCTTAAATGTTTGACTAGTGGGTAGAAATGTAACAGTCTTCAGGATTTCAGGACATGGTTAATTTAAGATTATCGACAGAGCTAATAGGTGTAGAGAACAATGCCCCAATCTTTTTCATTTGAAAATGGTTGTATTTACACTTTACTTTTAAAAGCAGTTTCTTAATTCAATTTCAAATTGTTAATCAGCTAGGAATGTCTCAAGAAAAAATTGTGTTACTATAGTTGGAGAAGCTATAGGGAAAAAGGGATGAGAAGCCACCTTAATTTTATTCCTTTAACTGAAAATAGGAAACCAGGTTATAAAAATATTTTATATCTTTGGGTGTGGGAAATATAGTTTATGTTGTTTGCAGTTTTGTCCAGAAAATGATAGTCTTAATTAGTACTCTGAAAAAGAGTTGAAACTAAAAGAGATTGTATATATGACAACATTTTATAAATTGTAGTAATTTAAGCCAAAGGATGCTGTAGAGAGTACTTGTATGCAATAGCCTTCTGACAGTTGGATTCCAAATACTTGATTTGTCTTCATATTTTTGTCATTCGTTTAAAGTCAGCAGAATTCAGGTCTGTTAACCTGAAGCATTATGAAACAAAATAGTTTCCTAGGGAACACACCCCTAGGGGCCCAGGACTGATTTTGGAGATCTTAGCCATGATCTGTTTTACAAGGTTAAATTTTGTTTTAAAGGTGCCAAGAACACTGTGGCTTGATGGTAAAGTTAGCATGAATTTTAAATTACACTGTTACATGTAGCATCTTAAAATATCTTAAGGATCAGTTCAAGAGGTCCCCTCACATTTACTTTGTTGAAACAGAAATTCTTTTTAATAATGGTTTCAGGCATCAGTTTTGACAAGGTTATCTTTATGCTTTTCATGTAGACAAATGTTGGTAAAAGGCAGTAAAGAGTGCATTCTGAGGTTAATGCTATCATTTCATAAAAGAAAGGATTTCCCAAAAAAAGACTAAATTGATAATTTCATCTTGGATGTATATGACTGCTACTTATATGCATTTGTGAATACAGTTGACCCTTGAACAATGTGGGGGTTGGGGTGCTGACCCACCATGCAGTCGAAAATCTGGGTGTAACTTTTAACTCTCTGAAAACTTTACTACTCATAGTCTCTACTGTTGCCTGGAAGCCTTACTGATAACATAAACAGTCAATTAACACATACTTTGTATGTTATATGTATTATATACTGTATTCTTGCAATAAAGTAGAGAAAAAAACTTACCAAGAAAATTATGAGGAGAAAATATATTTATAATTCATTAAGCAGAAGTGGATCACTATAAAGGTCTTCATCCTCATTGTCTTCACGTTGAATAGGCTGAGGAAAAGGAGGGGTTGGTCTTGCTGTCTCGGGTGACAGAAGCAAATCTGAGTATAAGTAGACCTTTACAGTTGAAACTCATGTTGTTAAAGAGTCAACTGTGTATCTTCTGTCTTCAGGCTTTAAGTTGCTACTGACAAAAGTATAAATCGTAGAATTACAAATAAATTACACCAATTGTGTTAAATTAGGTTAGTTTAGACTAAACTTGTGATGTGTTTAGAAAAAGTTTGAATGAAATGTTGAAAAGCTGTCCTAGGTTATGGACAGAAGACAGTAATAGTTGGGTGGTCAGAAGCATTATCTTAAGATGACTGTAACTGGGTGTCTGATTCAATTTCTATCTCTGCTTTTTTTATTCTGCTATAGGTATTAGAGAATGTGTGAATTGGAATTATTTAATATACCTGTTAGTTGTAATTGCTTTCTTAAGTAAAGGCCTTTTGGTTTGACATTTGGTCATTTTGTAAATGTGCTGACCTAAACTCAACTCGTGTCCCTCAGAAGGAAATGCATTAATTTAATATGACATCCTTTTTTTCTTTGTGCTTTTTCTTTTCTTTTTTTTTTTTTTTTTTTTTTGAGATGGAGTCTCACTCTGTAACCCAGGCTGGAACACAGTAGCATCATTATAGCTCACCAAAGCCCCTAACTCCTGGACTAATGTGATCTCCCTGCCTTAGCCTCCTGAGTAGCTGGGATTATAAGCACACATCACTATACCCAGCTAATTTCTTAATTTTTTTAAAGACGAGGTCTTGATATATTGCCCAGGCTGGTCTTCTGGACTCAAGCAGTCTTATTGCCTTGGCCTCCCAAATTGTTGGAATTACAGGCATGAGTCACTGTGCCCAGCTTTAGTATGACATTCTTTATTCTTTTAGAAAGCTTTGAGATATTGATGCATCCTTATAGAAATTACTTCCATTTATTTATTTACTTACTTAAAACAGCTTGATAAAGTTGGAAAAAGCAGGACCCTAAATAATAAATATATTTGCCATCAGCCATTTATAGGAAAACTCAGAAATAATAAGTGGAAATATTTAGGATGTCACTCATCAGACTTTTTTTTGAATATGTAAATGTGTTTTTTTGAAAATTTAAACACGCAAAGTAAAAATTAAAAGTTTTGGTTAAGTTGCGAATTTCAGAAATTTATCTTGGTTGTGGTGTCCTGAAGTTAAAAAGGATAGAGCATTAGTACATTAGTACATAAACGTTCTGTTATTCTCTGCCTAAAGGCAAGATCCAACTTTGAACCAGGTCCTGGATTTCCTCTTATCTTAAATTGGAGCCTTTTTCATTTGTAGTATAAATAAATTAGCCATTTGATGCTGTGATTTTATTTGTATATGTTATATATGAGACTTATGTCTCTCTTTGTATGCAGGCATTTCACTAGATTTTGTTTGGCCATCGATTTTAGTGTTTTCCTAGCAGCATGTTTGCTTTACCTGTCTTCATCTAGGTTTCTACATCAGCAGGGGTGGAAATATTAGTTGATTTAATTAAGCTTTCTTTGGGAGTTGTACCTTACTTGCTCTGTTGAGTGTCAGTTTTACCTTCTTTTGAAGCAGGCAAAAGCAGTTCGTGGCACAAATGCCAGAAATAGCATGCAAACCACTTTGTAATGGTATGCAAACTAATTTCTGCTGTGTCTTTTTCTTAATGCTTGTGAGGGTTACTGTTTACTTAAGAGTTAATATTTGGCTTATGAAACTAGTATCAGATGAGAAATTCCAGCATCCCTCTCCACCCCAGAGAAAGATGTGGTGATTGTGGACTGCTCTGAAGTCTGCCAGACCTCTATCCTAAAAGTTGGTAGATCAGTTATTATATCTTGATATGTACCCCTAATTCATATGAGGGACCAAGAGAGATTAGTTACTCCTGATTTCTTCTGTTAGAAGATAAAGGGAGGTTGGTTTGTATCTATATTAGAGTAATGGGAGTGAAGGGTAGGGATGGATGACGGAGATATTTTACTCCTATGAAAAATCAGCAGGACTTGGACAGTGACTAGATACAGAGAATTAAGGGAATAGTTGAATCAGACATGACTGCAAGATGTCATTTGGGTCAGTGAAGGTGCCATTGATTGTGGTTGAAGGAGTGAGCTGATTTAGGGGCTGGCTGAAGGGAGTATACAGGTCAGACTGTCATGATATGAGGCTCATATAGCTATGCATGGAGAGAGGTTTTAACTCAAGCACCAGGATTCAAAGTGAGCTCTTGAAGGCAGAGACCTCAATTTGTCCTTTATTCATCTTGAACAGACTCTGGGACGTACCTACTGTCAATGAATGAAAATGCTGGCTTCTTCCTTCTAACTAAGTGGTTCTCATCTCGGGATTATTTTGCCCCCAGGGGACATTTGGCAATGTTTAGAGAAATGCTGGCTTGCCACAACTCAAAGTATGCTACTGGCATCCAGTGTGTAGAGACCAGGGATGCTGGTAAGCATGCTACAATCCATAAGACAGCATCTTCTGCCTCCCCCCACCACCCCCAAAATTTTTTAGCCCCAGATGTCAATGGTGCCAAGATTGAGAAACACTGTTCTAACAAACGGCAAGGAAGTTGACTCCTCTAAGCCTTGGTTTCCTCACTTGTAAAGAGATGATGACTACCTCGGGTTTGTTAGAATTAGACCAGGCAGGATGTGTACAAGTGCCTGGCATGAAAGAGCCTCTCAGCAAATGCTAATTTCCCTTGCCTTACTTGATGAATAGATTTAGGGGAGTTACTTTTGGTCTTTTAACTGCCAATTTCAAGGCTTCACATATATTTTTTTTTTTTTCTGAGAGGTGAGTGGGATGCCTAGGAAACATAGAATAGTTTTTATAGTCTTATTGCTTTTCTCATGGTTTTATCAAGTTGTGATTTTGATTATACTTTGGTCTGGGTTGGTACTACTTCAGGATTCAGTATTTAGTGTTCACCTAGCAGTAGACAATGAAGTTAAACCCTTAATATAGATCAATGAAGTTAAGCCCTTAAATTTTACTTTTTAGCCTGTAAATACGTTTTATGTATTATTTATTGCTCACACAACTGTTATTGTTTGGAAGCAATTTTACTATTCTTTGAAATCACGACCAAAATGTACTGAATTATTTCTCATGGAAAATGCTAGACCTCCTGTGTCTATTGCCTTTTTCCTTTTTATCCATTTATTAATTCTAAGTAGACCGCTCCCTGAAGTCAGAACTCTTCCTTAGATTTCCTTGTTAGGGTCTTCATTAGGTGGCTTTCTTTTGCTTGTCGGGTGCCTTTTTACTTTATTTTGTAAGGTGTTGAATGTTTCCTTTATTTTGTAAGGTGTTGAATGTTTCAGTGATGTTAGGGACAGGACCACCTATATTTTCATCTCTAATACCAATCCCTTAGTGATCTATTCCAGTCATAGCCTCAGTGTTTAAAATCTTCTTACACGTACATAGTTGTGTGGCATTCTCATTTTTAGGGAGTCACTGGAATTCTTTGCTGCTATTTCTTTCCTTTTAGGAAAAAAACCCGTTTACTCTTACTATACATTATTTTCTCCATCTATAGAATGGAATTACTGTAGGTAAAAGTCCTTGAGTTCGGTAAACTATGTATTGGACTTACTAATGTACGTTTTATTAATTGCAGGTGGAATTTAGAAATAATATGCCTGTTTTTCATCTTAAACTAAGATTATTTAAATATTCCATTCATTAATTAGTTGGTTAGAAAAATTAGCTTTTGAGGAACACCACTTAAAAGTGGAAAATAATAATAGAGTACATTTTGTGACAGCAAATAAATTATCGTTTAACTTAACCCTATAGGATTCAAAGTTGGTAGCTTTAAATGATACTAAATTGTATTTGACCGTCAACTGCTTTTAAAGGCTTACGTGGCTCCCCATTGTACCTGTAGTTATTTAGGTCTGGAAGCACAGGGTGTTAAGAATGCCACCATAATGTCTTTTCATAAGGGTTTGGTTTGTCATAGCCTGTAAAATTAGATTCACCAATTAGCTGCTTTATGAAATGAATGTCATTGGTCATGGTGGGGGAGGTATTAGGAGAAGGTATAAAGGAATCTGAAAAAACTTTCTTTCTTTCTCTCCCTCCCTCCCTTCTTTCCTTCTGTCCCTCCCTCCCTTCTTTCCTTCTGTCCCTCCCTCCCCGCTTTCCTTTCCTTTTTCCTCTTCCCTCTTTCCCCTTTCCTTTCCTTTTTCCTCTTTCCTCTTTCCCCTTTCCTTTCCTTTTTCCTCTTTCCCCTTTCCTTTCCTTTCCCCTTTCCCTTTCCTTTTCCCTTTCCCTTTCCCTTTGCCTTTCCCTTCCCTTCCTTTCCATCTTCTGTATTGCTAATAAAATAATTGTTGCTCACTGAAGGCTTTAAAAAACACTGGTTGCATGCTTAATATAGGATGGCAACAAAATGGACAGGTTTAAAAAATATGTAGATGGTATGATACCCCTTTCCCCCATCCTTGTACCGAATTTCTTTCAAACCTAGAATAATTTATACAAACAGATGTATCAGTAGATGGAGTATTATGCACACTTTTTAATTTAATTATCAAAAAATGCCAAATTCTTTCCAGAGTGGCAGTATAATTCAGCTGTAGTTAACTGTTGGATGTAAATTCAATTATGGTAGAAAGATTTACTTTACTTTGAGAGGTTTTTCTAAAATCTTCTAAAGTTATGTTGATTTTTAAAATTTGAAATAACTTTAGACTTACATAAAAGGTATAAAAATAGCACAAAGAGGTCCTGGATATCTTTTGCCCAGTTACTCCTAATGTTAACATCTTATATAACCATAGTATAATTATTAAAACCAGGACATTCACATTTATAAACTATCCTTTTTCTAGTTCAGGATCCAATTTGGGATCCTACCTTGCATTTAGTTATCATCATCTTAGTCTCCTCCCATCTGTTAAGCTTTTCAGTCTTTTTTTCTCCCATCTTTTATAAATGTTACTGACACTTTTGAAGAGTACTGTTAGTTATTTTTTTAGAATGTTTCTCAATTTGGGGTTGTCAGATCTTCACCCATGATTAGCATGTCTTAGGATGGGTGAAGTTAATGTGATCACTGTGTCTGCCAGATTTCTTCATTGTAAAGTTACTGTTTTTTCCTTTGTAATTAATAATAAATGTTCATTTTAACCTTGTAGTTGTATAATAATTAGTAATTCCTTTGTAATTAATACTTTCCTCTAGTGGGGAGGTACTGCAAATATCCTGTGTCCCATCATACTTTTCATGGGCCAGTTTTGCAGTATCCTGTGTTCCATCATACTTTACGTGGGCCAGTTTTGCAATGTATCAATGGTTCTTAACTGGCAGCAGTTATTACTGCTTTGGTCTTTGCTTAATGGCGAGTTTTCTATTTCACTCATTCTTACTATATTTGGAATTCTACAATTAAGGAAGTACTGTCCCCTTTCCTTTACTTATTAATTATCCAATTAATTTATTTACATGGCTTTGTGGATATTTTACTTTATGGGTTAAAATCCAGTAATTGTTGCTCAAGTCATTCTTGCTTTGGTTATTGAGGGCACTTGAAAATTTGTTCCTGTGTCCTTTCTACAATACCGTCTCTCATTTTGTGAGCACTAATTTACTTTCTGGTATCACATGATGTTCTGGGTGTATCTTGTATTTTTCCTGCTTGCACCAGCCATGGAATCAACCATTTTTCCAGGGAGCTGAGTTCATTTTACTAGAGAATGATATCTAGAAACCAAGATCTGGGTGCCAGGTGTGCTCCATGCTACTGGGTGTCATTGCTTCTAGGCTCTCTTAGTAGATAGAGCTAGCAGTATATATGTTTAGTAACATGTATGAACACATATATTTTTATTTTCTTGTCTATCCGTCTATGTACATAAATAAAAAACTGTGCCAGCAATGCTGCCAGTTCCGTTCTTCCACCATAGGGTCCATTTTGGTCTTTTTTCCTCTTCAGACCTTTTCTCTTTCTTTGTTACTTCCTTCTCCAAAGGTGAGAAACTGTTCTCAGCCACAGTATATTGACTTACTTGTTTCATCTGAGTACACACAAACAAAAGTAGTTTTAGAATTACTAACCTATTCATTCCCCGATGAGAAACACAGTTTTAAACTAGAGTACTATATTTGTCTTTAACTTTATGGTATACAGGCAAAGTCTGTTTTCAGAAGTTACTTGGGTTCTTTTCATCCCTGCCTAAGGGTTATGTTAGTCATTTGTAATAAAATTAGGTTCACTTTTTATTGTTTGTGTGCTGTTTTAAGTTCCTCCTACATCCTGTTTCATCATAGCACAGTATCCCTCTCCCATTTATTTATGATAAAGATATGTTCTTAAAAGGAGTAGATTTGCTTAAGGTTGGGTACAGCTGTAATTGCTTTGCCAGATAGCAGTTAAAGGACATGTGCTTTGGCAATCATTCTCTTGGGCTTGCTTGCCTGGTTCCTTAGTTACAGCTCTCATTTCTACATTGTTTACACCTGGAAATTGATATCAGCTGTGGCCCCATAACTGTCAGTTCTTGAAATCATGCCCGTCGACTAAATCTCATTTGTTCTGGATGCACAGTTTTAGACCCAGAGCCACCTACAGTATGAATACTAATTCTCTTATAGCTGTGGTAAATCAAGAATTATTTTGTAGACCCTGTCCTTTACTGGGTTTTTCTTTTTCAAGATAGAATCACTTAGCACAAAATTTATCATTTTAAAGTGTATAATTCAGTGGTTTTTAGTATAGTCACAAAATTGTATATTGATATAATTCTAGAACATTTTTATCACCCCCAAAAGAAACCCCTTACCCATTAGCAGTCACTTCCCATTCTCCCCTTTCACTAGCCCCTGGTAACCACTAATCTACTTTGTCTTTATAGATTTGCCTGTTTTGGGCATTTCATATAAATGGAATCATACGATATGTGACCTTTTATGTCTGGCTTCTAGCACGTGTTAGTACTTCATTTCTTTTTGCGATGGAATAATATTCCATTGTATGGATATACACATTTTGTTTATTCATCAATTTCTACTTTTTGTCAAAAAATAACACTATTGTGAGCATTCATGTATGGGTTTTTGTGTAAAAATGTTTTCAGTTTTTTCAGGTGTATACTTAGGAGTAGAAGTGCTGGGTCATGGTAATTCTATCTTTAATTTATTGAGTAACTGCCATAGTGGTTGGACCATTTTTTCATTCCCACTAGCAGTGTATGAGGATTCCATTTAATTAATTTCTCCACATCCTCTCCAACACTTTGCTGTTTTGTTTTTTTTTTCATCGCATCCTAGGGGGTATGAAGTGGTTTCACATTGTAGTTTTGATTTGCGTTTCCCAAATGACTAATGATATGTCAAGGATCTTTTGCATGGATTTTTCATGCAAAAGAATGAAGGTGGGCTCTTATCTCACAGCATACGCAAAAATCATTTCTGCACTCTGACTTCTAATCTATTGGTTTATAAGTCTTTGCTGATCCAAGTACCACAATGTTTTGGTTACTGTAGATTTTGTGATAAGTTAGTTTTGAAACTAGGAAGTGTGATGTGCTTATTGTTTATTTGTATATCTTTGGAGAAATGTCTGTTCAAATCTTTTGACCATTTTGTAATTTGGTTATTTTTTGTTGAGTTGTAAGAGTTCTTTATATATATGTGTGTACACACACACACACACAAATACATTTATTCTGGATGCTGGATAGGAATATATTCTATACTTGTACCAGTATACAAAGATGTTTACCTAGGAGTGTTCACTGCAGCAATGTTTATAAGATAATTATCAGAGATATGGTTTGTAAATATTTCTCCCATTCTGTGGATTACCTGTTCACTTTCTGAATGGTGTCCTCTACATCAGAAACTTTTAAAATTGTGATGAAGTCCAATTTATATGTGTTTTTCTTTTATTGTTTGTGCTTTATATATCTAGGAAACCATTGCCTGATTCAATGTGATGAAGATCATGAGAATTTTATAGTTTAACTCTCATGCTTGATCCATTTTGAGTTCATTTTTGCATATGATGTGACATAAGGGCCCACTTTCATTCTTTTGCATGGAATATCCAGTTATCCCAATACTGTTTGTTATAAAGACTATTCTTTCTCCATTGAATGTCTTGGCACCCTTGTCAAAAATCAATTGACCAGAAATGATGGGTTTATTTCTAGACTCTGTATTCTGTTGGTTTATATGTCTTTGCTGATGTAAGTACCATAATGTTTTGATTACTGTAGGTTTTGTAGTAAGTTAATTTTGAAACTGGAAGTGTGAGACCTTTAACAGTGTCTGCCTTTCTTTCTTTCTTTTTTTTTTTTTTTCAGATTGTTTTGTGTATTCTGGGTCCCTTGCATTTCCATATGAATTTTAGAATCAGTTTGTCCATTTCTGTTAAAAAGGCAGTTGGAATTTTCATAAGCATTGCCTTGAATTGTCCTTTACTTTGACAATATAATATTCTTACATAGGTACAAACATAAGACTTTTTGAGTACTATGTTTGGGTGTGACCTTATTCTAGGTAACAAGCATTTCACAGAAATAGAAGGCCAAAAGATAGATGAAAATATGTTCAACCTCAGTCATGAAGAAATGCAAATTAAAAACAAAATTATAATTTTTCACTTGTCAGATTGGCAAAGATTAGAGTGTAGTAATGACTAGTCTTGGCTAGACTGTGGGGGAAATAGAAGCTTCTGAGTTTGAAGTTTTTGACACAGTCCCTTTGGAGATAAGTAGCGATAGCCAGCAGAATAAAAAATATGAACAACCAAAGTTTCACTTTCAGAAATGTATTCTGTACCTGTACTTGCACAAACATACCAAGAAGTTTGTACAGGATGTTTACCGCAGCAACATTTGTAATACCAAGAGACAGGAGTCAGCCTAAATGTCATCAAGAGGACTAGTTAAAATTGAAGTACTACATACAATGAAATGCCCTGTGAGCCACTGAAAAGAATGAGGCAGGTTAGTATGTAAGGTGACATGGAGTCCAAGATGTATTGAATGACAAAATTTGTTATTGTGTGGTTCTATTAGTAATTAAAAAAAAAACACCAGAAATACTTATATACACACCTGTATAGAAAATGGCTGGCAGTATACACAGAAATAGTTAACAGATGTTACTTCTGGGCAGTAGGACTGGAAATCTCATTAAATCCTTTCTCACTACTTGACTTTTTTTTAAAACAATGAGCAGGTCATTAAGAATGACTTAGTAGTGTAAGTAAAATTAAAATTAATACTACTCTTTAGGAATAAGATGTTTGTTTTTTTCTGTCAGTTTGATTGTTTTATATATAATATCTGTTGGTCTCCAGAGCAGTTTGATTGTTTTGCATATAATCCCTGTTGGTAACCAGAGGTAAATGCATTTAATTGTGATTTTTATTGCTGTGTGGAAAATGGATTAGAATTAGTTCTTGGGTACAAATATTTAATAGTATTTAGAACCATATTTTTCATTTCTACGTATTGTAAGTATGGGAGAAAAATAAGATTTATCTTTTAAGAGTTGTGATTGTGCTAGTTTTTAATTCGTCAAGTGAAGAATATTTAAGAATATTTTATTCTTTAAGTACAAAGAATATTTAAGAATACTTAAGAGCATTGAAGCCTGATTATGCCACTGTTCTTTGGGTTCATGCTCTGGAACTTAAGGTTCAGTGGAGAAGGTAACCATTTCACAGTATCTCCCTTAACAGAGGCTACTGATACATTTTCAGAAACCTTAGTACCACAGGCAGTAAGGAGGCAGTGAGATCCCTTTGCATTTTGCCAGACCATTCCTAGAATTTTTAAGGTGAGGGGACCAATTTCCCACCCCATATAGAAATGGCACCACATCTCTCCTAGAAACCTTCTGGTGATTGGAAACTTTTATCTGTTGATGCTGGTTCTGTCTTTAGGGAGAATGTCATGTTTCATGTAACATATCTTAAAATATTTGAAGATGCCTGCCTGTCATATCCTTTATTTATTTAGAAATCTTTATTGAAATCCAATTAATGGTTAGGTACTGCCCTTCATACTTCTCTAGGCTGAATATTCCTAATTCCTTCCACTGATCATCTTAAGACCTCATTTCCAGAAATGTCACCATAGTATGCCATGCTTGGTAGCAGGCTCTAATGATGCCCTAAACTGAATATAGACTTCTCAAGGTGTGGTTGGATTGTTGTGAAATATTCTAGGCTCATTGACTCGCTTGGACTAAAAAGCTATCTTTCTCATAATGCAGTTTAGGATAATGTTTACCTTTTTAGCAATAGGTTTACACTGAGAATGCTTTTACAGCTCTTTAAATGATGTATGAGGTCAACTTAACCCATGTGTTTGTCTGAATTATTATTGTAGAGCCTTAGCATCTGGTATGTTAGTAGTTGGTTTTTCAGTATAGTAGTAGGTTTTATATATATATTTATATTTATTTATTGTCAATAGAGTTAGGGTCTCACTATGTTGCCCAGGTTGGTCTTGAACTCCTGGGTGCAAGTGATCCTGCTGCCTTGGCCTCTTAAAGTGCTGGGATTACAGGCATGAGCCACGCACCCAGCCAGCCAGTAGTAGGTTTTTACATTTATCTCTAATAAGTATACGTAGGCTTTTGTAAATGTTGAGGTGGTGGTATATTGCCTCTTCTCGTTGATTCTGCCTGATAATCAGCTTGCTAGAATTTTGTTTTGATTATGAGGCAAGGTGGCTATCCCTCTCCAGCCTTGAGTTAATGTCATCTTGGGTAAGTATGCTATTCAGTATTTATCTGAGTTGATAAACTATTAACAGAATAGAGCCTCGTGGCATACCTAGTGGTACTGAGTTATTAATACTACTGGCTCACCTATCAGAAATTACGCAGTTTAGCTGTGTATTTTCATGTGACAGTGTTTATAAAATGTCTTATTGGCATCAGAAGACTACAGTCTTACTCTACTTAAGACATACTGTTTTTAAATAATTGTTTTCTCCTTTTCCAAAGTTAAAATCTGCTGTATTTATTTAAGATTTTTTTGGTGTGTATATGGGGGAAGAGGGGAGGTGGAAGGATGAAAAGATTCTTTGCACGAAGTTTGCTTTTGGTTAAAAAGAAGCCTGTGTTCCTAGATCTTAAATCTAGTTTCACTATACTAAAATTAGTCCTCTAAACTGGATTTGCTTTGAAATTTTTGGATTACCTGACTAATTTAAATATTGTACAATAGTTAAGAAGGAGGACTTTTAGCGTTACACAATGGTTCAATTCCTGGCCATATCACTTACTAGTTTTATTAGTTTCTTTTTATGTTGGGCACATTACTTCTTTAATCTTTAATTTCGCTATCTAAAAAAGTAGTAAAAATAATGCCCTCTTCAGAGTGTTTTCCGAGGATTAAATGAAGTATTAGAAATAAAGCACTCAGCATCAAGCACTGGTACTTACCAGCTTAAAGGGCAAGCCTGCTCTTTCCCTCCTCCTCCTCCTCCTTAGTACTCTTCTTCCTATTATGTTTCCTCCAACTGTTACTGTGATAACATATAAATGACTAAATGTGAAATCAGTAGAGTTTTAGACTTTTTCTTTAACTCAAAGCTTTGAACTGAAAACACCGTATTTCTTGCAGATCCTTTCAGGATAAATAGTTGATCTTTTAAAATGAAAGTGCCCTGTGAAAGTTTCATAGCTAGATATTTTTGTTCTTTAGTTTAAGGCTTAAGCCATATAGGTTTTTTGTTTGTTTGTTTTTTTATTTGTTTTAACTCGTCAAGTGCATTTCAGTGAGAAGGGGGAAAGGGTAGAAAGGTGTTGGATCTGTAACTGACTGTGAGCAATCAATTGAAATAACTCAACTGCCTTCAGACCAGCCAAGCCCTATAGTTTTACAAGGAAAAACTCATTCAGGTTAGTAACTCATGTTGAATTACTTTTGGCTACTTTGTGTTCAATAATATCATTGTGGGGTGTCTTTGTCTTTTTTTGGGGGCAAGGAAATGGGGTCTTGGTATTTTGCCCAGGTTGGGCTTGAACTCTTGATCTTCTGCTTTAGCCTCCTAAGTAGAGGGTGTCTTTGATTATATCTTAATAAAAGGATTGGAAGTTGAAGCAAGAAATTAAAAACATAGATGTGAATTACTGATAGATGTTAGGCAAGTAGTTGTGTAGGAGGGACTAACTTGCTTGACTAAGATTTTGATTGCCCATCCCTTTTACGTTCTACCTCCCTACCCCATAACATACCTTGAACATGAAAACATGGGGAACATAGATTTCAATAGAAGAAGACCAATTACTTGTGAATAAGTATGAGAACCATCTGGATATTCTGCAGTTGTTATAATACAGAGCAAATAGAGCATTAGCACTTAGGGGAAAGCAGTTGGATTGTTGAATCTTCTTTGACTTGTTTGTTGCTTTGGATGACAGGAGGGTTCCTTCCTACCTCTTAGTAAAGTTTGGGAAAGAAAAGAGTTAATTGTGAACTTACTGGGATTAATTCATTCTGGGTTTTTTTTTTTTTTTTTTCCCCTTGAGACGGTGTCTCGCTCTGTTGCCCAGGCTGGAGTGCAATGGCGTGATCTTGGCTCACTGCAACCTCCGCCTCCTGGGTTCAAGCGATTCTCCTGCCTCAGCCTCCCGAGTAGCTAGGATTAAAGGCGCCTGCCACTACGTCCAGCTAATTTTTGTATTTTTAGTAGAGACAGGGTTTTACCATGTTGGCCAGGCTGGTCTCGAACTCCTGACCTCAAGTGATCCACCCGCCTTGGCCTCCCAAAATGCTGGAATTACAGGTATGAGCCACTGCGCCTGGCCTAATTCATTCTTAATTATAAGAATGTACAGTTTTTGTTTAGGGATATAGTGTTAGTTGAAAAAATTAGGGAAAAAGTCTGGTTACTTAGCTTAGTTTTTCATTTATCCCTTTATTTAACAGTTACTGAGTACCAGCTATATGCCAGGCATGGTGAGTGTTGGTTTGTGTGACCTGCAGTTCTTGTAGCTATTGAGTTTATAGTGTAGTTGAGGGAAAAAGACATGTTTGGATGAGCAGTGATAGTTAAGTGGTAGGGGACTGAGTGTGAGTAATTGGTTCAGGGTTGTCACAAGCCAACACAAAAAAGCTCAAAGAAGGAATGAGGCCTAAAAGCTTAGTGTAGGGTATGGAGTGTGCAGGCTGGACCTGGCTCTTGCCTGCAGAAATGTGCTACAAGCATTTCAGACAAAGGGACTCAGTGGTAGACCTCCCCTACATATGCCACTTCAGTAGTGTGGTTTTAGATTTTATATTTAGCTATTTATATTTAGCCTGAGGCGTTCTGAGTCAGTCCAAATGCACTGTCGCTAAATAAACGGGTTATGTATCTTAATAATAGAGGATTAGCCATCCTTATATGTGAAGGGCAGCATTACTGGGACATGTAAAGCAAACTTATTTGTGACAACAGAATATTTAAGTATAGTTAATAAACAGGATTCTTATAGTCTCCTATTAGGTAACATTCCTTTTAGAGATCCTCATGGAGTATGAGTGTTTAAAGTGAGGTGGAGGCCAGGCACAGTGGCTCACGCCTGTAATCCTAGCACTTTGGGAGGCTGAGGTGGGTGGATTGCCTGAGCTTAAGAGTTTGAGACCAGCCTGGGCAACACAGTGAAACCCTGTCTCTACTAAAATAAAAACAAAAATTAGCCAGGCATGGTGGCATGTGCCTGTAATCCCAGCTACTTGGGAGGCTGAGACAGAAGAATCGCTTCAACCTGGGAGGCAGAGGTTGCAGTGAGCAGAGATCGCGCCACTGCACTCCAGCCTGGGCGACAGAACAAGACTCCATCTCAAAAAATAAAAATAAATAAAAAAATAAAGTGAGGTGGAAACTATGATTTTCTTGGAGGACAGGCCCAAAAGGTGATTGATTAGTAGGGTTAAAGATTAGATTTGTGCTTAAATTTATATATATATTTTTTCTTTCTTCTTTTTTTCTTTTCAAAGCCATTATGTACTGCTGCAGTACCAATTTCTTTTGCCTTAGCGGGGAAACAGCTGGTACCATATGCAGGCAGAATTCAAGTTCCCTGATTAATGAATTGGAGGACTGTTTGAATCTTTAATGTCTTACCTTTATGTGTAACTTGATCCATCAGTTCTCCTTTTTCTTTTTTTATTCAGCCACTCGACAGCTCAATTTTTCTTTTTCTTTTTTTATTCAGCCCTCAGTTCTCTATCTTTTTATTGTCCAAAAACCACACAAATGGTGTTTTCTTGCCCACTTTGCTTACTCATGTCGAGGACTGGTTTTTCTAAACATAGCTTTTGTAAATCAATGTGTACTGACTGATTTCACTTCCCTGATTGTATCCTTAAAGCAGATAAGGTCATTGGTTACCAGAAATGAAGTACACACAAGTCCCTGACTTGTGATGGTTTGACTTAAGATTTTTCAACTTCACGATGGTGTGAAAGCAGCAGACATTCAGTAAAAACTGTACTTCTGTTCTTCACTTTCAGTACAGTATTATTTATTAAATACATGAGATAGTCAACACTTTATAAAATAGGCTTCGTATTAGATTATTTTGCTCAGCTGTAGGCTAATGTAAGTGTTGCTGTGTGTGTTTAAGATAGGCTATGCTAAGCTATGATGTTCGCTTCAGTAGGTTAGGTGTATGAAATGCATTTTTGACTTGTTACTTTCAACTTATGATGGATTTGTTGGGATATTATCCCATTGTAGTTGAGGAGAATAGTGGATTCTATGAAGATAAACTTAGCCACCAGGTAAAAGACATTTCTTTTTTTTAAAAGCAGATAATAGTATGTGAACGCCTTTGGGTTTTTTTTAATCTAAGTAAGACTTTAGATTTTGTTGTATTATAGATGGTTTGCAGTTGTGTTTAACACATAACAGCTGGGAATGAGTGCCAGAGTATTATTTCTGAATCTTGCTTACATGGTAGTGTGTGCTAAAAATTAAGATGTAACACTTTTGCTTTTATTTTACCTCAACATTTAAAAACACTACTAAAACTTGGGATCAGGTGAAAACTTTTTTTTTTTACTTGCGAAAATATTCTCTTAAAAATATTGTAAAGAAATCTAGTCTCTTAATGAATTTTAAAGTATACATTATTGTTGGCTATAGGTACAGTGTTGTACAGCAGCTCTCTAGTGCTTATTCATCTTGACTGACTGAAACTTCATGAGCTTTGATTAGCTACTCTCCATTTCCCCTTCTCCCAGCCTCTGCTAACCATCATTCCACTCTTTGATTTTTATGAATTTGTATTATTTTAGATAGTGGAGTTATGCAGTCATTTGTCTTTTTGTGACTGGCTTATTTCACTTAGCATGGTGTCCTCAAGATTCATCCATGTTGTGCCATTTTGTAGAATTTCTTTTTTTTTTTCAAGCTGAAGTTTTATTTAAATTGTAAAAGAAATGGTTCCCCAAAAATGCTGGCGAATAAAGCAAAAGGATAAGATATAGTGCTCTCTTCCTACGAGTTAGCCAGCCTATCCGAGTACAGGGTAATATATAGTACTTAGTGCTGGTAGAATTTTGCAGTAGTTTAGAAAGATTATCTGTGCCTAGATTATGAAGAGATTCTCAGTGTGTGATGCTTGGTTCTGGGTTTACACCTTACTGGGCATGAACAAGAGCCCTGCTCCTTGGCCATAACCAAATCCCTTGGGCCCAAAGTTCTTTGCATAGCACCCTTTACAATAGATTTCACCTTCTTTTTCAGTCAGGAGTTGTTGATTCAAGACTCTTCCCACACTTTGCACATCGGAAATAGTTTTTGTTCCAGGGCTTTCCAGCCCCAGTTATCTTCTCAGCAGCATGTACGGAATCCCCACATCTGGAACACTTCTCAGCACCTCTGTATTTCCGAGCAAATTTAGAAGTCTTTGGATTTGTCGTAGGCATGTGAGGCTGAACACTCTGGCTTGATGCTCAGGCTCTCACTACGGTCCATGTTAAGTGTGCCAGTGCCCTGGCCATAAACTGTAGCCTTTTGGCCCGTACTTCTTTCCATAGCAGGATTTGCAGTAGATCTTTTAATCGTGAATTGCCACTGTCTTGCTATCTAAATTATTCCTGCAAACCATGCATAGAAAGCAGTAGCGGTGGACCGGGCGCGGTGGCTCACGCCTGTAATCCCAGCACTTTGGGAGGCCGAGGCAGGCGGATCATGAGGTCAGGAGATCGAGACCATCCTGGCTAACATGGTGAAACCCCGTCTCTACTAAAATACAAACAATTAGCCGGGCATGGTGGCGGGTGCCTGTAGTCCCAGCTACTCGGGAGGCTGAGGCAGGAGAATGGCGTGTACCTGGGAGGCGGAGCTTGCAGTGAGCCGAGATCGTGCCACTGCACTCCAGCCTGGGTGACAGAGCGAGACTCCGTCTGAAAAAAAAAAAAAAGCAAGCAGTAGCGGTGGATTACACTGCACCTCTTCTGCGTGGTACATGGCCCTCCTGCAGACCCCACACTTATTTCCACCTCTCCACACTGGCATTTTGAGTTGGAGGCAGGAGCATGCATCGCAGGCAGAGCTAGAGAGGCTGGGCTGGAGGGAGTGTCCAGGGAGTCCGAGATCCCTAGAATTTCTTTCTTTCTGTTTTTTTTTTTTTTTTTTTTATTGAGAGAGTTTTGCTCTTTTCACCGAGGCTGGAGTGCAATGGCACCATCTCAGCTTACTACAACCTCTGCCTCCCAGGTTCAAGCGATTCTCCTGCCTCAGCCTCTGGAGTAGTTGGGATTATAGATGCCCACTACCACACCCAGCTAATTTTTGTAGTAGAGAAGGGGTTTCACCATGTTAACCAGGCTGTTGTTGAACTGACTGCAGGTGATCCGCCTGCCTCGGCCTTCCAAAGTGCTAGGATTACAGGCATGAGCCACCACGCCCGGCCTAGAGTTTCTTTTTTAAGACTACATAGTATTCCATTGTACATATATTCCACATTTTAAAAATCCTTTCATCTGTTGGTGGACATTAGGTTTTGGCACCTATCACTATCACATTGTGAATAGTGTTGTGGTGAACATTGGAGTGGTAATATCTGTTTGAGATCCTGATTTCATTCTTTTGGATAAATACCCAAAAGTGGGACTGCTGGAATATATATGTTGTGTTTTGTTTTGTTTTGGTTTTTTGATAATAGTTATCCTTACAAGTGTGAGGTA
This sequence comes from Nomascus leucogenys, assembly GCF_006542625.1. Taxonomy (NCBI): domain Eukaryota; kingdom Metazoa; phylum Chordata; class Mammalia; order Primates; family Hylobatidae; genus Nomascus; species Nomascus leucogenys. The sequence continues at coordinate 19,773,703 of NC_044388.1, read as the reverse complement.
ATACTGTGTTGTGGTTTTGATTTTCATTTTCCTAATGGTTAATGATGAGCATCTTTTCATGTGCTTACTGCCCATTTGTATATCTTTGGAGAAATGTCTGTTGATGTCCTTAGCACATTTTTAAGTTGAGTTATTTGTGTTTTTTTACTGTTGAATTATAGGAGTTCTTTATATATTTGGAGACTAGCCCTTTGTCAGATACATGTTTGCAAATATTTTCTCTCATTCCATAGGTTGCCTTTTTACTCTGTTGATTGTTTCTTTTGCTGTGTAGAAGCTTTTTAGTTTGATGTAGTCCCACTTGTTTATTTTTGTTTTGGTTGCTTATGCTTTTGGTATTAAATCCTTGAGATAATCGCTGACACCAGTGTCACGAAGCTTTTCCTGTATGTTTTCTTCTAAGAGTTTTAGTTTCATGTCTTATGTTTATTAAATCATTTTTAGTTGATTTTTGTGTATGGTGTAAGAAAAGGGCCCAGTTTTTTTTTTTTTTTTTATAGGTTTTTACATGTAGATATGAAGTTTTCCTGATGCCATTCCTTTCCTCATTGTATATTCTTGGCATCTATGTTGAAGATCAGTTAACCATATATGTGTGGACTTATTTCTAGGCTCTCTTTTTGTGTTCTTGTGGCTCTGTATGTCTGTCGTTATGCCAATACCATGCTGTTTAGATTATGGTAGCTTTGTAATATTAATATATTTTGAAATCAGGAAGTATGATGCCTCCAGCTTTGTTCTTTTACAAGATTGATTTGGCTATTTATCGTCTTTTGTGGTTCCATATGAATTTTAGAATTGTTTTTCTATTTCTATAAAAAATACCACTGGAATTTTCATAGTGATTGCATAGAATTTATAGATCACTTTGGGTAATATTGGCATTTAAAAATACTGTCTTAACAAAACGTGAACATAGGTGTTTTTTTGTGTGTGTGTCTTGTTTAATTTCATTCATCATTGTTCTGTAGTTTTCAATAAACAAGCCTTTCACCTCATTTAAGTTTATTCCTAGGTAGTTAATTTTTTTCTATTGTAAATGAAACTTTTCCTAATGTCCTTTTCAGATAGTTAATGTATAGAAACATTACTGATTTTTATATGTTGATTTTGTACCCTGCTGCTTTACTCAATTTGTTTATTAGTTCTAACAGTTTTTTAAAAATGAAATCTTGAGAGTTTTCTTTCTTTTTCTTTCTTTTTTTTTTTTTTTTTTGAGACGGAGTCTCACACAGCTGCCCAGGCTGGAGTGCAGGGGCACAATCTTGGGTCAGTGCAACCTCCGCCTCCCAGGTTCAAGTGATTCTCCTGCCTTGGCCTCCCAAGTAGCTGGGTTTATAGGTGCCTGCCACCACACCTGGCTAACTTTTGTATTTTTAGTAGAGATGGGGTTTCACCATGTTGGCTAGGCTGGTCTCGAGCTCCTGACCTCAAGTGATCCTCCCACCTCGGCTTCCCAAAGTGCTGGGATTATAGGCATGAGCCACTGTGCCTGGCCCAAAAGGGACAATTTTACTACTTCCTTTCTGATTTAGATGTATTTTTATTTTATTTTATTAAGCATTTAATTTATTGCTTAATTGCTTTGGCTAGGATTTCCAGTACTATGTTGAACTGAAGTAGTGAGAGTGGGCATCCTTGCTTTCTTCCCGATCTTTCAGGAAAAGTTTCCATTTTTTTGCTGTTGAATATAATGTTGGCTGTGGGCTTTTCATATACAGTCTTTATTATGTTACTTTCTTTTTATTCCTAGTTTGTAGAGAGTTTTTATAATGGAAGGGCGTTGATTTTTGTCAGATGCTTTTTCTGCATCTATTGAGATGATCATGTGATTTTTATCTTTGATTCTGTTAATGTGGTATATTAATACTTTTTTTATATGTTGAATCATCCTTGCATCACAAGGGTCAGTAAATTTCCCTGGTATGAAACCCACTTGATCATGGTATATTACCTTTTTGATAGGCTGTTGGATTCAGTTAGCTAGTATTTTGTTGGGAAGTTTTGCATCTATGTTTATTAAGGATATTGGTCTGTAATTTTCTTTTTTTTGTTATATTCTTCCCTGGTTTTGGTGTTAGGGTGATACTGGCTTCATAGAATGATTTAGAGAGGATTACCCCTTTATCTTTAGGAATAGTTTCAGTAACAGTAGTACCAATTTCTTTGAATGTCTGAAATAATTCAGCTGTAAATCCATCTGGTACTGGACTTTTTTTGTTGACAATTTTTTCATTCCTGTTTCAGTCTTGCTGCTTGTTATTGGTCTGTTCAGAGTTTCTGTTTCTTCCTGATTTAATCTAGGCGGGTTGTATATTTCCAGGAAATTAACCATCTCCTCTAGATTTTCTAGTTTGTGCATGTACAGGTGTTCATAGTAGCCTTGAATGATCTTTTCTATTTCTGTGGTATCAGTTGTAATATCTCCCCTTTAACTTCTAATTGAGCTTATTTGGATCTTGTCTCTTTTCTTCTTGGTTAATGTTGCTAATGGTCTATTGATTTTGTTTATTTTTTTTTAAAGAACCAGCTTTTTGTTTCATTTATTTTTTGTAATTTTTTGTTTCAATTTCATTTAGTTCTGCTCTGATCTTTGTTACTTATTTTCTTCTGCTGGGCTTAGGTTTGGTTTGTTCTTGTTCTCTAGTTCCTTGAGGTGTGACCTTAGATTGTCTGTGCTCTTTCAGACTTTTTGATGTAGGCATTTAATGCTATGACCTTTCCTCTTAGCACTGCTTTTGCTGTGTCTCAGAGGTTTTGATAAGTTGTGTCACTGTTACCCCCTCAGTTCATAGAATTTTAAAATTTCCGTTTTGGTTTCATTATTGACTTGAAGTCATCATTCAAGAGAAGATTATTTAATTTCTATGTATTTATGTAGTTTTGAGGGTTCCTCTTGGAGTTAATTTCCAGTTTTATTCCACTGTGGCCAGAGAGGATACTTCATATAATTTCAGTTTTCATAAATTTATTGAGTCTTGTTTAGTGGCGTATCATATGGTCTGTCTTGGAGAATGTTCCATCTGCTGGTGAAAAGAATGTATATTCTGCAATTGTTGGGTAGAATGTTCTGTAAATATCTGTTAAGTCTGTTTGTGGTAGGGTATAGTCTTAAGTCCATTGTTTCTTTCTTGACTTTCTGTCTTGGTGACCTGTCTAGTGTTGTCAGTGGATTATTGAAGTTCCCTCACTATTATTGTGTTGCCATCTGTCTTATTTCTTAGGCATAGTAGTAATTGTTTTATAAATTTGGGAGCTCCAGTGTTAGGTGCATATATATTTAGGATTGCGACATTTTCCTGTTGTACTAGTCCTTTTATCATTATATAATATCCCTCTTTGTCTTTCTTTTTTTTTTTTTGGAGACGGAGTCTCGCTCTGTCACCCAGACTGGAGTGCAGTGGTGCGACCTCGGCACACTGCAACCTCTGCCTTCTGGGTTCAAGCAATTCTCCTGCCTCAGCCTCCTGAGTAGCTGGGATTACAGGCACACACCACCATGCCTGGTTAATTTTTTGTATTTTTAGTAGAGATGAGTTTTCACCATGCTGGTCTCGAACTCCTGACCTCATGATCCACCTGCGTCGGCCTTCCAAAGTGCTGGGGTTACAGGCGTGAGCCACCACACCTGGACTTCTTTGTCCTTTTTTAACTGTTGTTGCTTTGAAGTCTAGTTTGTCTGATATAAGAATAACTACTTCTAGGCCGGACGTGGTGGCTCATGCCTGTAATCCCAGCACTTTGGGAGGCATAGGTGGGTGGATTGCTTGAGGTCAGGAGTTCAAGACTAGCCTTGCCAACATGGTGAAACCATGTCTCTACTAAAATACAAAAATTAGCCAGGTGTGGTGGTGGGTGCCTGTAATCCCAGCTACTTGGGAGGTTGAGGCGGCAGAATAGCTGAAGCCAGGAGGCAAAGGTTGCAGGGAGTCTAGATTGCACACTGTCGTCTAACCTGGGTGATGAAGTGAGACTCTGTCTCAAAAAAAAAAAAAAAAAAAAAAACCAAAGGATAACTACATTTGCTTGCTTTTGGTTTCCATTTTCATGGAATATCTTTTTCTATCCCTTTATCTTATGTGAGTCTTTCTGTGTTAGGTGAGTCTCTTGATGACAGCAGATCCTTGGTTCGTGGATTTTTATCCATGCTTCCATTCTGTATCTTTTAAGTGGAGTATTTAGGCCATTTATATTCAACATTAGTATTTAGATGTGACGTACTGTTGTTTTCATCATGCTAGTTGTTGCCTTAATCCCTTAGTTTTTTTTTTTTTTGTTTGTAATTTTTTCATTGCATCATTGTTATATAGGCCCTGTGAGATATATGCTTTAAGGAGGTTCCATTTTGGTGTATTTTGAGGTTTTGTTTCAAGATTTAGAACTTGTGGTGCTGGTTTGGTAGTGGCAAATTCTCCCAGCATTTGTTTGTCTGATAAAGACTTTATCTCTCCTTCATTTATGAAGCTTAGTTTTGCTGGATACAAAATTCTTGGCTGATAATTATTTTGTTAGAGGAGGCTAAATATAGGACCCCAGTCCCTTCTAGCTTGTAGGGTTTCTGCTGAAAGATACGCTGTTAATCTGATAGGTTTTTCTTTTTGGGTTACCCGATACTTTTGCCCCACAGTTCTTAAGATTCTTTCCTTCATCTTGACTTTAGGTAATGATGACTGTGTGCCTAGGCCATCTTTTTGTGATGGATTTCCCAGGTATTTTTGAGCTTCTTGAGATTTGGATGTCTAGATCTCCAGCAAGACTGGGGAAGTTTTCCTTGATTATTTCCTGAAATATGTTTTCCAAACTTTTAGATTTCTTTTCTTCCTCAGGAACACCAATTATTTTTAGCTTTGGATGTTTAACATAGACCCAACCTTTGCGGATGCTTTGTTTATTTTTTTTAAAGCAATTTTTCTTTATCTTGATGGATTGGGTTAATCCGAAAGCCTTGTCTTCTGTCTCTGAAGTTCTTTCTTCTGCTTATTCAGTTCTATTGCTGAGACTTCCCAGTGCGTTTGGCATTTCTCTGAGTGTGTCCTTGATTTCTAGAAATTGTGGTTGTTTTTTATTTATGCTATATATTTCACTGAAGAATTTTCCTTTTATATCCTGTATCATGTTTTTGATTTCTTTAAGTTGGACTTCAGCTTTCTCTGGTGCCTCCTTTGATTAGCTTAATAATTGACTTTCTAAATTCTTTTTCTGGCAATTCAGAGATTTCGTCTTTGTTCAGATCCATTGCTGGTGAGCTGGTATGATCTTTTGGTGGTGTTAAAGAACCTTGTTTTGTCGTATTACCATAATTGTTTTTCTGGTTCCTTCTCATTTGGGTAGACTATGTCAGAGGGAAGATCTGGGATTCAAGGGCTGCTTTTCAGATTCTTTTGTCCCATGGGGTTCTCCCTTGATGTGGTGTTCTCCCCTTTCCCCTAGGAATGGGGCTTCCTGAGAGCTAAACTGTAGTGATTGTTTTTGCTCTTCTGGGTCTAGCCACCCAATCGAGTTACCAGGTGCCAGGCTAGTACTGGTGAGTGTCTGTAGAGAGTCCTGTGATGTGATCCATTTTCAGGTCTTGCAGCTGTGGATACCAGGACCTGCTCTGGTGGAGGTAGCTGGGGAGTGAAGTAGACTCTGTGAGGGTCCTTGGTTGTGTTTTTGTTTAGTGTGCTGGTTTTGTGTTGGTTGTCCTCCAGCTGGGAGTTGGCGCATCAAGAGCATATCAGCTATGGTGCTATAGGGAGGATGCACATTTGCCCTAGAGACACTTGGTCAAGTATTCAGGTTTCTCAGGCAGTGAGCAGGCCCATAGAGCTCCCAAGAGATGATGACCTTTGTCTTTGGCTACCAGGATGGATAGAGAAAGACTACCAGGCGGGGGCAGGAATAGGGGTGTCTCAGCCTCTCCTTGGGTGAGCTTGCTGCAGCTGCTGTTGCGGGGGGATGAGGGTATGGTTCCTAGTCCAATGGAGTTATATTCCCAGGGGGATTGTGACTGCCTCTGCTGAGTCATACAGGTCACCAGGGAAGTGGGGGAAAGCTGACAGTCACAGACCTTACCTTGCTTCCATGCAACCCGCGGTCTTAAAGGCTGGTCTCACTCCCATCATGCCTCTCCAACATCACTGAGTCTTTTTCCAGGCAGCCGGTTACCAGGGCGGATACTTTGCCCCAGACCACAAGCCTGCCCCTTGAGAAAGCAAGCAGACTCATAGTTTTTAGGCCTCCCAGAGAACCTGCAGTAGTGATCCAATTTCTTCAAAGGGTCTGTGGATTCTCTTGGCTTTCCTGGTATGTTCCTTTGGTAGTTCTTGTATTGTAGCAAAAGTGCATGATGTGAGTCTCTACATGTTGCTCTGTCCGTCAGAATGGGAGATACAAGCTAGTCCTGCCTCCTATCCACCATCTTAATTTGAGCATCTAGATACAGTTTCAAATAATGTGTATCTACCTACAAAGTTCAGGCGTGGAATGAGGCAAATAAACACACAAACAAACACAAAAACCAGATAGCAAAACCACTCCAATGAGGAGATAAAGATTTTCAAAAAGTACTTGGACTGGAAAGTCTAGGTGATACTAAAACGTTAAATAAAATAGTATATCCAAGACCCGGTATGTGTTAATATATGGGATAACCAGATCGTTTTAACTGCTCTGGCTAATCCTCATTTCTATAGATACGTGGACAAAACTAACACTGCTATATAGTAATAACTACCAATATACTGCTTTGTCCTTTAAAATGTGTCTGCCATACTAGGCTCAAACTATTAAACCAAGTTTTTCTACTAAGGCTAGGAATGTCTCATGTATGCAGGGATGAGAACCTTATCACACACACTCACACTCACATACCAGGTCTCTCAGCCCTTGGGCGTCACCCTCCAACTCCATGTGCATTTTATGCACGTGATCTTTATGTGTGTTGTTTCACTGTTTTCCTATCATGTGAAACACATTAAACATCTCAACACATTTGCACCTGGTTTTGGTTGCCCAGTAGTATTCTTGTGTGCAGTGAAACCAGTGAACAAGTACACATAGTAGGAATTATACCATCTTGGTAGAAAACAGATATATAAACACAGATGTACAGATTTCACTGGAAATCTCAAGGACCCACCTCTTCAGTCTGTAGTAGAAGTCTACTTGCCACGTCAGATCCTTTTACCCTTCACCTCTATTCTTGGACCCCAAAGCAGGGCCAGTGCTTTTAGTTTTGTATCTGTTGTCCTCAAAATAAATATGGAAAGTTCATAAACACTGTATAAGTACTATGTGAATCTGGTTGAAAACAGGTAAAACAACAAACCTACATATACTAACTGGTAGTTAAATTTATTTTACAAGAAAACTATCTTTAAGATTTTTTTTTTTAACTTTTTTTTTTTTTTTGGAGACAGAGTCTCGCTCTGTCGCTGAGGCTGGAGTGCAGTGGCGCGATCTTGGCTCACTGCAAGCTCTGCCTCCCAGGTTCATGCCATTCACCTGCCTCAGCTTCCTGAGTAGCTGCGACTACTGGCGCCTGCCACCATGCCTGGCTAATTTTTTGTATTTTTTAGTAGAGACGGGGTTTCACTGTGTTAGCCAGGATGGTCTGGATCTCCTGACTTTGTGAACCGCCCGCTTCAGCCTCCCAAAGTGCTGGGATTACAGGCGTGAACCACCATGCCCGGCCTTTTTAACTTTTTAAAATAGAGAAAACAGTATATTCCTTGGGGAAAGATGAGGGATTGAGAAAACCAGCTCTGGGTAAAAATTATTGTGACTGCACCTGGAGTTGATTAGGCCTGCCTAGGAGGGAAACAGGCAACTGCTACACTACCACAGGGGACAGCCACCATCTGAGTCTCAGCAGACCAGTTCACACGCCATGCAAAGTTGCTGTATACTCAAGTTGTAAAAATCATCTAGCTTATCATGAAACAAGCTGCATTCATCATCAGAGACTGTCAGGTCATCATCTCCAACTGCAGATAGAGCTTAAGCAGCATCTCACCTAGCTCAAAGATGACAGACTCTTGTTCACTGTTGTCAAAGGGGTTGTTGTTCTGTTTCCTCAGTGAGCTCCCAGAGTTGGTTCATTCCTTGGGCCCTGGATCTGTTTATGTTCCCATTTTCTGTTTCTGGCTCCTTTGTACCACCATCAGGGTAGGCAGACTTGGAACAATTCTCTTGAAATGGGCAGCTTCCATGTTCTTCATTAAAATACCTACACATGCTTTATTGCTCTTCATCTCCTTGTATTCCTGAAATGAGTTTCTGCTACCTTCTACTCCACGCAGTACTCATGTATTCCAGGAATGACAAAGTTAAATACGGCCTGGCATTCTGGCATGGACTTTACCATCTTGCTTTTCTGTTGCTTAGTACTCCTCCACTTGTGAACACACTTGAGGTGTAGGTGTGGTTGCAGCTGGAGAGCATCTCAAAGCAGCCCTTTATGTATTTAGAGAGTATCATGCCCCTTTAGTGTTTTATTGTTTATTATATGAAATAATACCATTTCCTACTCTGGAGATTTACAGCTACTTTGAGCCCATGGAATGCCCCCGAAGGGTTTTATGTAAAGTGTGTTCAAATGTAGACCCTCTTTATGTACCAACTACCAAAGGATTAGTTGAGGAATATTTTATGAGTAAGGCTGTCATATTGTATACTGGATACTAGAGTTAGCAATTTCCAATATATTATTGATAGAAAAGTAAACATTAATAGGAAATTATCATGAACTGACTTTACTCGCCTTGTTTAGTCTGTATTGACCTTGTTGGAAGAAAAGTATTAATAGTTGTCATTTGAGCTCTTACTAGTGGTAAGTCAAATGCTGTGTTAGTGTATTTAATCCTCAAACATCTGTGTTTAGCAATATTATCCCCAGGTTATATATGAAGAAGCTGAGGTTTGGGGATCTTAGAAATAAGAGATTTTATTGATCTGTTTGTCACTGCAGGCAGTGTAAATATATTTGATTCTTCTTAATTTTGCTTTATGATCTCACAAGATAAAATAACTATGTCATCTATTTCAATTCTCATTGTTTTAAGATTTAAATCATTTTGGGGGGAGTCTTCTCCAATGTTTTACTTAGGAATGGTTCAATGAAGTCTTTCCCCTGTCCTAGTTTGTTTTATAGATTTGAAGTAAGAGCATTTCAGTGGCTCTAAAACGTGTGTGGCTTTTGTAAAATTCCTAATCTTTCCTCTAAGTTTTTACATTTCTTAATTATGTAAAAATATTATGCTATACAATAATTTCAGTAATTTGCAGTAAAGAAAGGTAATCTGTCTCTAGTTTCCTCATGTTTATTGACCAATATCTCCTCATTAAAAGTTGAAAAATACTACTGCTCTTTGTTTTAAAGTATTTAAACATCCAACAGTACTTTTTACATAAATAAGATTAGAAAACATGAATTTGATTGTTCCAGAAACTCAGTCATACTGAGAGAAGACTTTTTTTCCTCAGCAATTTACCATTTTTTGGAGTAAATGCAAAAAGCCTTTATGCGTGCAGGCCTCTGTAATGACACTCTAATGTAGTAGAATCTTCTTTGATTTCATTTGCTTAAAGATACTGCTTTAAAAGTTTTAGGGAAATATTTTATCCTAAAAACGTTAATTATCCAAGGTTGAAAAGATCTTACCTGAAAGCTTAAAAACTTGTATCTTGGCAGTAAGATGATAATTTTAGTTTTGGTATTATTTTAATCGAGTGGATGTGTGGCAATTCAAGTGTTTTCGTCTCTTAAGTTTCAATAGTGGGCAGCTTTTGTCTCCCTTCTGTTTTCACTCAAAGCTTTTTGTCTGTAAAGAATCTCAGCTTAGGACTCAAAACAAGTCTGTATTGAGGATTTATTTCTAGAATTGTGTTAAACAGTTTTCTGTAGATATAGATAATTATGAAGCTGCATCAAGTAGGTACCTTGATTACTACTGTCTCGTGACTAACTCTGCTTGTTCACAGCCTTCCCCACCCTTCCCCCCAGCTCCCCTTCACTAACCTGTGCATCCTTTGCTTGTCTGGTCTCTTTTACTTCTTGTTTTTCTCCTAGTTTGTGAATAGCTCTTAAAGTCTGACTTGTCATGGTGCGTTGAAAGAGTAGCCAGTTGTCTTTTCTGAGTAGATCAGCTATGAGCTGACTGACTAAGAGGAGTAGTTAAAATGGAGAAAGCTTAGCTGTACTTTGTCTTTCATGTTAAACATAATGAGTTTAGAGGATTATGATTATTTGTAATCATCAGGATCTGCTAGACAGGACATCTGTTTTACTTTTTACTCTTATGTTGGTGGAGAAATAACATGCTTTTCATTCAATGTGAAAATTTTGTGTTCTAGCTGGGCACCGATGGCTTAGTTTTTGAAATGTAATTTCTTGAGAAGTAGCATGTGGTTAGTATAAAATTGTCTTTCCTATTAGGACTAGATACATAATTAGTCTGAAATATTTTTCTAACTGGAAAATTAGTTGCTGTGAACTTTTGGATTTTTATTATTCTAGACTGCATTACACTTGTTTGCTATATTCAAATACTTTTTCTTTGGTTTTACTTCCTAGGTTGCACGTTTTCAAAAAATACCTAATGGTGAAAATGAGACAATGATTCCTGTATTGACATCAAAAAAAGCAAGTGAATTACCAGTCAGTGAAGTTGCAAGCATTCTCCAAGTAAGTGGTTAGTGGGGAGAAAGGGACTAGATGGTGTAAAGTCAGTCACTTAGACTCTATAAAACAGTGCTGTCTAATTTAATTTTCTTCAGTGATAGAAATATTCTGCTCTGTGCCATTCAGCATAGTAGCCACAAGTTGAACAGGACTGTTGGGCTTGACATGGGGTTAAACTTGACAGAATTAAACATGACTATATGACTTGAAATGTGGCTAGTGTGATGGAGAAACTGACTTTAATTTAATTTAAATTTATTTAAATAGCTACAGGTGGCTTAGTGGTTACCTGATTGGACAGTGTAGCTCTAGAACATAATAGCTTTCCTAGGAACTATATTAGTGCTGTGTAAGGATTGGTTGGATTAGGAAAATAATTAACGTAAATAGTGGTAGGAGCTTATCTTTTTTTGATAAGGGTTTTCTAAGGTAAAGTAAAAACTAAGTACAAATTTAGAACTGCAAATAATCTGTAAATTCTTATGTAGGCTCTTCCTGGTTTTCAAAAGTAGTATCTATGGAAACATGAAAAAGATAATATTTTTTATTTTTCCTTCAACAGTCACATATCTTAGTGATAGCATTAAAAACATGGGTATCCTTTTTTAGGTTTTTTTTTGTTGTTGTTGTTGTTATTGTATTTATACTCTACTTTAAAACCACTTATTTGTAATGTGTTTGTTTTGAAAGGCTCCATTATTGGACTCTGTTATAATAACCTTTTGGTCAGGGCAACTATTTTGGAAATACAGATAATTTTATTCTTTAATAGAATACTAAATCATGAGAGAGAATAACTGAAGGATGTAGGTAGTGTTTATAGAACATAAACTGTTCCAAGAAGAAGTTCATCTTAACTTCATTGCTTTTGAGTAATTTAGGAAGCACAAAATTTCAGCATGAAATAATTACACAGTCCAAGAGTATAAATTAATACCAACCTCAGGGTTTTGATAGGCCCAGAGAACAAGGAAGGCATTTATGGCCCATTGAACGTTCTTTGGGAGAAACTAATTTTAGAAAACAGCTAAACAACAATGAAAAGGAAAAAGCTAATTAAAATGTACTGTTATGCTTTCTGTAAGTCTTGTGGCTGATTGTGTTGTTTATTTTTCTCCCTAAATTTTGTTTGTTTGGTAAACTCTGCCTTTTTGTTTACATATTTTTTAAAAATTAATTTTGTTGAGATATAATTCACATAAAATACAATGTACTTTTTTAAAGTGTACAATTTGCATTTTGACAAATGTAATCACCACCACCATTAAGATAGAACATTTTTATCACTCCAGAAAGCTCCCCCATGTCCCTTTGTAATTAATCCCTCCCTCTCTATGTGTCATTTCTGGCCCCAGGCAACCACTGATAGATTGCTCTCATAATAGACTAGTTTTGACTGTTGTAGTTTCTATAAATGTGATCATACATTATATTATGTGCTTTTTTGTGTTTTTCTTTTCTGTGCTAACATTTTCAATAACTTTCATGTATAAACTCTAACAGGCTGATCTTCAGAATGGTCTAAACAAATGTGAAGTTAGTCATAGGCGAGCCTTTCATGGCTGGAATGAGTTTGATATTAGTGAAGATGAGCCACTGTGGAAAAAGTATATTTCTCAGGTGAGATACTTTTAATTCCTCTTCTACTGTGTAATTTATTAATACATGGACTTCTGTTATGTAGTTGCTTACTTTTGTGATACTGTTTATGGAGAAAGGAAATAATTTTTAGATGTTTTTTACCTAAAATTTTTCATTTGTTGGGGCTTACTGTTAGGTTGGAATTCCTGTATTTTTAGTATGTAAATCTTAAAGACAACATTTTCCATATGGATATATTACACAAAGATAATACTGTTGACAGTATTGTCCTTTGCTAATATCAAACCTACACTATTTAAATGATAGGAATGGCAATATTTTTTAAGGTAATCATGGCCAGCTCAGAAAACTAGTAAAAAGTAAGTTAGGTAAGTTAAACTCAGGCTGCCTGGGTACAAATTACACCTTCATTTCTTATCAGTTGTATCATCTTTATTATCCTCTGAGCCTTATTTATAAAATGGTGATGGTAACCTTACGGGAGATAGTTAGCTCTCAGTAGATGATAGTTATTTATATTTTTTCATCCTAAATTTTAGGGAAGACTTATTCTAGGCTGTTTTTAATCTTGATAATGATTGTGTTAATGTAAAAAGTTACAGGTTACTATGATTAGTTTTGAAGTAATTAGGTTGGTTTGCTAAACAAATATTTTTTGCTGAAAATTTCTTTTTAGTAAATGTCTGTGCCTTTTAACCTGCAGTCTTTCTAAAAAGATCTATGTTTAACTTTTCTAAAGTGCCTTTTCTGCTAATGAGCTTAAATTTGCCAGGCTTAATTTTTCGAATGAGTTTGTCTAAAGTAGCAACACTGGAATTTTAAAGGTTGGATGAACCTTGTGTGTATGTCTTATTTTTATGGAATATTATTTATATGTGTCTTTGTATTTTCATACTTACCACATTCCCACATTACCAAAGACTTCAGAAAGCATTGACATAGTTTACTCTGGATTTATAAATTGTAATGATTTGACTTATCCCTAGGCAGTATGATTTAAGTTTTACTTTCTAGATCCTGTTATCAAAGCTAGAGCACCTGCCCCTTGGGATTCCTGTGAGAATTAAATAGTGCCTGTAATGTAGTTAAGCACAACCAAACAAATAACAGTAAATAGTAATTGTAATCATAAAGCACTGGGTGATTCTTTACTCCTCAGCAGCCTGCCATCCATCAAGTGGTGTGCTTAGTAATGTGGCACAGCTTTTTCAGGGGAAAATAAAAAAGATCATGGGGCTTGCCCTCAAAGTGTGATGTTAATAGTTAACATGTTTAAGAACGTTTTTTGGTTTACATGGCGCTTTAATGTACATTCTTAGTTAATCCTTATAACAGTTCTTTGGTATAAGGTTCTGTTTTACCCGATGAAGAATCTGGAGCTTAAAAAGATTAAGGTGACACACAGTTGCCAGCAGCTGGATTCAAACCTAGGTACTCTGACTCAGTCAGGTTTGTGGTTGGTCAGCCCTGAACCATATTGCAGTTGCAGTGTTATTTTGTTAGGGCAGTTTAACTTACTATTTTTTTAAAATCCTCATTAGAGTCACTTGGGGAGTGCTTAAAAAATGCTAAAGCCTGGGCCTTATGCCTAAAGATTTTGATTTAATTAATTAGGTGTGAATCTGGGCGTTGGTATTGTTAAAAGTTTCTTATAGGATTCCGACGTGAAGCAGGATTGGGACTTTTTCCAGGGAGTGGAACCATTAAGGGGCTTTGGAGGTGGTGGCATGTAACCTCAGAGCTATGGTATCCAAGGGCTGGGGCTTTCTGGTGGGATGGATTCTTTTTAGCCTAGTTACTTTGCAACTTTGACAGTGATGTAACACTTTAGCAGAGGAAGAAATTCTAACATCAGAGTTTCAAGGAATAGAATGTCCAACTGGAAGAATTTGGGGTTGACTCTGGTGTGAGGTCATTTAAATGCTCTCTGATCAGGTTGATGCTATAATCCTGTTTCTTTGATATGATTTGCTCTGGTAGATAGAATCCAGGAAAGCTAGCCTTGAGGAAAATCTTCAGTTTCTTTTGTGGAGAGGAGGGAATTTTTCTGTGATATGTGAGTCAACCACAGAATTGTAATCTACACCAATGTACTTGAGAAATGTTTGAATCTTAGTGTTCTATTCAGTATTTCGCCTAAATTTTTAGCTAAAAATCATCTTTTCCTGCTTTTTCTAGCCTCAGTAGAAATTCAGAACAGCTATATTTCTTAAATTAATATACCAAAAATTGCTGTATACTATAAGGAATTGGTTAATTCTTAAAGTATTGCTATTTTTCTTTTTTTTTTTCTGAAAAGGAACTGTTACAAAGCTTTTAAATGTAGTTAAGTATAAACACTTTTTTTGTTAATTGAAGATTTACATAAAATAAACCGAGTATAGACTTTTGTAATTTTCCAGTCATGCTCTTACTTTTTTTTTTTTAAAGCCTTTGCTGAGAGAACTGTCATGTACAAAACTGTGTTGAATTGCTGTTTGTTTTTACTTTCAGTTTAAAAATCCCCTTATTATGCTGCTTCTGGCTTCTGCAGTCATCAGTGTTTTAATGCATCAGTTTGATGATGCCGTCAGTATCACTGTGGTAAGAAAAAAATTACATATTTTTAATTTGTTGAGTAAGTGTATAAATTGAGATTGGTTTTTATTTTGGAAAATAAATTGAGAAATGCTCTCAGATTTTTTTCAGTGTCTAAATTCTGCTTTTATTTTATTCTTTTTGTTGAGATAGTTTCTTGTTCTGTTGCCCAGGCTAGAGTGCAGTGGTATAGTCATGACTCACTGCAGCTCCAAACTCCTGGGCTCGAGCTATTTTCTGCCTCAGCATCCTGAGTAGTTGGGACTACAGGTGTATGCTAACACCCCCAGCAATTTCAAATTTTTTTTGTAAAGACAGGGTCTTGTTATGTTGCCCAGGGTGGTCTTAAACTCCTGGCTTCAAGCGATCCTCCCACCTTGACCTCCCCAAAGTGTCAAAATTACAGGTGTGAGCCACGGCGCCTGGCTCAAATTCTGCTTTTATTATAGTTACAGTAATTTTGAGTAGTGTTCAAAAGTTTGTGATTAGCACACATGAAAATTCTTTAGCAATCTGATAATTTTCACAGATATGAAATTTTGTAATTATCTGATTAAATTTTAAATTTCTTTCACTTTGCAGTTGAGAATATATTTTGACTAGTTGTGAACTAAAGCCTGACGTGAAATTAAAAATATTCCTTATAGTGCATGCTGTATTTACAGCATACATTTACTATATATGATTTTATTCTTTCCAGCTAGGTTATTCTAGCTTTTATTGAACTGTTTTCTCATCTTTTTCCTTCTTGCTCCGTTTCATTGTTGTATAAAAAATTCGTAGCAAGTAAAAGCACTTACGTTATGCTTAAGAACACTGTAGATATTATTGTAGGGTTGCAGCTCTTGAACTGTTGCTTGCAGTATCTCAGGAATCCCTGAGACCTGTTCAAGGGATATGTGAGGTCACAACCATTTTAATAATACTAAAACATTATTTATCTTTTAATTATAGACTTTTGGCATTAATGGCACAAAAGCAATGGCGGGTGAAACTGTTAGAGCCTTAGCACATTTCAAAGTAATGGCACCCAACTTTGTTAATAGTCATTGTTTTCTTTCATGTTTCTTAAGAATGTTCTTGATAAAGCAGTAAAAATTAATTTTATTAAATCTTGACCTTTGAGTACATACCTTCATAATAATTTGTGTAATGAAATGGGAAGTATGCATGAAACTTTTTGTACATTGAAATACAATGGTTGTCTCAAGGAAGGGTGATGATTGTGAGGCAAACTAGCCTTGTACTTGAGAGACTGACTCATAGACAAACTATGGGTGTTAGGACTTGGGTAACCAGCAGATTCTTATTTTTGAAAGTGAGTTAAATGAGCGAATCAGACCAAGGAAAGGCAACTGGCAGAATTTGTTGCTAATGATAAAATTCAGGTTTTCAAGCAATAATTAGGGTTTTGGAAAATTTGTATGCACTCTTATGGGCTGGATAGCATCCCAGTATTTAAGACTTTATTCCAATTAGATCAGTAGTGATTTCAACAAATGTGTGTTTTTTTAAAAAAATTGTTACAAAATGTGGTAACCTTGGGGAAGATTTGGGGAATCTTGGGGAATATTTGAATAACCAAGTGAACCAATATTTCCCAGAAGACCAATGCATGATGTTACAAAATCTGAAATGGTAAAAGATCCATTCAAATGCAAGATAGGTCAATGGATTTTGATATAATAGATTATGAAAGGTTCATTGATACAGTTTTATATTCTACATTGCAGATTACCTTTAAGTAACTAGTACTTGAGTTTTAGTGTAGTAGCTAAGAAGAATATCCACAGTCATCTGAAAAAGCCGTTAAAATACTCCTCCCTAGGCTGGGCACGGAGGCTCACACCTGTAATCCCAGCACTTTGGGAGGCCGAGGTGGGCGGATCACAAGGTCAGGAGATTGAGACCATCCTGGCTAACATGGTGAAACTCTGTCTCTACTAAAAATACAAAAAAAAATTAGCTGGGCATGGTGGTGGGCACCTGTAGTCCCAGCTACTCGGGAGGCTGAGGCAGGAGAATGGCGTGAACCCTGGAGGCAGAGCTTGCAGTGAGCTGAGATTGCGCCCCTATACTCCAACCTGGGCAATAGAGCAAGACTCCGTCTCAAAAAAAAAAAAAAAAAAATACTCCTCCCTAAAAAAAGTAAAAAAGAAAAAATGCTCCTCCCTCTTCCGCCATATCTGTATGGGGCTGGATTTTCTTCATACACTTTAGCCAGAACAATATGTTATAGTAAATGGAATACTAGCTTTCTAGAAAGTCATATATTAAAATATAAAAATTGAAAACACTGCTATTTTTCTCACAATTTTTTTGGAAAATTTATTTTTTATAAAGTTATTTGTGTTAACATGTAATGAGGTTTAAATTTTTTTCGATGAGTTAATAAGTAGAAATTAAAACTGACTAGTTGAAAAATTTAATATGGTAAATATCAGTATATATAACCCACTTAACCAAAAGCTGGTCCTCAATTTGTGAGAGCATAAAAGGGCCCTGAGATCAAAAAGTTAGAGAAGCTGCCCTGGTAATGGCAAGCCACTGTAAACTGTTAGCTTCTTCCCCCACAGGCCTTAAGGTAAAGTTGTGATTTCTTTTCCAGCTGATCTCAGTGTTTAAAATCTGTTATTGTGGGACTGCGGATAGTTAGAAAAATAAAATACGGTTAACAGTTACTTATCAAGTTAATGTCTGATTTAAAAGCCTGTTTCTTTTGTTTAGGCAATACTTATCGTTGTTACAGTTGCCTTTGTTCAGGTAAGTACTCTACTTTGCCAACATGAAAATGGTATGTTAATTGCTTAAAAATCAAGGTGTCTTGTGGTAAAACCTACTGTTATTGGGGGGTTGTAATGCCCGTCAGAACAACTTATTCTTTGTTTTTCAAATAATTTCAGATACAGACAGCTCTTCAGGGAAGCCTGTGGTGGGACTAAGGAACTGCTTTGATTTAGGTTGTGAGATGAAGAAAATCTAGTTTTTTATTTGATGATGTTAAGGATAACTGAAGCAGATGGAAACAAAAAGCATAGTAATAGAAATAAAATCCAGCAGTAAGCTTTTTTATTTTTTCAATTAAAAAATTGGACCAGAGTTTATAGTTTCATAACACTGTTATGTTTTAATGCCTATTAAAGTCTAGATGAAACAAAAAAGTATAGAATTAAAAGGTCGATCTACGATGTACCATTTGAAGAAAATTCCACAGGTTTCTGTGTCTGATTCCTTTAGCCAAATGCTACACTTGTTTGCTGAATTTATCGCCTAACCTTATTTTATTTGAGTCTGTTTTGAGGAATTAAAATGGTTCTATTCATTGTTGGCATGACCTCCTCTCCCCTCCCTTTAAAACAATTTCTCATTCCTCCACAAAAGGGGTGTTGTGATCTGGATCAAAGTAATTGAAACAGTAAATAAAACATATGTAAAGTAGCCCCTTTTAAAAATTACTATGAATAATGTGGAGATACTGTCAAGATTTCTATTAATAAGTGCAGACAAAAATGTAGGCTTAGTTTTATGTTTATGTAAATATCTGAAACTTCTGTAGATTTTAGAACAGTGTTTCACAATATCAGATTTCCTTTTTAGCTAAAACATGGTTAACAAGAATAGAATTATTCTAGCTTAGAGAGAAATGTAATATTGTTGTATAAGCCTGAAGTTCATGCTGTTTTGAATCTGAAGCCTATACTTTGAGTAACTATGGTTGTTCTTACATCTACGATTTATTACGTATTTCTTGTCACTATCCCAGCCTCTTAAGGTAATCTCTAACCTAGTTGTTATTAGTTCTGTAGTAACCCAGTGTAGAATGCCAGTTGGAATCAGATCATTTGCAGCAGGTTTGTGAGCTCCATTAGTAGACTATCAGGGTTCCACTTTTAGGGGAATCTTCTTGCTTGGACAAATGTTGCCCATGGTCAGGTGGAGCTGGTTAGTCTAGCATAGGTCATTTCAGGCTAAGCATTATTCAAGGCAGCTATTCATTCAGCCAAGTGAGTGGTATGACCCACTGGACCACTAACTGGACCTTCTTGCATCTTTAAGAATGTGTCAGGGCCAGGCGCGGTGGCTCACGCCTGTAGTCCCAGCACTTTGGGAGGCCGAGGGGGGGATCACAAGGTCAGGAGATCGAGACCATCCTGGCTAACACAGTGAAACCCCATCTCTACTAAAAAAATACAAAAAATTAGCTGGGCGTGGTGGCGGGTGCCTGTAGTCCCAGCTACGTGGGAGGCTGAGGCAGGGGAATGGCGTGAACCTGGGAGGCGGAGCTTGCAGTGAGCCGAGATCGCACCACTGCATTCCAGCCTGGGCAACAGAGCGAGACTCTGTCTCAAAAAAAAGAATATGTCAGATATATGGAGTGCCCTACTTCAGAAGGATTCCTGGAAATAGTATCACTATGTATGGAAGACCGTAGTACCTTGTTCTCTTTGATCACTAGAAAGCCCATGCTTTCAAAAAACACCACAAAATTGTGATTTTAACATAAGTCAGTATGGAATTTTACACAAGATAGTGTTGTTATACACATTAAATGCTATGGCTGAGACTATTAAATATGTTTATGATAGGTACATTTGATGGAAATCTCACAAAAGGATGAAAACTTTATAAAAAGCCTAGTTTCAAATTGCTAGGTCTGATTCTTACACACATGACCCATCACCAAATATGCCTGTGAAACCAACAAAATAGTCTATAAACAAGTAAAAATCCTCTCCAAAAAGATCCTATTTACTGTCAGTTGAACTTATCATAATGCTTTAATCAAAAAGCTCTTTATCAAAAATGTATAAAAAATTCTTAATACTTTATCATTATTTGTTATTTGTGCTATATTACCTGTGTCTTAAGAGGGTTTTTTGTATTCCTTTTTATATTTATGTCCTGCCTTTTTTCCGTGTGTCTTTGTAATCCCCATTCCCCACACCACTGTACTTCTTCTCAGCCATAAAAATAGCTAATTGTTTTATATAGTCATAATGATGTCACCTTACAATAAATTTGAAAAATGACTTTTAGGCATTTATTAGGTTTTACGTGGTATGTTTAATGATCATTTTGATATAGAGGTATCTTTATAATTGTAGGGAGTAGAGGCTAAGAAACCAGAAGAGATAGGTAAAGATTGGGCAGCATCTATGTCATTTATTACTGGGATCTAGGATTGATGGGTATTTTCTAGCATATTACAGAATTTTTGGGTAAACTTCCAAATTCCTTAATATCCTTCATGTGTTTGGGGTGTTGTCTTATGATTTTTACATTTGTAGATTTTCCTTATATTTGTCACTCTAAGATTAAGTAGAGACTGATTGTGTTCTAAGTTATTCTTACATAGCCTTGTGTTTTCTGTTTGAAGTTTGTAATGGATAGGACATTTTGACTGGTACTAGCACTGCAGTCATTTCAAAACACTCCCAACCCTTCTACCTCCACTATTTGCCTCTCCCTCTTTTGACCTTAGATTAGAAGATTCTTTTGCTTACTACAGACATGAGGCAAAAATAGCAGTGATGTGTGATGCAAGACTGCTCATGGAAATGTGGACTAAATAGTATTGTGAGTCGAAGGATGTTTCTGACCAATCCTCAGCTTTTTGTTATCTGGATGGAAGAAGGCTGGAAATCACATTGTTAGAACTCCTGAGAATTTTCCCTTTTGGATACACAGGTTGATGGGAACTGGGTCTGTCAGTATAGAGCCAGCCACATCTTATTCCTTGTCTATCCCATGTTTGTTCTAATGGTTTACTTCGTAAACCATTGCTATTAGCACGGGCTTAAATTCCTAAAGCAAATGTTGTTTACAGTTAATTATCTTTGACTTCTGTGGTCATTAGACACTTAATATAAGATTATCTAAATTTTAAGGCTCAATGACTTAAAACTTTAAATGACTCAAATTTTGTACTCTTTGGACATATTAGTCAGTTTTCATTTTTATTCTAAATAACCTTAGGTTTGTACATTGAATATTAAAATGTAAAACTGGGAATATTTAATTATCAAAATTGATCTCTACAATTTAACATTTTAAAATAAGGGACAGCTTTTCTGGGTAAGAATATAAGCACAAGTAAAGGAAAAGATGAGAATTGGGGGAAATTTTAAAATAATGATTGAGATTAATAAGTCTAAATGGAATATATTCATGGGAACAAAATTAAATTCTACTTTTTTTTGTTTGAATAGGAATATCGTTCAGAAAAATCTCTTGAAGAATTGAGTAAACTTGTGCCACCAGAATGCCATTGGTATGATCCTTTTTTTGGTATGGATTTCTGCCCCTTTAAAAATAGAAGTTGAATGTGACTAGTACCGTATATATTGTTATCCCCACTTTGTCTGAACATAAGGAAGACACTATTAATCTGACACAAAAAGTTCCTGGTCTCATTAATGTAGCAAAACTGTACCATTGAAAACTTTAAAATCCGAGATTCTAGAGACATGGATGTCTTTAACAGTTTTTTTTTTTTTTTTTTTTTTTTTAGACGGAGTCTGGCTCTGTCACCCAGGCTGGAGTGCAGTGGCACACAATCTCGGCTCACTGCAAGCTCCGTCTGCCGGGTTCACGCCATTCTCCTGTCTCAGCCTCCTGAGTAGCTGGGACTACAGGCGCCCGCTACCACGCTCAGATTATCTTTTGTATTTTTAGTAGAGATGGGTTTCACCATGTTAGCCAGGATGATCTCGATCTCCTGACCTCGTGATCTGCCCACCTTGGCCTCCCAAAGTGTTGGGATTACAGGCATGAGCCACTGTGCCCGGCTGTATTTAACAGATTGTGTGTGTGTGTGTGTGTGTGTGTGTGTGCGTCCACACACAAGTATGTGCTAAGCACTATTCTGGGTATAGTGATTCACAATCAAACAGACCCAGGTGATTCAAAAGGTTGCTTCAATTTGCACATTTTACATTTGAACAAATAATTTGTTTTTCAAGTGATTTTCTGTCATCTTGGCATCTTAATTGTTTAGAAACAGTCTTTTTCTTGGTTCTTACATTTGCCTTTTCCTCAGACAAGCCTACTGGAAATAATTTTTTAAGATAAGTTGTATGAATTTTTTTTTTTTTTAACCATGGTTGTTTCTATTTCATGTTACAGTGTGCGTGAAGGAAAATTGGAGCATACACTTGCCCGAGACTTGGTTCCAGGTGATACAGTTTGCCTTTCTGTTGGGGACAGAGTTCCTGCTGACTTACGCTTGTTTGAGGTAAGTTTGGGGATCTGATTGTAATAAGTGAAAATACGTGGATGTAGATTAAAGGATAAACGTTACTAGTTTTAAGGAATTAACACATAGTTGATTTGAAACATTTGGTATTCTACTTTAAAATGTGACATATATAAACTTTTTTTTTTCACTAAAATATGTCTGTCTCTACTATAACATCTTTTGAGGTGTCTGTTTAGTGAATCAGCAGATCTTTATAGAAACCTGCATGTTAGGGACTGTGGGAGATACCAAGATGATATGATAGAATACTTGTGAGTAGGGAACATACTATGTGTACACAAATTACTCACCATAAAATAGAACTCAGTAATTGAGTAAGAGAAGTTCAAAGAATAGGATATAGACATTTAAAGAAGGGAGAGGTTCCACCTGATTTGAATGAGATCAGAATATGCCTCAGACCACATGGCTTTGGCAGTGATAATTGAAGAGTAGTACTGGACAAAGATGGGGAAGACAATGAAGCAACACCATTCAGATCACTATGAACATTCCAGTGTATGAAACTCTGTTGGGACATGGTAAGGATAGAAAACGTGTGATGGAATCAGATTTAAGAGGCCTTGGATACTAGGCTTAACTTCAGATTTTTTTGGTTAGGAGTTACCTTTTGAGGCTCCTGTGTAGTTGCTAAATAATGTTATCCTTAACCTGGCTACAGTGTGTAGAATAGATTGAAGAACTGGAAAATGGAGATAGGCACCTAGTTTAACAGGCTTTCAGAACCCCTTAGTATGCAGGTCTTATCCACCATTGGAATTAAGCTGTTAACACCTACAGAGTGGTCAGTCTTTAAATACTATGGCCAAAAGTATGAGTGTTCTCATAGATGCTGTAGAAGGCCTGAAAAACCTTTCAGACTATAATAAGAACAAACTTCGCTTAATCTTTAAGCAGAGGCCTTTTTTTCCAGATATTTGAAATTTATCCTTAGAAAGCTAGTGGATTGCTTTAATTGGGTGACTAGGAATAATTGATAATATTGCAAGTGTTACT
The DNA here is from genome assembly GCF_006542625.1 of Nomascus leucogenys. Lineage (NCBI taxonomy): Eukaryota > Metazoa > Chordata > Mammalia > Primates > Hylobatidae > Nomascus > Nomascus leucogenys. Next base: position 19,750,607 of record NC_044388.1, on the reverse strand, counting down.
AATTTTACTTCATTATCTTTTTTCTCCTCTTTGAGGTCTTTTTCATGTTAATTCTTTTCTACTCTTCTTTCCTTCAGTTCCTAATATTTTGCCGAAGACAATACCTTGAATTATTCTTCCTCAGAGATTAAGTAGTCTTGTCACTTGGCATAAGTTATCTTCCCCCTCCCCCAGAAAAACCCTAATTTAAATTCATGGAGTTTATGCCATTCTTTATTCTGGGCTGCTTCTCTTCCAGTTGAGAAACAGAACTTCTCATTGGGATAGTTAGAAGGTGGTGTTTCTCATTTGCATGGTTCAAGAAGTATAATGATAGAAACTTCAAAACACCATTAGGGCTTGCTAAACTATTTTAGGGTTTTCATTTAACTAAGGGTTAATTGACTTGACAGTTAATTATTTCAAAGTTCACATGTAAACAGGAAAGAAAACCTGTCAGTATGGATTAGTATGTATTTTATCTACTCAGCAAATATATATTGAAGACATTGTGAATTTTTTATTTTATTTTTATTTGTTTTTGAGATGGAGTCTCACTCTGTTGCCCAGGCTGGAGTGCAATGGTGTGATCTCAGCTCACTGCAGTCTCCATCTCCTGGATTCAAGCAATTCTCCTGCCTCAGGCTCCCAAGTAGCTGAGATTACAGGTGCCTGCCACCACGCCTGGCTAATTTTTTAGTATTTTTAGTGGAGACGGGGTTTTGCCATGTTGGCCAGGCTGGTTTTGAACTCCTGACCTCAGGTGATCCACCTGCCTCAGCCTCCCAAAGTGCTGGGATTACAGTCATGAGCCACTGCTCCCAGCCGACATTGTGAATTTAATAAGAATTATAAGCATATGTCTTGTGGAGTAATTTATTAGTTATTATTGTTTTCCCCCTGCTTGTTAACTTTGCAAGCACTTCATCAGCACATTTTATTCTGCAGTACTGTAGTTAGGTTGATTTTGTTCTAGTTAATCCACTTTTACATATATAGTTGAACATTTTTTAATCTCTCTACTTTAATTCTGCCCTATTTGTTTTGCCTGTTACTTGGTACCCCAAACAGACTTTTGCAACTACTTTGACTGCAGATTGAAATAACTTTCCTTAAAGAGTTGGGGGTCTTTTATCCTGCATCTAAATTTGAATGTATTGACTTAAGATATAGGCTGATAAAGTCAGTTTCTCTTCTGGACACAGAAGCTGCTAGTTTTTTGAAATTAAACTGGCTTATTGGAGTTTTGTTGGCTCAGTTTGGCTGTGGTGATCTTTGGATAATTTTGTAAGGCTAGCTGGTCATTTGATACTACTGTATGAAATACTGTCATTAGGGTTTAAAGGAACCAGAAAACTCCTTAGTCAGCTTTGGGATATCACCAATTTCTTCCAAAGCACATGGATTTCACTTTAGAGAAAGCAAGTCTGTGAACTTCTGCTATGTAGTTAGTTCTCTTACAAACTAGGCCTAAAGCCATGGTTGCAACTTTAGTGTCATCATTTTGTAACTGTCAAAAATTTTAGTGCTTTCAGAGTTTGACTGTAAACTTGCCTGGGTCCTCAGCAGCTTCTTGTTTAGCACATTCAGTGTCCTGACTGCTGTACAACTTTTATCTGGTACAACTTTTATCTTCATAGGTTGTTTCTTAGCTTGGGCTGCTTTAACAAAATACCATGCCATTTATTTTTCACAGTTACAGAGGCTGGAAGTTCAAGGTCAAGGTCTGGCAGGGTTTGGTTTCTGGTGAGGACTCTTGCTAGCTTGAGATGGCTATCTTCTTGCAGTGTCCTCACGTGGCGGAGACAGCAATTTCTCTCTTTTCCTTTTATACAGCCACTAATGGCATCATTAGGACTAGCCTCATGACCGCATCAAACCCTAATTACTTCCCAGGGCCCCATCTCCAAATACTGTAACATTGACTGTAGAGCTATAGCATATGACTTTTTGGGATACACAGTTAAGACTGTAGCAGGTTGAGACTGCCATTTTGTATATACTTTTTAATGACTAATATTGATAACTTAAGGAATTGTGTAGTTTTCCCCTTGCCTGTGTCAGGTTTTCAGAAGCCAGTGGTTGAGCCAAGATAGTTTTCCCTTGTATCCAGTGGGGATTGGTCATAGTAGATCCACAGAGAGCAAAATCCAAAGATGCTCAAGTCCTTTACATACAATTGAGTAGTATTTATATATAACCTCTGCACATTTTTCTGTATACTTTAAATCATCTCTAGATTACTTATAACTCCTAATAAAATATAAATGCTATGTCAACAGTTGTTATACTGTATTTTAAAAAATGCGTATTTTTTTTACTTTTGTATTTTTTTTAATTATACTTACTTTCTTTGAATATTTTCCACCTGTGATTGGTTGAATCCACTGCTACAGAGGGAGGACTGTATGGTTGGTGGCAGTGGCCTTTCCAGCAGGAGCCTGAGAGGCACTGATGGAGCTAGGACAGTAAAACTTAGAGGAATTGAGCTTTGGGCATGTTCTTTGTTTTTTTTTCCCCCTGAGGGTTTTTGTTTTAACTTTTAGTGTTGAGAAGAGGCACCACTGGCCAATTACTTGATGATAACCAATGGATTGGTCAGACAATGACTTTAGATGAAGCAATCTTATTGACTATGTATGCCTGGATAACAGTACATTTTATTTTTATTTTTTATTATTATACTTTAAGTTCTGGGGCACATGTGCACAACGTGCAGGTTTGTTACATATGTATACATGTGCCATGTTGGTGTGCTGCACCCGTTAACTTGTCATTTACATTAGGTATATCTCCTAATGCTCTCCCACCCCCCTACCCCCACCCCACGACAGGCCCCATTGTGTGATGTTCCCAACCCTGTGTCCAAGTGTTCTCATTGTTCAATTCCCACCTGTGAGTGAGAACATGCAGTGTTTAGTTTTGTGTCCTTGGTGATAGTTTGCTCAGAATGATGATTTCCAGCTTCCTCCATGTCCCTACAAAGGACATGAACTCATCATTTTTTATGGCTGCATAGTATTCCCTGGTGTATATGTGCCACATTTTCTTAATCCAGTCTATCATTGAACAGTGTATTTTGCCTTTGTGAAAACACAGCATATTTTCGGTGTTGTTCCAGGTAAAGTCTGTATCAATATTTGAATAAAGAACTCTTTGTAAGAAAAAACAGCATGAGGGTCAGATGAAAAAAGGTTGCGGTTTTTTTTTGTGTGTGTGTGTCTTTTGAAAATATTTTACCTCTCTCAGCTATAACTTTCTAAGCCCAATAATACATCGCTTGAAATGATAGCAAGATTTTCTTTCACTTGAAGTTCTGAATAAGTCCATTGACACTTTGCTTTGTGGTTCATGTGCTTATAGTTGGCCCACATCATTTTTTTAAACCTGTTTTTGATCTGATGATTTTCTAAATGTATCAGACTTCTTTCAGAGAATTACCACTTGGGCTAGCAGCCAAGATTAAGCTGTTTTTATGATACTGGATTATCAGACCATTTTAATCTGGGCAGAAAGGTTAGTTCTATTAGGAGTTAGGATCTACTGGGGCCAAGCTCAGGAATTCAAACTTAAGAACACGCCAGTGGGCATTATATTGTGAGCCATATTTTAATCTCATGAATCCTTGTACTTTGCTATAGTATAGGAGTTTGGCTCAGTGAGTAGTTTTTGGTGTCTTCAGGGCTTGTTCCTTTCTGTTCCCTAGTTCTAAGGAGAAGTAAAAACCAGAGATAATGGGCATCATTGAGCCAGCACAGATATACTTTAGCTACCTGCCACCTGAAGGAGTCAGAAATAATCTCCTTGACTGGAACCCCACGTAGCCATTATGTTCCTATTTGTGAGGCTCACATTCTTGCCCAGTCTGTTGTTAAGACCCGCTAACAAGCAGCTTCCTCCACGTTGGGTAAATCCATTACTGGAGCAATCATTTTGTGTCAAGCATTCTGATTCCCTGAGTTAATAAAATACATATTCCATTTTACTCAGTGAAAAAATACTCTGGTAAAACCCAGGTTACAATTCTGATTTGGTTTGGTATGCTTTTTCAAAAAAGAATCTTTTCAAATATTTGATAAAATGTAAGCATATGGTGATATTTTAAATTTACTTATGTTGGTAATGAAGCTAATTTAGGCAATTGTAATCCATTTCTTAGGAAATCGGTCTATTATGAAACCATTTTCGCCATTTAGCACATATTTGAAAACCATTTTGGCACATTGTACCAGGCTTCAGGGCTTAGAAGTGAAAAAGACAGTTTGTGCCCTCTCCTTTGGCAGACACCAACTTGCAAACAACTGTGATTCAAAGAATGATATGTGTCTGCTCATGAAATGAATTGACCATGTGAGCCTAGGCAAGCTGCTTTATTTTTTCAGGCCTGTTTTGTCACTGTGACATAGAGTTGCCCTAGAGCAATGCATTCCAACTTGTAATGTGCATAGGAATCAGCTAGGCTCTGTTTTGGCAGGTGTAGGGTGGGGCCTGAGATTCTGCATACTTAACCAGCTCTTAGACCATGCCAAAAGCACCGGTCCATCCACCACATTAAAAAAAAATTATTAAAACAGCTTTATTGAGATATAATGTGCATATCATACAGTTCACACATTTAAGGTGTATCATTCAGTGGTTTTCAGTATATTCACAGTTGTACACCCATCGCTACAATCTAATTGTAGAGCATTTTCATCACCCTCAAAAGAAAACTTTTACCTTTTTAGCATTCATCCTGTATTTTCCCTGCCTCTAGCAGCCATTAATCTGCTTGCCACTGAAATACATGTGCCTATTCTGGACATTTCATATAAGTAGAATCATACAATATGTAGTCTTTTATGTCTGGCCTCTTTCATTTAACATAACGTTTTTAGGTACTTCATTCATGTATGTCGTTTTTTACTGCCAAATAATTTTCCATTGTAAGGATTTATATCACATAGTTGGTGAATTTAATCCATTTACACTTACAGTGATACTGATAGGAAAGGACTTCTGTTGTTACTTGTTTTCTACTTGTGTTATCTTTTTATGTTCCTCAGTTTCTCCATTGTGCCCTTCTTTGTGTTTGTTTGATTTTTTTTCCATGCCCCTCCGACTGATTTTTTTTGATGTACCTTTTTTATTCCCTCGAATTATTTTCTGTGCGTACCATTTACTTATTAGTGATTATATGTGGATTACAATGAACATCCTAGTCTTATAACAATCTAGTTTGAAGTGATACCAACTTTGCTTCAGTAGCATACAAAATCGTACAGCCCACATCTCCCTCATCTTTGTTATTTTTGCAAATGACATCTTTATGCATTCTGTGCCCATTAATAAAGATTTATAAGCATTTTATGCATTTATAAGTTTTAATTATATAGGAAGCAAACACAGGAGTCACGAACTCAACATACAATAATACTGACTTTTATGTTTACCTACATAGTTAGCTTCATTGGAATTCTTTATGTCTTCATATGGCTTTGAGTTACTTTCTACTTTCTTATTTCAGCCTAAAGGGCTGTCTCTTAGCATTTCTTATGAGTCAGGTCTGACTAGTGATGAACTCTTTTAGCTTTTGTTTATTTAGGAATTTAAAAATTTCTCCTTCATTTTTAAAAGATAATGTTGCCAGATAGAAAATTATTGGTTGACAGGTTTTTTTTTCTGAATATTATAAATATCTGCTCTTTTTGGCCTCTGTGGTTTCTGATTAGGAATGAGCTATTAATCTTAATGAAAATTCTGTTATGTGATAAGTTGTTTCTGTGGCTGTTTTCAAGATTCTGTCTTTATCTTTCAATGGTTTGATTATAATGTGTTTAATTGTGGATATCTTTGAGTTTATTATATTTGGATTTCATTGAGCTCCTTGGTTGTGTAGATTTATGTCTTTCATCAAGTTGGGGAAGTTCTCAGCCATTTTATCTTCAGCTATTCTTTCTGTCACCTTCTCTTTTTTCCTTCTGAGATTGTACTGGCATACCTCATTTTATCATGCTTCAAAGATAATACATTTTAAAAAATAATAGATTTGTGGCAGCCCTGTGTCAGGCAAGTCTGTTAGCACCATTTTTCCAACAGCATGGTGCTCACTTTGTGTCTTTGTGTCACATTTTGGTAATTCTCACAGTATTTCAGACTTTTTCAATATTATGTCTATTATGGTAATCAGTGATCTTTGCTGTTACTGTTAAAATTGTTTTGGGGCACCATTAACCATGTTCATGTAAGACCATAAATGTAATGAATAAATGTTGTGTGTTTTCTACTGCTGCTCTGCCTGACTACTCTTTCCCTCTCCTTGGGCTTTCCTGTTCTCTGAGAAACAACAATATGGAAATTAAGCCAATTAATAACCCTACAGTGGCTTCTTAAGTGTTCAAATGAAAGGAAAAATCGCATGTCTTTCACTTTAAGTCAAAAGCTAGAAATGATTAAGCTTAGTGAGGAATGCATGTCAAAAGCTAAGATAGGCTGAAGGCTAGGCCTCGTGCCTCAAACAATTAGCCAAGTTGTGAATGCAAAGAAAAAGTTCTTGAAATTAAAAGTGCTATTCCAGTGAACACACAAATGATAAGAAGTAAAATATCCTTATTGTGGATATGAAGAAAGTTTGAAAGGTTTCGATAAAACATAGAAGCAGCCACAATATTTCCTTAAACCAAACCTAATCCAGAGCAGGACCCTAACTCTCTTCAGTTCTATGAAGGCCGAGAGAAGTGAGGAAGCTGCCAAAGAAAAGTTTGAAGCTTGCAGAGGTTGGTTCATGAGGTTTAAGAAAAGAAGCCATCTCTATAAGTGCAAGATGAAGCAGCAGATGTTGATGGAGAAGCTGCAGCAAGTTATTCAGAAGATGTAGCTAAGATCATTGAGGAAGGTGGTTATACCGAACATTTTCAATGTAGATGAAACAGCTATATCTTCTGAATAACTTTTTCTGTATACTCGAATCAGAAAGTCAGCAATTTATGTAAGCATTTACCATGGGATAAAATCAATTTCATGTATCGTTTTCAGTAATACATAACACTTGGTTGGTTTGGCTTTGAGTGTTAATAAGTTAAATACATGAAGATTTTAAATTACATTTTTCTTCATTTGCATGAACAGTGAGGTATGTTAATTTTTGAGAGAAGTAAGAAATTTTATCATGATCAGGCAGCTACAGGTGAGTATTTTGGAAGATTGTTTTCTGGGGAGAGAAATCCATTTCTAATTTGCTTTTTAATGATTTGCTTTTAATTCTAGAGTCGAGAGGTGATTGCCTTATCAGTATACTGTATGTCAAACCGTTCTTTAGCTTAAGAACTTATTTGTAGCTGCCAGTTGTTCCATGTTAACCTGAATTTTTAAAAGTACTTTCTGCCTTTCAAGAAACCTTTGTGACTGGCATTTGATTTCTTTCTCCCTAGTGTTTTATGGAAATAATAATCTTGTGAATTTTCCAATCATTTTTATTGTGTACATGTTAAATATTTAGACTGTGGATTAGATAGTCGTCTTGATTCTTATTTATATTCTGATTTTTGAACTGCTTTATAGCATATTCACACCTCCACCAGAGTGCTTGAAGAAGAATGAAAGTGAAAATCAGTTTTCTTGTTCATTAACAGGTCTTCTGAGGGTTTAATACTTAAACTTTTGGCCGGGTGTCATGGGGCTGGCTGATTCTTTGATTTCACTTTATCCTACTTTTCCCTCTCTCATGAATGCAATGAATAATGACTCTAATATCTTTCTTCTCAGACGAATTAAATTGTGACTTTATTAAACTGTAATAGGCTTGCTTAATTTATTAAATTCCACCTTTTCTTTTCCTCTACTCCCTCAAAACTACTTCCTAGGAAAACTCTTGCAATCACTATTAAGAGAAAATAACGTGACTTAGTATTCGTATTCAACAGATAGTTGAAATCTTTGCAGATTGGGACATTGTAAGATTTAGACAAATTTCATGATAATTTGAGTTTTAGTTACAAATTTATAATGATATAGGAAAAAATTAGGGTCCTGAGCTCCTTTTTCTTCCACATCAGCTTGTCTGTTCCACCAGACAAGGGCTCTCTTAAGGTGAATGTTGTTCTGAGGCTGAAACCTAAGAGCTAGGTTGCTGACAGAGCCATGAAATCATGCTTTTCCTCTTTTTAAAAACAACAGATTAAAAAAAAAAATTCCTTCTCTATTGGTCACTTCATGTTAGTATTTATCCATGTTTAAGATTTACATTTAAAGCAAAAGTCTTCAAAGGGAAAACATGAGTTTTACTTCTCTTACGGAAGGAATTCTGTAAATTTCTACAAGTATTTATTTTTAAATATTAGTGGGTCTCTTTTCTAATTAAGATCTTGGAAAGTTACGTGCAACTCTGATTGTTGTAACAACCATTAAAGATGAGCTTGCTAAATAAAATGAACCTTATATAAATTTACTTGTAATTCAGATAATACATAATTTTTTACCTATCTTTGCTTTATGTGTTATACCTATATTTTTCTGTAAGTGGTTACAAAATTGGGGAGGAGAAATAATTTGCAGATTGATCCTCTAAATAAGTGGAATCTGGAGTTAAAATCTTTCAACACTGGAATTTTATCTGCATAGCGTTCTACCTCTATAACATTGGATGAGTTACTTAACCTTTCAGTGCCTGTAAAACAGATAATAATAGTAATTACTTGCCTCATAGGAGTTGTTAGTAGGATTAAATGTGATAATTTAGCATAGATATGTAGCATAGTGCCTAGCAGATGGTAAGCAATGAAATGTCAGCTGATTTTTAGTATTGGCATTGTCTTTGAAGAAGGGCCCATTTTAAGATTTGTTTCTCTTACCTTGCTAATAAATGTGTTAATGTGAAAAGTTAAATAGTTCCAAGGTTAACGTGGAAAGAAAAGTCAAGTAAATATGTTCCTTTAATAAAGAAAAATTCACTTGCCTTTGAGCATGGCAGGTGTTTTTTAAATTTTCAGTTGCGTTAAGGTAATGAACTCGAATTTATTAACTGGTTTGTGTTTGTATACACAATTAATGTTAAATGCAAAATCCTTTAAAGTCTAAAGGACTATTGATCTGTGTTTTAAAGAATAATTTTTGTAAGCTTATTTTGATACTAAAATTCATTCTATTGTCATATTATCTAAACTTTTGGGAAATGCTAGCACAATTTTGTCTCTTTGGAGTTATATTTATTTTCGTGATGAATATTTTAAAACTTAACAATCTAATGTAAACTGTTATTTTTGCAGTTATATGTTTGCCTAACACACAAACACACCAAGCATGTTCCTGTCCCCAAGGTCTTTGTACTTGTTATTGCCTTTACATGAAATCCACTCTCCCTAATTATGGCCCAGCCTTGGAGCTCTCCGGTCTGTCAGGGCTCTGCAGAGGATTACCTGGTTTTGGGGAATGTTTTCTTCTAAAATGTGACTCTATTTTTATTATGTT